>NC_072492.1:49247428-49561594 GCF_027574615.1 Eptesicus fuscus
CCACAGGGCTCCCTAGGCTCTCCGCAGGGTGACATGGGGTTCACCCCTCCCCCCCCCGCCAACCTGCCATGAGGGTGCTGAGGACAGGTCCCTGGAGACTCAGGTGGCCCCTCCATTCCCCTTGATGTGGGAGCAGCAATCTGGGGTGCAGGCCCCACCTCTGGCCCTGAGAAAGTGGGGGTACATTTGGGTGCATGAGGTCTGCCCGTCCAGGCCGCTGACCCGTAGCCAGCCCCTCACTGGGTCTGAACCCCCTGAGGAGGGTGGGAGCAGTGGCAGAGGGGGCACACCTCCTGGCGGGTGGCCCTCAGGTGAGAAAACTCAGACGAGGCTGTGCCAGCCCCCGACGCCCCTCCCCGCCCAGACCCTCCGCTCCGCACGCCCCTCCCCTCCGGCCCGGCCCGGACCCAGGTCCTCAGCACGATGGCCTTCTCTCCCTAGTGTCCGAAGGCCGGCGGGACCAGTGTGAGGCGCCCAGTGACCCCAAGTTCCCTGACTGCTCAGGGAAGGTGGAGGTGAGGCCCGGGGCTGCGGCTGCGGGTGGGGGCGACCAGGAAGGGGGCTCCTCCGTGGGGGCCACGCCCCAGACTAGCTCTGGGGTTCCGCTGTTGGCAGGGCTATCCGCTAGCTAGGGCCTCTCTGCCCAGGCCCCTGCCCTGACCCCGGCACTGGCTGGCAGGGGCCAACCTCAGGGTCACTGCTGCTCTGCGTGGCCACCGGCCTGGCCCACGCCACAGCCCCAGGCCGAGCCACGTCCCCGCACCGCTTAGAGCTCACGAGCTGTAAACACACGGGCGCTCCTCCAGCAGCCCGACTCCCAGCGAATTCTGACGAGGAGCGGACGTGGTCTCTCCTCACCCCTCGGGTTTAACCAGCGGCACGGACTCCCTCGGGCCCACCTCCGGGACCTACGGCTGCAGGAAGTCTGTCCATCGGGGCCCGCGCGTGGCTGTAAAAACAGCTCCTCGCTGGTCTGGGCTCCCTGAGAGGGTGGGCGGGACCGCAGACCCTTCCCCGCGGGAGCACGGTGGGTGTCCTGCCCAGCCCCAGCCCTGGGGGCTGCTCCTGACCTTGGCCTCAGTGGACTGCGGCCAGGCCCTGACCTTGCTCCTGACCTTGGCCTCAGTGGACTGCAGCCAGGCCCTGACCTTGCTCCTGACCTTGGCCCCAGCGGACTGCAGCCAGGCCCGAGCTGCCGCGCTGCCCGCCGTGTCCTGGCCTGGCGTTATTCCCCGGGGTCTCTTTCTGGACCTGGACGATGGCGGTCCAGCCTGGCCCTCCCTGAGCTTCTCGGGCCGGGCCAGGGGCCTGGGGCCTGGTTCAGTCTCTCTTCCCTGCTCTGTCCTTCGCTGCATCTATAGGGGGGCCCCAGAGGCCCCGTCCCCGTCCCGGTGGACCTCGGGGTCCCCAGGGCCATGCGTCAGGGGGAGCGCCGAGGGCGCGGGCGGCGGCCCGGCTCCCTGGCCCAGGCTGGCCTCTTTGCAGTGGATGCGCGCCCGCTGGACGTCGGACCCCTGCTACGCCTTCTTCGGGGTGGACGGCACCGAGTGCTCCTTCCTCATCTACCTCAGCGAGGTCGAGTGGTTCTGCCCCCCGCTGCCCTGGAGGAACCGGACGGCCCCCCACACGGCCCCCAAGCCCCTCCCCAAGGCCCAGGTAGGCTGGGAGTGGGTGGGCCCTGAGGGCGTGGTGGGCGGGTCATCTGGCCTCTCCAGGCTGGATACCCTGTGCCTCTGGCGAAACGAGGTGGCCAGCCCGGCCCGGTGGGCGGGCAGGTCCCAGCTCACCCTGCTGGGTGGGAAGCCGGCCTGACAGTGCCCGCCCCACCTTCTGGGGGTGCTGCAAACCTGGACCCACTTGGGGGGTGGCTGGGGCCCTGAGGCTCCCCCTTAATGGACCTCCTTGAGGGCCTCCTGTGTGCCAGGTACTTTGCACCTGAACCCCCCGGGGCCCTTATGCAATCGACTTTAGCAGATGACGGACTGGAGGTCCAGAGAGTTGAGCTAGTTCAGGGCACGGTCATCTGGCTCCACTGGAAGGCGGCCCGGCCTCCCTGGCCTTCCGGCCCTGCCCTGGCCACTACCCTCCTGCCTCCTGGCAGCACCTGGGTCCCTGGGGACTGTGACAGCCGAGCAGCTCCTGAGGGCTCTGGACAGGCCTACGTGGCTGGTGTGGGGGGGAGAAGGGACCCCCACTGTGGGGCCAGTGGGCCGCTTAGAAAGGTGGGAGAAGCTAGAGCCGGCCCAGCCTCGCAGGAGGTGCCAGCCCCGTCCCCAGGGCAGCAGGGGGTGGCGATGGCGCGGCTGCGGGTCTGAGAGTGAGAGCTGAGGACGGGACTCCCCTCCAGGCAGTTTTCCGGAGCAACCTGTCTCACCTCCTGGACCTGATGGGCAGCGGGAAGGAGTCTCTAATCTTCATGAAGAAACGGACCCGGCGGCTCGCGGCCCAGTGGGCACTGGCCGCCCAGCGCCTGGCGCGGAAGCTGGGGGGCACCCAGAGGGACCAGAAGCAGGTACCTGACCTCTGTCCTGTTCAGGGAGCGGAGCTCAGACACGTAGGAAGTGAGCGCAGGGCTCCAGGGCCCCACGGGGACCCCGGGCGTGCCCTCGGAAGAGTTTTGTAGAATTTATTTGAATTTGGGCCGGAAGGGGGAGGGGAGGCAAAGTCAGGTTAGAGGCACCTGGTGGCCTGGGGCCTTTTCAGGTTTGGGAAAGCCAAGCTCCTACCCCTTAAAGGCCCTGCATCTGTAGACATCTGGTTCTTGTTGGGCGGAATGTCATTGCCTTTGTCTGGAAGGATGTAGCCTGTTTGGGGAGGGTTCATTGGTCCATCCATCCATCCATCCATCCATCCATCATTCGTCTGTCCATCCATCCATCATCCATTCATCCATCCATCCATCTATCCATCATCTGTCCATCCATCCATCACCCATCCATCCATCCATCCATCCATGCATCCATGCATCCATCCATCCATCATCCATCATCCATTATCCATCATCCATCCAACCATCACCCATCCATCCATCCAGCCATGCATCATCCATCCAACCATCCCCCATCCATCCATCCATGCATCCATCCATCCATCACCCATCCATCCATTCATCCATGCATCCATCCATCCACCTTCCATCATTCATCATCCACCCATCAGCCCATCATCTATCCATCCATAATCCATCCATCCATCCATCCATTCATCCATCCATGCATCCATCCATCCATCCATCTATCCACCCATCCACCCATCATCCATCCAGTAAATACTTACCTGACTCTCCCATCATCCTGTCTGTTTCTTTCAGAGTCCCTCTCATTTCATGTCTGTGTTCACTGTTGTCTCCTCTTCCATCTGGAACGTAAGCGCCGTGAGGGCGGGCTGTGACTGTCTTGTTCACCTGTAGCCCCGTGCCCAGCACGGTCACTCTGCCTCTTGGCTCCCCCCCGTGCCCAGGCCCAGCTTGGAGACAGTGTCTGCTGCTGGCCGGTCTCCCCGGGTGGCAGGGCTGTCTCTCCTCCGTGCTGACCCTCTGTGTCCCCCCAGATCCTCGTCCACATCGGCTTCCTGACGGAGGAGTCGGGGGACGTGTTCAGCCCGAGGGTGCTGAAGGGCGGGCCCCTGGGGGAGATGGTGCAGTGGGCGGACATCCTGGCCGCTCTCTACGTCCTGGGCCACGGCCTGCGGGTCACGGTGTCCCTGAAGGAGCTGCAGAGGTGAGTGCCGGGAGGGGAGCCCGTCCCCCGGAACCCTGCTCCGGGCTCAGTCTGCCACCCCCTCCTCCCCCCGGGGCACCCGGTCACGTGTGGGATGCGCCAAGGAAGCGTATTCACACGGTGCTGCTCACACGGTTGAATTCTCCGTGAGTCCTCCATCTCCGGGCCGCCCGGTGCCCGGTGTTGGTGCCCAGGGGCTGACAAACACTGGCCTGTGGGATGGAGCCGTGTGGTGGAAGCGGGGTCCCCTCTGCCTGCTGGTCTTGGGGAGACTCGCAGTGTCTCTTCCGGAACCGGGCTCCTTCCTGGGCCTGTCTGGGGGCTGGAGGCCAGGAAGCCCTGGAGGGTGTGAGCTGGGCTGGCGACGCCCACCCCTTCCCCAGTCCTGCCTTTCCAGGTCCCTGGGATGCTGAGGGAGGCGGGAGGGGTGGTTAGAGGGGTGGGGCGGGTGTGCCCTGAGGCACTGTAAGTGAGGGTGGTGACGGGGACTGACAGCCGCACGGTTGGGGAGCACCATCCAGGTTCTGGGGCACAGAGTGCCGCCTGGAAACAGCACCTCCGCCCCCTCTGGCCGAGCTGGAAGGAGCTGGCAGGGAGCTGTCCCCGGGGCTGGTGCTGACCCTCAGACCGGCCACCCCGCGCTGGGAGAGGGAGCCAGCACGCCGCTCCCTCTGGCTCCTGCCTGCCCGGTGGCATTTTGTTGCCAAACCAAGCCGTTCACACCGTGCAGGCCACTTCAGAGCCGGGCGTGCCCACTCGCCGCCCACCAGCGCGCCGCCAGCACTGGAGCGGAGCTGCAGGGCAGCGAATGCCTGCCAAGCTCCCTCGGGAAAGGCCTGCGAGGAGGCATCTCCGTGCCCTCGGCGCTCCTGCAGGGAGTCAGATGGGGCGAGTGTGAGGGGAGGAGGGAGAAGAGGGACCGGTGTGTGGGCAGCCCAAGAAGTCGTGGGCAACTTGTGGATGGCACAGCCAGCGGCTCTGGGTAGCCACGGGCCAGAGCATGAAGATGGGGGAGCCCCTGAAAGCGAGGCCCTGCTGAGAAGCCCCACGATCTGAAATACCCCCCTGCTGCCATTTCTTTCTCTATACACGTGTACCCATATGCCCACACATGTGCACATGCATGCACACCACTGCACACACCTACGTGCACACCCATGCATGTGCTCACATGTGTGTATGTATATGCTGTGCATACCCTTACTTGTACACATAGGCACATCCATGCACACTTCTACATGCATCTACACACCTCCACACACGTGCAACCCCCGGTGCATGACATGCACCACACTGCGCCTGTGTGCACCCCCACAGGCACCCCATCAGGCACCCCCCACAGAAGATCCCTATCTTCCCACCGTCCCATCACTTCCTGCCCGGCTTTTGTGGGTCGGAAATTCCCAGAAGCAGGGGCTGCAGGGAGAGGCCCTCCCACCTCCGATGCGCAGTCTGTGAGGCGGGCAGGGGCAGCGCAGGGCCCGGCGGCTCTGGCCTCGCTCGTGGGTGTAGGTGCAAACGCACGCCCTTGCTCAGACAGGGCCGGGTGCGTAAACAGCTCAGCGCCCTCGGGAAAGGGCTTCAGGACGGTGTTTTTGGAGTCTGTTATCAGATATCATTTTAAAGCAACTAAAATAATAAAAAGAAAGAAAGCCACGGTCCCCGGAGGACGTTAGACAGTTATGTCCACAGAACTCACAGCAGGGGCCGTGGGGGAGCAGGCCGTGGGGAGTCTAAGCCGCAGCTGCAGCAGAGCCGCGTGGGAAAACACGACGTTTGGGTCCCCCTCCTGGTGCCTCTGATTTCATGGGTCCTGGGGTGGGACCCACGTATCAAGTTTCAAAGCTCCCAGGTGACCTCATGAGCGGTAAGGGTTGAGATGTGGGGAAGCCCAGGCTGTGGCTTCTCTAAGCACCCCCCCCCCCCTACACGGTCCGTGGGGGGATAGCTGTGGGGTTGGGACACTGTAACAGGTGGGAACTAGTCCCACGGCTTATTCAAAGAGCTGTCCTCTGTCCCCAGTGCAGGGCCTGAGGGACAGGACCGGGGCCTGGCGCGGGGGCTCAGGGTCCTAGAAGATGTGTAGAAAGAGTGCCGATCCCTCCCCAGCGCACATTTGCACACCCAAAAGCATCCCGATCCCCGGGGTTGCAGGGGTGGAGCCCAGCGGAGGGGGCAGGCCCAGGAGGCACCCTCGGAGGGGGCCGGATAGCGGGGGCATCAGGTGGGCGCATGTGCTTTGGGCCACGCCCTTTCTGGGTTGTTGGTTTTTCCTGTGACGGGTGTAGGCCGGGCTGTGGGCTCCTCCAGCTCATTCCTAGCCGGGGCCACCCTCGCAATACAGGGCAGCCCTTTCCCCGTGGGGACTCCGGAACAGTCTCGGGGGGCTGGCTGGAGCTGCTGCAGCCGAGGACTCCAGACAGCAGCATTTACTGTCTCCGTCTGGAGGGAAGTCCGAGACGAGGGTGTCGGCGCCAAGGAGCCGGCAGGGAGGGTTCCTTCCCGGGCTGTGCGGGGTCTGTCCAGGCCCCTCCCCCTGCTTCGGCGGTCCTTGGCGTTCATTGGTTTGTAGAAGCGTCACCGAGATCCCTGCCTTCATCCTCACATGGCCTTCTCCCTGTGCCTGTGTCTGTCTCCAAATTTCCTCTTTAAAAAAAAAGTTTTTTTTAAAAAAAATTGATTTCAGAGAGAGGAAGGGAAAGGGAGAGAGAGGTAGAAACGTTGATGAGAGAGAAACATCTGTCAGCTGTCTTCTGCACGCTCGCTACTGGGGATCAAACCCGCGCATGTGCCCTGCCCGGGAATCGAACTGGTGACCTCCTGGTGCCTCGGTTGGCGCTCAACCACGGAGCCACGCCGGCCGGGCAGATTTCTGTTTCTTATAAGGATGCCGGTCGTGGTGGACGAGGGCCCCCCCTGGTGACCGCATGTCATCCTGGTGACCTCTCTATAGACCTGCCTCCACATGAGGTCACATTCTGGGGTGCTGGGGGTTAGGGGTCCAACATATGGATTTTGGGGGGGGACACAATGCAACCCATAGCAAGATGGTGGCCGTTGGAGCGGAAAGGCGTCTGGGACAGAGATAGCGTGGACTACGTGCGTGGCGTTGCCGCGGGTTCTGCGGGAGGAGGAGGGTTCCCGCAGCCTTGCCTCCCGGCCTCGGGGGAGCGTTCCATGCGAGCGGCACCGAGTTCATTTGAAAATAGGTCAGCGGGATGTGCGGTGATGTGAGTTCTGAGAGCTGCGGCTCGGCGTCTGCGACAGAGGCGTCTACCGGGCTGGGAAGTGGCCTGTGCGGGGACGGCGGGACGGACGCTGCGGGGACATTTGCTGCCCTTTGTTCCCAGATGTTCACAGCAGACGTCTGGCCACTGCCGAGCGGGGCCAGGCCGCTTCCGCTCCCCGCGCTGCTGCGTTAATTACCGGCTCACCGCAGGGACGTTGGGGCCGTACAGAGCCCGCCCTGGCTTTGCTGCTGCGGGAGGTTTCCGGGGCGAGAGCGGTGACGTCAGACCGCCCCTCCCGGGAGCCGCCTGCTCTCGGTGGGGAGGAGGGGAGAAGCCAGAGCCCCCGTGGGCTGCACCCCAAGTTATCCTCATGAATGCCTGCTTCCACGGTGGGCATTTTTTAAAAAAACATTTTTATTGATTTCAGAGAGGAGAGAGAGGGAGAGATGGAAACATTAATGATGAGAATCATTGATCGGCTGCTTCCTCCTACACGCCCCCGACTGGGGATCGAGCCCGCAACCCGGGCACGTGCCCTGACCGGGAATGGAACTGTGACCTCCTGGTTCATGGGTTGATGCTCAACCACTGAGCCACGCCCGTCGGGCCACAGCGGGCATTTTAAAGTTAAGCTTTCCCTTTCCCGCCTGCCCAGATTTGGCTCTGCTCATCAATTTTATTTGCATAATTTCAAGCATCATTAATGGGACATGGCATGAGGAAAATTACCAGGCTCTTCCTGCACCCAGGAGTGAGCTTGGGTTGAGTGGGGAATTAGCCGACTCAACTGGCGAATGACTGGAGTGGAGAGCAGGATGTCTAGGGGTGGGGGGGGGGCGGGACGGAGCGGAAACTGGGCTGTCAAGCTCGCGGCCCCACGGGAAGTCGGCGTCCTGGCCTCTTTGTTGTTCCATGTTCGCCCAAGGGAAGTCCCGGCGAGGGTCCCCAGAGAATGACGAAGGCAGGGACCCCATCCCGCCCAGCCCGGCTTGACCGGGCCGCCTCCGGCTCGACTCTCGGAGGAGCCGGCCGGGGCCAGGCCCGGGGTTTGAACCCACTCAGGTGTGGCCGTGACCGGCTCGCCAGGCCGGAACCAGGCTGCACGAGCCAGCCCAGAGCAGCCGCCGGGCGACGGGGCGGCCATCCTCCGAGGCGGGAGAAGAGGAGCGCATGGGGAAGACCTTGAACTTGGGTGCCGACCGGGTTGGGTTGGAGGTGCCCACGTGGAGGCAGCCGGGTGACGGGCCCAGGACTCAGAATGGAATCCAAGTGTCGGTGGAACTGCCGAGGGCCAGGAGGAACCTAAAGAAACGGCCGGGTTTCAAGGCCTCGCTGGTCCCACCCCCTCCCCAAATAGCTCATCCGATGCCCGGTGACCCTCCGGCGGCGCTCGGGGAGAGGCCATGGCCTGCTGTCACGGGCCGTGGGAGAGAGCCGGGCAGTGCCCTTGTGCTCAGGAGGGCCTGGGCGGGGCAGAGGGTCGGCAGTGGGCTCCCGAAATGAGACGGATCGGGGAGCCTCGGCGTGTTAGCACCTGGAGCCGAGGATCCCGGATCCCTCTGTAAGAGTTCTTTTTAACGAGGCCCTTCCCACAGAGGAGAGGGGGGCGGACTCGCTTGTTCCAGAATTGGAGCGCTACCTGGAGAGGTTATTTCCAGCCCCGGACCAAAGCACAGGGAGAAATAAAACGAGGGTTTTTAGCCTGGAGAGGCCCGTGGGGACCCACCCAGGCACTGCGTGTGGGCGAGGAGGTGGACGCGGGACATTCGGGCCGGCGCAAGGCCGCCAGCAGGTCCGCGCTGGCCCTCGGGCCAGGCATGCTTTCCGTGGGTCCCCAAAGGGGGCTCCCGGGGGTTCTCATGCCGCCTTCCAGCGAGGCGTCTGGACCGCAAAACGGGGGGAGGCGGGCAGCTGCTGTGGGGGAGGAAACGGGGCTTCCACAAGGGGCAGACACCGCTCCCCTGGCTCAGGGCTCAGCACAGACTGTCTGAGTGAGGGCTCTGAGCCTGTCACCCTGCCGGGGGGGGGGGGGGGGGGAGGCGTCAGAGGCTGGGCAGGGGGTCCTGGCAGGAGTTTAACTGGCGGCCGTGCCCATGCCCTTCGGCTCCAGTGAGACGACCCCACGGCTCTGGCGCCAGAGGCAGCTCCGTCCCAGATGAAAATGCTCACGTGAATGAGCTGGCAGCGGGGTGCCCTGCGGGCAGGGCCGGGCATCTCCGGGCCCAGGTGCCAGTCAGCAGCGCAGAATTATAATGGGGCAGACGGGGTGGGGGTGCGGGGCGCTTCAGCTCCAGACCCTGCGGCTGCCTGTGGCTCCTGGGACGGTTGAGGGGCCGCTCTGGCGGACTGGCCTGCGGGGAGCACGCATGTGGGGATGAGCAAAGGCGCCCCTGCCTCCTGGCCGGCGCCCGGGCCGGACCTCGGGCCCACCTGCCCCTCGTCGGAGTGGCCTGTGCAGGCGCCCTGCTCCCTCCCTGTGCCAGCGCGTCCTCCAGCGCCCTCCCTGCCCGTGTCTACCCTGGGCAGTGGGAACGGGGGGCGGGGGGAGGGGCGGTGTCCAGGTACTGCAGACCCAGGGCCGGATGGGCAGGTGGGTTTCTGCGGCCTGGGGGTCCCCTGGGGCTCAGACTCTGACGGGCTCTTCTCTCAGTAACTTAGGGGTGCCGCCGGGCCGGGGGAACTGCCCGCTCACCGTGCCCCTGCCCTTCGACCTCATCTACACCGACTACCACGGCCTGCAGCAGATGAAGCAGCACATGGGGCTGTCCTTCAGGAAGTACCGGTGAGGGCGGGTGGTGACCCGCAGGGCACCCCCCCCCACGCCCTGGAGAGCGCCTGGACCAGGTCTCCCTGTCCCTGTCCTCCCCTCCCCCCTTCCTCCTCCAAGGAGCCCTGCCCCCAGCTGACCCGAGTGACAAGGAACCAGGGCGCGTGGCCCGGTGGCCTCTGCCGCGTGGCGGGCTGCGGGAGGGGCAGAGGAGAAGTGCGGGGAGGGGGAGGGAAGGGGACAGTGCTCTGCGGCTGGGCCCTCTGTGGGGGCGCCCTCAGCACCCCCCCTCCCACGGGAGGAAGGCCAGTGCCATCGCTCGGTCTTGCAGACGGTGGGGCTCGGGTTTAACGCTGCGCAGGAGCCGCTCTGCATGACGTCTGGTCCCACGTGGTTTCATTAGGGAAACGTGACAGGCAGCGTTCCTGCTTTTATTATTAACTAGAGGCCCGGTGCATGACATTCATGCCTGAGCCTGGGACCCCTTGGTGGATATCCCCTGAGTGGTCCTGTGCACTGCTGCAGAGGCTCCCGCCACCACTGCTGCGCTTGCCAGATGTGAGCCTGGCTAATGGCTGAGCGGCAATTCCCCTGTGGGAGTGCACTGACCACTAGGGGGCAGCTCCTGCGTTGAGTTTCTTCCCCCTGGTGGTCAGTGTGCATCATAGCGACCGTTTGTTCCAATGTTTGGTCAATTTGCATATTAGCCTTTTATTATATAGGATGTGCTCGCCGCACACCCGTTCCCCGCCCCCCTTCTCCGGGCGGAGTGCCGACCTCAGCAGTCTGTGGCCCGTCCTGGGTCCCGGGAAGGAGGCGGTGAGGGAGCTCCTTATGGGACATGTGCGTCTTAGGTGCCCACTCCCGGGGCGGGGCGGGGGGGGGAGGGAGGGGGGCTGTGGCCATTGGGAGCAGCCTCAGGTGGGGACAGAGCCTCTGCCCAGCTGGGAGGGCCACCGACGTGGCCAGACTCGCAGAGGGGACCTGAGGCGCTGCCTGCCCCAGGGTGTCCCGGCCCCGCCCTTTGCACCTCAGCTGGCATGGGCCAGGGCAGCCTGGGGGTGCGGGCTCCTGGGCACAGGGCTGTGGACTCGAACTCCCTGGAAAGTGCAGATTGTACAGGGGACCCCTGGAACGTGTGGGGGACCCCGCCCCAGGCAGGGCCTCCCCTCCTAGGCGCCCTAGGGGCAGCCTAACAGCTGGCAGTGGGGGTTAGTGGTCCCACAGCCCCGAGATCCTTGGGCGGTTGTCATCCCGCTCGGTGGGATGATGGGATACTCCGTCCTTCCCCGGTGCTGGGGGCACATCCCCGAGAGGTCGGGGTGCCCGCCTGTGGTCACAACGCTGTGTCCGAGCCCACGCTGTCACCTCACATGGTACCACCCTCGGCTGGGCACCCCGGCCCAGGGAGATGCTGAGGTGGCTGTTTCTGGTTCCCCATCCCCGGGGGCAGGTGCCGCATCCGGGTCATCGACACCTTCGGGACGGAACCCGCGTACAACCACGAGGAGTACGCCACGCTGCACGGCTACCGGACCAACTGGGGCTACTGGAACCTCAACCCCAAGCAGTTCATGACCATGTTCCGTGAGTGTCCTGGGGCGGGGCGGGGCGGCGGGGCGGGGAGATGGGGCCCCGTGGTTCCTGAGGTGGCATCCCAGCAGGCGGCTCCTCCTTCCCCCACATGCCAGGCCTCGGCCTCCTCCAGGAAAGCCTGGCCAGAAAGGCTGCCCCTGCGGGGGCTGGGGCGCGGGGCGTGGGCAGGGAGCAGCCTGGGTTTGGGGACCCGCAGCGCCTGGCCTCGTCCTCCGGGGCCTTCCAGAGAGAGAGGCCACAAGGGCCTGGGGTGAAGGGCGGGGCAGCCAGGCTTTCCGGACGCAGCGACATGGACGCGGAAAGGCCGGGCAGGTTCTGGAATGCGAGGGCTCCGCCACCGGGCGTGACGGGCAGCGAGGCTGTGGGGCGGCGCGGCCGTGGGTGGGAGCCCTCGGGTTTGGAGTCAGGCCACCGAGGCGAGGAGAGCTGAGCGGAGCTGTTTTTGATGAGGCGGAGACACAGACGCCCTGACGGCCCTCTTCAGTGCAGCCCGCGGGAAGGAATTAACCTTTCCCTGACGGTTCAGGGCAGTCCTCTGCCTGCCTGGGGGGTGGGACTGGCCCTGCCCCCCCCCCCCCCCCGCTGTGGGAAGGGGTGCTTCCTCCTGGCTGGGAGCTACCAGCTGGCACCGGCTCAGTGTCTGCCTCCAGCGGCTCGTGGAGGGCTCCGGGTCAGAGAGCCGGGCAGCGCCCTCGCCAGGACTGGTCTCCGTTAAGAGCAAGCGGGTTCCGAGCAGGGCCCCGAGGAACTTGCTAGAAGGAAAGCAGCTGGTCTTGATTTCTCTTGTCCAAACGCATCTCTTCCGGGTGCTGGGGGCCTTCCCGGGTGCCCTCCGGGTCCAGGCCGTGTTGTTAGAGGCAAGCGCGGTTTCTGGGTACACAGGCAATGGCTTGGTTGGATCCCACGAGGTTGGAAGGCGGGAGCGTTCCTTGGGGCCCAGATGAGGAAACTGAGGCCCGGAGCGGTGGAGCGTCCCAGCTGCGGTCACACAGACGCTCCCCCCGGGCGTTGCCAGGCTGCGGGGGGCTCATGGGAGAGGAGAGGGACTGTCCCACCAGGTCACCTGGGCAGGCTGGGCTCCCAGCAGAGTGAGTGACGGTGGGGCGGGTCCCAAGGAGCAGGTTTTGGAGGGAGAGGAATATCGGAAACAGCGAATGTGACAGTCAGAGCCCTCAGCAGCTCCTCCCTCAGAAGGGGAGCAGTGAGCGCTGAGGCTGTAAGGGGGGCGGGAGGCCCTGGGTCAGAGGGGAGGGGCCTTTCAGCAGAGGTTCCTCGTTCACATTGGCTCCTGTAATCCCGGTTCCCTGTGGGTTCCTGACCAGGAAATGTCCTGGAGAAAGGGTTTTTGGTTTTTTTAATTTAAAAAAATTTTAAGTGATTTTTAAAAATGGAGTTCAGAGAGAGGAAGGGAGAGGGAGAGAGAGATAGGAACATGAGTGATGAGAGAGAATCATTGATCGGCTGCCTCCTACACGCCCCCCACTGGGAGTCGAGCCCACAACCCTGGCAGGTGACTGGAATGGAACGATGGCCTCCTGGTTCATAGGTCGGTGCTCAACCACTGAGCCACACCGGCCCGGCGAGAAAAGGTTTTATGAGGCACATTAATTATTCTGGCCGACTTCCGATGACCCAAGGAGCAAAGGCAGACGAGGGGGAAGCAGGAGATGGGGTAAGAGGCTTCGGTAATAATCCACACGGAACCCTAGCCGGTTTGGCTCAGTGGATAGAGCGTCGGCCTGTGGACTGAAAGGTCCCAGGTTCGATTCCGGTCAAGGGCATGTACCTTGGTTTCGGGCACATCCCCAGTGGGAGGTGTGCAGGAAGCAGCTGATCGATGTTTCTAACTCTCTATCCCTCTCCCTTCCTCTCTGTAAAAAAATCAATAAAATATATTTTTTTAAAAAATAATCCACACGGACAAAATAAGGACTTGTCCTGGGGTGGAGCCCTCTGGATGTGGAGGGCCAAACCTGGCAAACTCCTACTCATCCTCCAAAACCCCATGTTAAATGTTTCCTCTTTGCCATCACGTTCAGTGATCCCCTCGTCTCCTGTTCCAGGCAGAATGTTTTTATAACTCTTAAATACACCTCATTCAGTTAAAGCATATATTGAATTATGTGAGCGTTATTTGCAAGTACATTTACTCTCGCTGATAGATTATGAATCACTAAAAAAGGAGCCACTGGCTAATTTATCTTTATTTCCCTAAAGCCTCCTGAGGTCCTCAGAAAATGTTAATTGGTTGAATAAATTAAAGAGAGAAAAAAGGAGAGGCTTGCCGGCTTTAATGGCCTACCACGTGCAGGAAGCCAGGCCCAAGAGCCCTCCTTCCCCATCGGCCTGTCAGTTCCCCCTGAGCTGGCTCAGGAGGCTGACCTCCCCCCACCCCCAGTACTCCTTCCCCGCCTGCCCCCTGCCCTGGCCTCACCCCTGCCTCATCCCCCGCCCCCCAGCTCCATGCTTAATCGTCCTGTTATTTTAATTGGTTGCAGTACTTCCTGTCCCATGCCCACTTGGTTTGCCCATTGTGTCCTAAACCTGCCCCTCCTGGGGGAGGGGGCGGGACGAGGATTGAATAGGGAGGAGATGGCGACCTGGGAGAGGCCTGGGTGGCAGCCCCGGCTGGAGCCAGAGGGGAGGGAGGGAGGGTGGGACTGGGCAGGCAATGGGGCCGGGGAGGGTCTGGCCCATCCTCCAGGCCCCGCCTCCTGGTGGCTGACCTCCCGGGAGGAGTTGTGCTGTCCTGTAGCCAGCACACGCCCCACCGGACAGTGGTCGGAGGGTCGGCCCCAAGGTCCGTGGGCTTTCTGGGCTCTTCGACAGCAAACCATCCCTCCTCTCAGATGCACCAGATACTGATTACGCCCCTTTGTGGGGCGGGGGGTGAGGTTAGAAACACAACATTCCATCTGCACGTTTGATGGAATTGTACACCCAGTTCCCGAAACGCCAGCGTGTGACAGACGTGCATGTGAACCTACGGCATGGGGTGTTTGGTCAGGGCTGTGGGGAGGCCACAGCCGCCCCGGAAAGCAACATCGAGTTCATGGGCTCCCATAGCTATTCCGCTCAAGGTCCCTGCGCGGGAGGGAGGGACCTGGTGCCTTTCGGACGATGGCGCTGTGCGTACCGGCGAGGAATGGCAGCGGGAGCTCAAGCGTGTCGCCTGCCCTGGGCTCTGGGCTCTGGGCTCGGGGACAGGGAAGTCGGAGCACGCTCCTCGCTCTAACAGACCTGACCACAGTGGGCGGGCCTCGGAGGGAGGGCCCCAGGCAGGCTCCTGGGAGAGGCCCTTGAGGCTGAGTAGCGTTTCTCACCCCTGAACGGGGAGGCGGGCACCCCAGGCAGAGGGACAGCAGGGCAGGGTGGCAGGTGTGACAGCGGGCAGGGTGGCAGGTGTGACAGCGGGCAGGGTGGCAGGTGTGACTGCGGGCAGGGTGGCAGGTGTGACAGTGGGCAGGATGGCAGGTGTGACTGCGGGCAGGGTGGCAGGTGTGACTGCGGGCAGGGTGGCAGGTGTGACAGCGGGCAGGATGGCAGGTGTGACAGCGGGCAGGGTGGCAGGTGTGACTGTGGGCAGGGTGGCAGGTGTAACAGCGGGCAGGGTGGCAGGTGTGACAGCGGGCAGGGTGGCAGGTGTGACAGCGGGCAGGATGGCAGGTGTGACAGTGGGCAGGATGGCAGGTGTGACAGCGGGCAGGGTGGCAGGTGTGACAGCGGGCAGGGTGGCAGGTGAGACTGCGGGCAGGGTGGCAGGTGTGACTGTGGGCAGGGTGGCAGGTGTGACTGCGGGCAGGGTGGCAGGTGTGACAGTGGGCAGGATGGCAGGTGTGACTGCGGGCAGGGTGGCAGGTGTGACAGCGGGCAGGGTGGCAGGTGTGACAGCGGGCAGGGTGGCAGGTGTGACAGCGGGCAGGGTGGCAGGTGTGACAGCGGGCAGGGTGGCAGGTGTGACAGCGGCCACAGCGGTCCGGGCAGGGCGGGTGACGGAGGTGCGGGAGGGATCCCCCGGGTCGCAGCTCTGCACGTGGAGAGGACAGGGAGGAGCCTAAGCTTTGGGCGGAGCAAACAGGAGGGCAGGGTCCTGGCTGGGTCCCGGCCGTGGCTGCCCCGTCCTGAGCCTCAGTTTCCTCATCTGGGAACCAGCAAGGGGACTGGCGACCCCTCAGGGTTCCTCGCGCCCCAGGCTGATGACCGTTTCTGGGAGAGGGAGAGGCCAGACCAGGGCGGGGATGGGTGCTCTCCTCCCTCTCCCCCCAAGACCTCCCACCCCAGCCCTCCCGTCCTGCCACGCGGCGGCCCTGGGAGACCTGGCGTGTCCTGGTGACGCCCTCCCGGCCGGGGTCTGGCTGCAGCTCACACCCCCGACAACTCCTTCATGGGCTTCGTGTCGGAGGAGCTGAACCAGACGGAGAAGCAGCGCATCAAGGCGGGCAAGGCCAGCAACATGGCCGTGGTGTACGGCAAGGAGGCCAGCATCTGGAAGGTGCGCCCGCCCGCCCCACCTGCCCCAGCATGCACCGAGGAGAGCGCCCCCCGCTAGTGGGTCAGAAGAGAGGTCCCGACTGCCGTGGGGCATGCCCGGCTGGGGCTGGCCCCTTGTCCCCCTCCCCACCCCTGCTCTGCCCCAAACTCAGTGTCCTTGAGCGAGGCCTGTGACTTCACCCTCCACCCTCCACCCTCCACCCTCCTTGGGATGGGAAGGGGCTCAGGCGAGACTTGGGGGCTCTGTGGGACGGGGGGGCCGTGGAGAAGGCGGGAGAGGACCAGGGATTGGAACCCATTTTCAGGGCGGGGTCCCGGAGAAGTGCTGCCGGTGGGCAGGCTGCCTGCTCGCCGGGCTCTGACCCGCTCTCTCCTCTTTCCTCTGCCCCCCTGGCCGTGAGGCAGCTCCAGGTACGTGACTGCTGCGTGCTCCCTCCTCCTCCCGCCCCGCCTCCTGCTTATCACGTGGTCGTCTTATGGAATGACCCTCACTCTGTAGTGGTTAGGATTAGGTTCAGCCAACAGTGACTTATATGAATGAGGGGCAGAGGAGAGGGGCTGTGCCCGGGGCTACACAGCTGGTTACTGAGGCCGCTGGCCGACCTAAGACTGGCCCACACCTCCCGGCTTCCAGACCAGGGCTCTCTCCTGCTGGCCCCGCCTCCTGGGGGGCGGGGTGGGGCGGGGCTCCCACCTCCCCCTCGTCCCCCAGGGGAAGGAGAAGGTCCTGAGCATCCTGAGCGAGCACATGGAGGTCCACGGCACCGTGTTCTACGAGAGCCAGCGGCCCCCCGAGGTCCCCGCCTTCGTCAAGAACCACGGGCTCTTGCCGCAGCCCGAGTTCCAGCAGCTGCTGCGCAAGGCGAAGGTGAGCCTGGCCGAGGGCACGGGCGGTGCCGCCATCCCCACGGCACTCCCGGTGTGGACGGCCCGGCTGGCTCTGTGCTCACGGGTGTGCACACGTGTTGTTGGGGGAAGGGCGCCTTTGTGCGGCGAGCAACCTGGACAGCCCTCCCGTGTCGATTCGGGAGTCAGCCCCAGGCGCACTCCTGGCAGGAGTTAGGTGCGGGGTTCGTGTTTGCGGGATGAACGGTCAGGGTCCTTGGAGGGCAGCTGAGGTGGGGTCTGACACCTTTAGACTCGAGAGCCCATGGTTCCCCTCCCCTGCAGAGCCAGCCTGTTGGAGCTGCAACGCCACCAATTGCCTCCCCTGCCTCCTCACTTCACAATGGGGAACCGAGGTCAGGGAGGGGAGGCCCTTGCCGTGGCACCCAGCTGGGCTGGGCTGGGCTGGGCTGGGCTGTCCTTTTTTATTTTTAATTCAGAGAGGAAGGGAGAAGGGGAGAGAGAGAGAAACATCAATGATGAGAGAGAATCATGGATCGGCTGCCTCCTGCACGCCCCACGCTGGGGATCAAGCCCGTAACCTGGGCATGTGCCCTGACTGGGAATCGAACCGTGACCTCCTGGTTCATAGGTCGATGCTCAACCACTGAGCCACCCAGCTGGGCTGAGCTGTCTTTCCTCTGCCCCCCCCCCCTCCAACCCTCACCCCCATTGCCTCCTGTGAGCGAACGCCCCAACCCCAACCTCGCCCCTGCTTCCTGGGGTTGCGTGTGGTCCGGGCCTTCTCTGACCGCCACGCCACCTCGCTCTTCAGCTCTTCATAGGGTTCGGCTTCCCCTACGAGGGCCCCGCGCCCCTGGAGGCCATTGCCAACGGCTGTGTCTTCCTGCAGTCCCGCTTCAGCCCGCCCCACAGCTCCCTCAACCACGAGTTCTTCCGAGGCAAGCCCACCTCCAGGGAGGTGAGTGGGGGGACCCAGGCGCCAGATCTCAGGGTCTGAGATGGGGACCCTGCAGGTCCTGGAAGAGGGAGGCCGAGGCGTGGAGGAGCAAAGGGACGGCTGGGACCAGTGGGCGGGGCGCTGGGACCGGAGGGCGGGGCGCTGGGACCGGAGGGCGGGGCGCTGGGACCGGTGCGGGGCGCGCTGGGGCCGGTGGGCGGGGCGCTGGGGCCGATGGGCGGGGACAGCTGGGGCCGGTGGGCGGGGACAGCTGGGGCCGGTGGGCGGGGCGCTGGGGCCGGTGGGCGGGGCGCTGGGGCCGGTGGGCGGGGCACCGCACACCCGCCTGCCCCTGCCCGCCAGGTGTTCTCGCAGCACCCGTATGCGGAGCGCTTCATCGGCAAGCCCCACGTGTGGACCGTGGACTACAACAACTCGGAGGAGTTTGAGGCCGCCATCAAGGCCATCATGAGGACCCAGGTGAGCCCCAGGCCCGTCAGACGGCAGCGCGTGCTGGGTCTCCACCAGGAAACCATGCCCTCCTGGGAGTTCCGACTCCCAGGCCGGGTTGGCAGGTGGATCCGCGATCCCCCTCACCAGCGCGTGTGAAGGTGAGGAGCACAGGTGAGGGAGACCTGAGGCCCCCAGCCCGCTGGCCCCCAGCTCTGGGGGGGGCCTTCAGTCTCCTCTCAGCCTCAGTGGGTTTGCCGGTTGGCACCTGTCCGTCCAGGTGAGGGGACGGGAGGGAGGCCGGGCGGGCGCCTGCCTCCCGCCGCCTCCCCTCTCGCTGTCGCAGCCGATATTCCTGGCAGGATCGGCACCGGCCACACCGGTAATTACCCCGAGTGGGTGACGCTCCCAGGCTGTTGCCGCTCTGGCGGGAGGTTTGCGGCAGGTGGGACTCGGCTGGCGGGGCCTTTGCATCACCGTGTGGCACGGGTTTGCCGGGAGCAGGCAGGGAGGGGAATCTCTTCTCTAAAAATCAGTGGGAAAAACATCCGTAGGTGAGGAGTAGCAAACAAAGAAAGAAACAAAGGAAAGAAACAATGACCCAGGCGCGGGGAGTCTGGGTGTCACAGAGGACAGTGGGCCTGGGCCTGGGCCAGGTGGGGTGGTGCTCGGGCGGCTTCCTGGAGGAGGTGTCGCCTGAGGGGAGGGTGGAGGGGCTGGGTTGGCTGTGGGAAGAGGCATCAGGGCCCACGACCGGATGGAGCGTTGACATGACTGAAAGGGGAGAAGCTCAGTGGGGCTGGGACCAGCGTGGGAGGGAGGTCCTGGCCTCTGTCTCCTAGGTCCTGAGCCCCAGGGAACCCTGGAGGTACACGGAGGAGCAGGGGATCCGAGCAGAGGGGCCAGATCTCTGCTCCCAGTGCTGAGCATGGCGGGGCCCCAGGCACCAGGTCTCCTGCCCCATGTCTGCCTGTGTCCCCCAGGTAGAGCCGTACCTGCCCTATGAGTACACCTGCGAGGGGATGCTGGAGCGAATCCATGCCTACATCCAGCACCAGGTAGGGGCCTCTGCTCTCCCCACCGCCCCCCGCCCCAAACCCCATCCGACCAGAGGAGGGCGCCAGGCCAGCACTGCCGGAGGAGGCCACCCCTGTCCAGGGGCTGCGTCCATTTGACTCCCTGTTGCTTCCCCAGTCCGTCCTTCTGTCCCCTTCCTTCCGGGCACAGCCGGTGGGGATTGGGGGGGGGGGGGGCCGAGGGGTGGGGTCAGTATTGCTGTCAGAGGCCAGGCCTGAGGCCCTGGGTGGGTTCCCTGACCTCCGGCCTCCCTCCCATCCTCCCTGGACACAGATCAGTGCCCCCGGGTGTGTCTGCTGCCGGGGGTAAATGAAATGACGCCGGAAGGCCACCCGGCATCATTGAGCCCCGATGGTGATGCGAGTGAGATGATTGGGTTGCCACACCCACGTGTCAGCCCGTGGCCCCCGTGGCCCACTGCCCTCTCACACTGCTCTCTCCTGGCAGGACTTCTGCGCAGCCCCAGGCCCCGCCCCACCGGGGGCTGGAGTCCCAAAGAGCCCCTTCGTCCTGGCCCCCAATGCCACCCACCTCGAGTGGGCCCGGAACGCCAGCCTGGCCCCCGGGGCCTGGCCCCCAGCGCACTCCCTCCGGGCCTGGCTGGCCGCCGCGGGCAGGGCCTGCACGGACGCCTGCCTGGACCGCGGGCTGGTCTGCGAGCCCTCCTTCTTCCCCTTCCTCAACAGCCAGGCCGCCTTCCAGAAGTGAGTGAGCGCGGCCCCTGCCCCCGCCCAGCCAGGCCCAGTCCCGAACCCCGCCAGCCTGCAGCAGTGGGGGCGGGTGCCTTCAGTGGGTCAGGAAGGGACCGTCCAGGCCGGTGTCCATCAAAGCCCCACACTCCCGGCAAAGCCTCAGCCCCAAGCGCTGAGGGGAGCTCCCTGCCCAGTCCCTGCCCCCACAGCATCTTCCCCAGGCTCTCCCTGATGGATCAGCCAGGCTCCCCCTCCTCCCCCCCCCCCTCTCTGAGCAGGTGGGAGAAGGCGCTGAGGGCCAGGGTCTGTCCTGGCACCTCCTAGAAAGTTCTTCCCCAGTTTGGGCTGGGTTGGGCCGGCCAGGGCGGGTGGGGTGGGCAGGACCCGCTGGGCGTTCTGTGCCCGCTGAGTGCTGCCGCCCTGGTGCCCGCAGGCTGCAGGTGCCCTGTGACAGCACCGAGTGGGAGATGAACCACCTGTACCCGGCCTTCGCCCAGCCCGGCCGGGAGTGCCTCCTGCAGAAGGAGCCCCTGCTCTTCAGCTGCGCGGGCGCCAGCGCCAGCCACCGCCGGCTCTGCCCGTGCCGGGACTTCCGCCGGGGCCAGGTGGCCCTGTGCCGGGACTGCCTGTGAGGGCGCCCGAGGCCCTGCGCGGAGAAGCACCAGCAGATTCCGAGCTCCAGCGACCGCCCCCCCCACCCCCAAGCTGGGCTTCCTCCCTCGGCCAGGGGTGGGCAGAGCAGGCGCTGCCAGGCTGCAGGGAGGGCGGCTCCTCCGGGTGCCGGTGCCCACCTGGGCGGGCTCCTCCTCCTCCTCCCAGGGGCTCATGGCGGCAGCAAGGCCAAGGCTGTGGGGCTGCCAGAGGGGCCCCCTGGCCAGGAGCAGGGGCAGAGCCAGACCTGAAGGTGGAGAGAGGGTCCTGCCTCCCCGGGCCCAGGACGGGGCCTGCGCTGCACAAGGCGGGAGCAGGGGTCCGGGAGGGGGTCAGCCTTGTCCCTCTGGAGGAGTTTGGGGTGCGGCCAGAAGGGGCAGGGGGCTGGGGGAGGCCAGGCGGAAGGACCCAGTTCTTGCCTCTCCCCTTTCCCACACCCGCTCCCTGCTGCACGGCCCGCAGTTGGGGGCGCGGGGACCCCTCGGCGGGGGTGGAATTGTGTCCCCCTCCTGCTTGTTCCGCTCTCTCCACTCGGACTTCTCCGGAGCCCTCCTGGCATGGCTGCCATTCCAGACCACGGCTTTGCTCCCACAGCCTGCTTCCCCACCCACCCCCAGCCTCCGAGGACAGGTGCTGGTCGCTTCCCAGCATCCATTGCAGGCGAAGGCTCGGGCGGAGCTTCTGCCCCATCACACCCCTGGCCCGGGCCCCCAGGCCCCCACCCATCAGTGCTGTGTCTGTGTCTCTCCAGCTTCCAATCACCTCTGGATCAACTGTGCACCCCCGTGCAGCATGCCTGCCCCCCCTCTCCCCCCCACGCCCCTTCCTGCCCCCGCCCAGGCCCTCAGAAACACTGCCACCCCATCCTGTTTATAACCCCCTCCCACCTGGGCGACCCAGCCGCCCTCCTGGGCTGCCCCGCTCCCCGCCACGGAGGCAGCCCCGGGCCCTGAGAGTCGGAGGAGGCGGCCTCGGCCGCAGCAGGTGCCGCCCACCCGGACCCTCCCCGGCCCCACCGCCCTGCAGCCGCAGACACTCAAGTCACCAAGGACCTGACCTTCGGGGGAAAGCAATAGAGACTCTCTTTTCTCTCTTTTTTAAAGATTTATTTCTGGAAATAATAAATATTTTATTGGGATGTGAGGTGCAGAGGAGGAGCCTGCTGTTTCTCATCATTTCTGGGGGAGCGAGGGGCTGGGACCGCCCAGGGGAGCCGGGGGGGGGGAGGGGACGGGCATCTGGGGCCCCGGGGCCCTGTCCCACATCGTAGAGGCTGGGGCTCTGCGTCAGGCTGCCCGGGGGCGGGGGGGGGGGGGAAAGGCCCTGCAGGTGCCAGGCCCACAGGCCCTCCTGCTGCCCTGCGGCCAATCCAGGGACCTGCTTGGCCTCTGCTGTGGAGGGTGAGGTCCCAGGACACAAGGGCACTCACTATTCATGGGGCACCGGCTGTGCTGCGGACCCGGCCAGAACCGTCCCTTCGCGTGTCCGCCGTCCTGGGGGCGGGTCCTGGCGCCCCACTGGCAGTGGAGACGCCTGAGGCTCAGTTTAAGGAACGTGCCCAAGGCCACAGCTGGGAAGCAGGGAGGGGGGGTTTGCTATGCACGGGGGATCGGGTCCACGTTGCCGTGCCGATCGCATGAACCGAGAGAGGCAGCCGGCGTGGCGCCCTGGCCGCAGGACGCGCTCAGGGTTGTACGTGCTCTGTGTCTGAGACACCCCAGCCAGCGGCTTGCTTCTGGCCGGGGCTCTCGCTGGGGGAAGCCAGCCCCCGAGGACAGGGGGCCCTGTCTGGGGTAGTTCTGATGGTCACACCTGGGGGCGGGGAAGTGGCTGCTGGCATCTCTCGGGAAGAGGCCAGGGACGCTGGTCGGCACCCCCTGGTGCACAGGACGGTCCCACCGGCTCGGTCCCCGCCAGCACTGTCCCCCCAGCTGGGTCCCCGCCAGCACGGATGACCCTGCCCAGTGTCCGCAGCGTCGAAGTGGAAGGAGAAACCCTGTTCTGGGCCCTGGTCTCAGGTCTGGGCAAGTGCGGGGCACGTGGTTCTGAGCTTGTTAAGCACAGGTTGCTGGACCCCGGGTTCTAATTCAGCGGTTCTGGGCGGGGCCTGGGAACTTGGGTCTTTAATAGGATGCTGCTTCTGCGGCCCAGGGCCCACGCAAGCCACGCGGAGGGTCACGTGGCTCGGCCACGTGGGTACCGGCAGGCATTTCAAGTGTTTCTAATTGGTTCTTCGTTTGTCGTTCCCTGCTTTCGGCAGGTGGAGCATCCCGCGAGCTCACTCGCGTCTGCCTTCCTTGTGAGGTGTCTGCTCGGGTCTTTGTCCATTTCTAAATCAGGTTGTTTCCGTTCTTATTGTCGAGTTTTAAGAGTTTTTATTTTTTAATCCTCACCTGAGGATGTGTTTATTGATTTGAGAGAGAGAGAGAGAGGGGAAGAGGGGACCATCAATGTGAGAGAGGAACATTGATTGGTTGCCTCTTATACAAACCCCAACCGGGACCGAGCCACAGCCTGGGTATGTGCCCCGACCAGGAATCGAACCCTCGACCTGTGGTGTGCTGGACGGTGCGCCAACCAGCTGAGCCACCAGAGCTTTAAGAGTTCCTACTTCTGCCTCCTGTCTTAGACGCTTAATGAGGTGAGTGGGGTGCAGGGGCGGAGGGGGCGGAGAAGCAGGCTGGCAGCAGGAGAGGGAAGTCTGACCCGCACCCAGATGTAAGGCCAGAGGGTGGCGGGAGGGGTCCTCCAGCCCTCCCTCCCAGAACCCAAGTGGCTGCCTCACCTCAGCACCCCCACCCCGAACCGAGGAAACCACAGGCGCCTCCCCCTCCCACTCACGGTGAGGAAACAGCCTCTGCAAACACCTGGGAGCCTCCAGCACCCGCCGGGCTGCCCTGACCCGGTCCGGGCGCAGGAGGCTCTAAAAAGCACGGCGCCAGGGTTTCTAGCGGCAGCGCCTGGCAGCACCTCTGACCCCGGGATCCGGGGACCGGCTGCAGGGGGCCTTGAAGCCTGTCCCTCCCACTCCCACGCAGGCCCCAGGCCCCAGGCCCCAGGCCCCAGGCCCCAGGCGCTGCTCCCACAGCCCAGGCGGGAGGCTGCAGCTGCTGCTGAGCCCGGGGTGAGGAGGGAAGAGGCGGGTGCCAGCTGGGCCTGGGGCAAGGAACACACACACCCCACACCCCCACCCCCTGTGGGAGCTCACGGGCAGGAGAGGGTGCGGAGGCTGTGGACAAGCGCCCTTCCCAGAACCGGGAGGTGGGAGGGCTGCAGAGGCGCAGGGTCTCCCGGGAGGCCGGGGCGGCCAGCGGACTTGGCTTCGTCTCTAGCTGGACGCCCTCTCAGCTGGGGCTGGGCCTGGCGGACTCGCCCTCCCTTTGGTTGACTTCAAAGGCCCCTCAGAGCCCCACCCTGCTCCGCGGGACCTCACCTGTGGTTCTTGTGTTTCTCCTGTGAAATAAAGAAGGCGATCCCAGGGCACGAGGAGGTACATCGAGGTCAGGTGTGAAGTGTGGTGAGCTGTGATGTGAGTGTTCAGTCACTGGGAGCTATGGGCCTCGGACCTCAGGTCTGCCTCCAGGGGCTACAGGTGTCTCCAGGGGCCCCCAGGTGCCTCTAGGAGCTCCTGCCCCTTCCCGGCGGTGAGAACAGTGAGGCTCCAGGGAGAGCAGTTCCCAGCCTGTCGCTGCCCAGACCGGACACCAGATATTCTGACCCCAGCGCTGGAGGCCGTCTCCCAGCCGAGCTGCTGTGGGCAGGTTACCCTTGGGTAGAGGAGATGGCAGGTGCTGTGGGTTGAATTGTGTCCCCGGTACCTGCGGGGACCTTGTATGGAAAGAGCCTTGGCGGACATAGTGACGATGGCAGGGCTGGATGTGGGCGGACCCTCAGTCCAATGACTGGCGGTCTTGCCAGAGGAAGTGGGACACAGACACGCACAGGGGAGAAGGCCGTGTGGAGATGTGGAGACGCAGGCCGAGACTGCGGGATGCGGCCACAAGCCAGGGATCACCAGGATGCCGGCAGCACCGGGAGCTGGAAGAGCGGGGAAGGACCCTCCCCTCCCCTAGACCGGGGAGCCCGGCGGCCGGCCCTCCTTCCCAGACTTCGGCCTCCAGAGCTGTGAGAGAATCACATCGGTAACTCCGAGCCATCCGATGGGTGACTGTTTGTTGCAGGAGCCACAGGCACTAATGCAGGGGTCATGGGCCCCCTGCCTTTAAAGACAATAGGGCTCAGCTGAGTGTCCAGGGAGTCCTGAGCCAGTGGCCCCCGGCCAGGCCACCGGCCTGTACGCAGCTCAGTCTACCTTTTCCCAGAAAAACGTGGGGCCTTCTCGACAAAACCCCCAAGGAGAAAGAACGCTGGGTCCCAGGGATTCAGACACACTGGCGATCCCATCAGTAACCCCACCCCTGCCCCCCAAACGCCCTCCCAGGCACGGCCCTCGGGGTACCCCAGAGCAGCACCCAGGCGCTCCCAGCAGAAGGGGGCTGGGGGACCGCACACCTCCCGCTGGATTCAGCCTGATCACCCGCCTCTGCCTCGGCTAAAAATAGCCCAGCCCCGCTTGACTTCTGCATACATTTGCATATTGGGCTTGAGACTCATGAATATGGAGAAACGGGGCAGCTGACATGTTTGTGAAGCAAACCGAACAGAGGACACCTGCCCTCCCTGGGGTAGTTCCCAGCTCCCCCGGCTGCCCAGCCTGACCATCCGCCACCACTTCCTTCAAGAGCCTTTGGGGGGGCGGATCTTCTCCAGTGGGGGTCCCAGGGCTGCGGGGGGAGGGGGCGGGGATCAGGCATTTGGGTTTTGGAGCGCTGGGAGTGTTTCAGGCTGGGGCTGGCATGAGACACCCTGAGGCTCTATACTCTGACCCTAGACCGCCTGGTCCCTCAGAACCTCCCCGCCCCCCGCCAGCCTGTGCATTGCGGGGACCTCAGCAGGTGAGGGGGAGGGGTGGGTAGAGATGGCCAACTCCCAACCTCGGCTAAAGCTGGATTTAGGGCTCCTCGAGTCCCATCACGTTCCCCACGGTCACTCATCCATTCAACAAACCCTCGCTCAGCGCAGCGCTTGGCCGAGGTACACAGTCGTCCCCCGCCCCCCCCCGCCCCAGTGCCCGTGTCCTGGACACCAGTGTCCAGGCCTGAGCCTGCGGGGATGCCCTGGCTTCCGGGTCTGGGGACGCTTGCTTTGCATCAGTCCTGGGACCTGCCCAGCCAGTGTCCCCTCGTACTTCTCCTCCTCTCTGGGCCAAGGTGGTCCCTGCTCCATCCTTGCCCCGAGGCCAGGGTCCAGAGTGGCCGGGCTCTAGGCAGGGGTCCGGCTCCCCACCTCAGGCCCAAGGTCCCGGGTGTTAAATTCCCGGGAGTTTTTATAAGTGGGGGTTACATTGTTGGGGTCTTGAACGGGGTGGGGGGAGTGTGTGTACCTCAGAAATCGGCACGTGCAACGAATCAGGCTTTTGATGTCTGGTGCGTTGTGTTTTCGGGAGACCTGGCCACCGATGGAGGGGCCTCTGCAGGGGCGTCGCGCCTGCCCGGAGGGCTGGCCCCCACCCGCCCTCTGCGTCCTGCTCCTCCCCCCGGCCTCAGTGCCCCACTCACCCTGGCGTGGCAGCTGACTGGGGCTGCGCGGCGCCCTGCCTCCCCTCGCCGCTGCTCAAGGAAATAATTAATAATAATTAATGAATAAGCTGTGTTTATTGAGAGCCGCTTACACAGAAAGCCTCAGGGTACACGGCGCTCAGACGTAATTAAAAGTGACATATTTTAAACTTTGAGGCGCAAAGCTGTTGCCCAGGGCAGGCTCCCCTCTCCCCACACCTTCTTTTGACCCCCGCTTTGTGGGTGGGGCCTGGGGAGGTGGGAAGAGGGGCCTCATTATGGGACTCCCGGTGCAGCCCCAAGATCACCCACTTACCTGTGCGTGCGTCACCCACCCACCCATCCATCCATCCACCCACCCATCCATCCACCCATCCATCCACCCACCCACCCACCCATCCATCCATCCACCCACCCACCCACCACACCCACCCACCCACCCACCCATCCATCCACCCACCCACCCACCCACCCACCACCACCCACCCACCACCACACCCACCCACCCAAAAGCCCGCAGAGTGCACAGCGGAGCCAAGCTCTGGGCTCTGGGCCCCAGGACGTCGCTTCAGCCCCTCTGTCTCGGGAAGGAGGGCTCCCTCGCGTGTTCAATGCTCCAGTGGAAGGACAATTGTGAAAAGCGCACATGTTGCAATTTGGGTTTAGGTTGACAGTATTAATTTCCTGGTTTTAATTATTCAATAGAAATTAATGAAAATGGGAGAGGAGCCTCACGGGAGCCTCTCGAAGCAGCAGGGGCGGGGAGGCAGCAGAGTCGCCTCACATGGAGCCTAGGAGAGTGGGGTGAGCGGAAAGGCCAGGGCCCCTGCCCCCGCGCCCCCCCCCCCCCGCCCCCCGGCCAGGCTCTGCACTTCCCACGGCAGGGAGCCTTCTGCCCCGTCTGCCTAAGCTTCCCCACCCCGCCTGAGAGTCTGCCGGGGGGAGGGGAGGCTACAGCACGCTCGAATAGTCTTAGCCTATTTCATTTATTTCCACTTTTTCTTTTAATATAAAAACTCACATAGCACTTGCTCTCTACCAGGCATTGCGAGTAGGTGAACTCATTTTGCTGAGAAAGGCCTGGACACGGGCAAAAAGCCCCCCAAAAGGCTATGGCCACGGGTCTGCCAGCACCCCCCTCCCCGGGGTGATGGCTGCTTTTGTTGTCTTTGAGCTGGTTAAGGAGGCACGCAATCCCTGTCCATGGCCATGCACGTGACCACGTGACCGAGCCCGGCGGGCAGCACCGGTTACTGCCGGCCAGGCCTGCGTCGGTGGAGATTCACCTCAGCATCCCCGCACCTGTGCTCTCGGCCCGCTCCTCTGAGCCGCCCTCAGCCCTTGTCGTTGCCTCGCGAATTAGCCAATGCCAGGAACCTTTCGCACGCGTCCACTTTATACCTGGTGGAGCCCTGGTCTCACCTTGAGGAAAGTCTGAGCCCCAGGCAGGCACAGCGGTCACCCCTCCGGTGATGGTGACGGGAAGAGCAGGAGGCACAGAGAGGGTCCGCCATTGGCTGGAGTCACACCGCTGGGTGGGGCCGGGATTTGGACCCGGGAACCTGGCTCTAGAGCCCCGGAGCCTCTTAGGACTTGAGGTCTATGACCTGTTATCTAAGCTCAGGACATGGGGACGACATTTAGGGGTGAGGACGGGGGGCATGGGGAGGCTGGGGAACTGGTCCCAGCTCCCTCGGTGGTTGGTACGCTGCGGACGCTACAGCTGCGAGGTCTGAGGTGGGCGCGGTGGGAGGCGCTGGTGGGATGTTAACATCGATGGTGGCTTCCTGGGTGCCAGTTACGCCCGGGGCATCTCACTCCCTCCTCCCCATGGCCCTACAGACGGCACCTGGAGGCACCCCTGGCCTCGCATCATCTCACGGTTTGTTTGGAGTTGAGCCCCGCAAGCTGAGGTGTCTCCATCAGCGCCCCTGCCCCCCACCCCCCACCTTTCTAAAGATCTGGTGTGGCTCAGTGGTTGAGCATCGACCTGTGAACCAGGAGATCACGCTTCAATTGCGGTCAGGGCACATGCCCAGGTTCCACACTGGATCCCCAGTAGGGGGCGTGCAGGAGGCAACTGTTCAATGATTCTCATCATTGATGTTTCTCTCTCCCTCTCCCTTCTTCTCTGACATCAATAAAAATATATTAAAAAAAAGAAAAGAAAAGATCTGGGTGTGTGCCCTGGGCTCCCCAGCCCTCACCCCACCTCCCGGGCTTCCCACCCCTGCCACGAAGGCCTCCCCACTTACACCACGAAGGCTCAGTCCCTTGACCTGAGAGGCTGGTGTGGGCCCAGCCTGACCTGCTCAGCTGACCTCTCCCTGACCTCTCCAGCTGGGCTGAGCTCTGGGGCCTGGAAAATCTACCGAACACCGTTGGGGGCGGGAGCACCAGTGCGGGGACCTCAGCGAGGGGGGAGAGGTGCCCCAAGGCCTCTTCTGTTTGCCAAAGTGCTGCCTGGGCCCCCCGCCCCGTCCCCCCTGAGCAGCAGCGGGAGCAGCCGGCTCCCTCCTGGGGGCCCCCTGAGTCGGGGAGGTGTTAGCGAGGGGAGCAGGGGAGCAGGGGCCTGCACTGGCAGCCTCTCGGCTGGAGGTTCGGGTGAGCTGCTGCGGAGGAAAAGGTCCCTCATGTTTTATGCACGAGGAGCTGGACTGGGGACGCCAGGGGGTGCCCAGAGAAGCCAGGGGAAGCCAAGGGAAGCCGGGGGACCCCAGTGGCCAGCAGGCAGACTCCCACCCTTTTCTTCTCTTCTTCCCAGACCAGGTCTCCCCGGGGGCAGGGTCGTTGCCCGGCCCACACCACCCCTTGATGGTGAGAATGGAAATTTCCCGAAGCGAGGGCCTCTCCTCCCCTGTAGAGTGGAGGCTGTAAGGCCTGGTCCTGGGGTCGGAGGTGAGTTTACTGGGCGGGGCCTCAGGTGCCTGACACTGAACCTGGCACCCAGCCTGCCACCCAGCCTGGCAGGAGCTTTCAGCTTCCATCTACCCGCCCAGAAACCCACGCACCCCAACCCCCTTCCTGCAGCCCCACAGTGTCTACTCTGAACTCGGGGACCCCCTGGGGCTCTGGGGCTTACACTTTTGCTGGGAAAGCGGTGGAGGGGGCACTGAGCTAGATGCTCTTCAAAAGTTCTGACTCCCAATTTTGGGGACAATTCCCCTTTAAAACCTGGCCATTACTTCCTATTTGTTTTTTTTTGCCTTCCCATCACACCTTTCCCCCTTTCCTTGTTATTTTTCCCACCTCCTGCTCTGCAAATGTGATTCAACGCTGGATCAGGCCCAGCTGGCGGCCACACTCCTGGCCGGGGCAGCAGCTCGGGGTCAAGGCCGAGGGGCCAGGCAGGTGATGGAGGACGGATCCAGGATCATGACCAATAACACTGGCTGTTTCTGACAGTGGGTAAGGTAAGGGGGGACAGGGTTCACCCTCCCAGTTCCTGAGGGGCACGGCCCAGAGGCCTTGGGACTCAGGCTTCGCGGCCTGGCTGGCCCTCGGGGCCATGCCCGGCTCCGGGAGGGTGGGAACCCGCCACTGTGTGTGGGATGCTGTTGTGAGTACCGTTCAGACCCGGGCTAAAGTCTCTCAGAGCTGGTTGTCTCACAAGTTTAATTTTTATATGTATTTTTATGCATTTCAGAGAGGAAGGGAGAGAGAGAGAGAAAGAAACATCCATGATGAGGGAGAATCATGGATGGGCTGCCTCCTGCACGCCCCGCACTGGGGATGGAGCCCGCACCCCGGGCATGTGCCCTGACCTCCTGGCTCATAGGTCGACGCTCAACCCCTGAGCCCTGCCGGGGCAGTTGGGCGGGGGGGGGGCTCACAAGTTTCTTAACCCCTGAGCCTCAGCTTCCCCCTGAGAACGGAGATGATCGCCCCCCCTGAGGGGCCACTGGAAACGAGACGCTGGGCTGCGTGCGCGCCGGGCAGGTCTCAGGTGGCGGCAGCTGTCACTCTGAAGCCATCAGGTGCGGCAGCTGCAGACCAGGTGGGGGTGGGGGGCGGGGCTCCGTCCCGGCTCAGGTGTCCCCGCCCCGCAGGAACCGCTCCCCTTCTCTGCCAGCCTCCAGAGCAGGGTGTGCCCAGGGGCATAACCGGGCAGATGATAAACACGGGGGGGGGGGGGGGGCTTGGAGGAGGAGGAGGTCTGTGCCAGCTTTGCTCGTAATCACCCGAAACCGGAAACGACTCACGTGCCCGTCCCCTGGCGACCGGCTGGCCCAGCTCCGCTGCGTCCGGCGGGGGAGACGCGGCCACGCTGTGGGGCACGGTCCGCACTGAAGAGGGACGCGCTCGGTACACGCAGTGGCACGGGCGAACCCCAACGCGTACGCTCTATATCTGGGGCCTGAGGGTGGTTACAAAACCGCACACACTTGTCGAAACCTATGAAACGGCAGAAAGGGTGAGTCTGCCCTGGCTGGTGGGCTCAGGGGTTAGAGCGTCGGCCTGCGCCCTGGGGTTTGATTCCCAGTCAAGGGCACCTACCTGGGTTGCAGGTTTGATGCTCAGCCCTGGTCGGGGCACGTGCGGGAGGCCACCATTCGAGGTGTCTCTCACATCGATGTCTCTCTCGCTCCATCTTCCCTGCCCGCCCTCCCTCCCTTCGACGCTCTCTGCAGAGCAATGGAAACAACATCCTCAGGTGAGGATTAAAAACAAAGAAAAAGTGTGGATTTCACTGTATCTGGTTACCCGTCAATCAAGCTCAGGGAAAAGGCCATTAGAAACTTCGTCCAACCTTGAGAGAAATCTGGTCTCGGGGGCTGGGCCTCAACCCTTTGCCCTTTTCCCCTCATTGTCCGCTTACGTTGTATTAATTAGTTTGTTGGAATAAGTAAGACATGCAAATGACACAGAATTCCAAAGGCGCAAACGTCCCGCAGGAAAACGTGTCTCTTCCTGCTCCCCTCTCCCAGCGAGGCGGCGGCATCCGCAGAGGTGAACACTCACTGATGGTCCCCAGTGTCCTGTGTGGAGTTCCCGAGATGCACCTCGTGTGTGCGTGTGCATGTGCGTGTAGAGCTAGAGCAGTGGTCGGCAAACCGCGGCTCGCGAGCCACATGCGGTTCTTTGGCCCCTTGAGTGTGGCTCTTCCACAAAATACCACGGCCTGGGTGAGTCTAGAAGAAGTTTAAGTTTAAAAATTTGGCTCTCAAAAGAAATTTCAATCGTTGTACTGTTGATATTTGGCTCTGTGGACTAATGAGTTTGCCGACCACTGAGATAGCGATAGCCGTCTGTGTGTAGAGGGAGGAGGGTCTGCACTTCTGATCCTCGCCTGCTCCTGCTGCGTTTTGTTTGAACACGAAATCTCAGGGTGTGTTCCCACCACAGATCCGCAGTCGCTTCATCCTGGGGAACAGCTGCTCCGAATGGAGTCGGCCAGCTCCTCACGGATCCACATGCGTTCCCAATTTGCTTCTCTTGCCAGCAGCGGAGCAGAAATGCCTCTGTGTGTCTATCTATGTGCTTGGTGCCCAGGTTTAGAGCTCGATCGGGAAGGGACGGGCGGGTGGGGGCGCTGGTCCGGAGAGAACGGGAGAGGCCGGGTGCAGCAGGCTCTCCAGGGCCCGGAGCGAGGCAGCTGTGTGAGACAGGAAGCTGGCTGATGGCTCCACGCCAGGGCAGCGAAGGGCCCCCTCTGGGATGGGCTGTGCTGCAGGACGGAAGTCATTTGCATCTCTCGCAGACCAAACGAATCGGAATTGTTATTAGACAAGAAGCACTTGCAGAGCTGACAGTCCTCCGCGAGTTGGCATCTGCCCTTCCGAGGTGCCCTGAGCCACAGCGAAAAGTAGGTCAGACGCAGGTGCACGCGTCCGTGTAACTAGATGCCCCGTGGGGGTCTGTCCGCGTCCCACCCACCACCCCTGTAGGTCCTCATTGCCAACCAGCTGGTGGATGGACCCGCTCCAAACTCCAACCTGGCTGGGCATGTGGGGGTCACTCTGGCACCTGCTGTCACAGGTTGGGTTCCTGGGAGACAGGTGACAAGCAGCGATTAGCATCACAGGTTGATGGCTTGGGGGTCTGCCAGGGTGAAGGCGTTTGGAGGCGGGGCCTTTGGAAGGTGATTGGGTCTTAAGGGCCGAGCCCTTGGGCAGGGGGGAGGGGGGAGGGGGAGGGGGGAGTAGCCCAAGAGCGCACTCCCTTCCTGCCACGTGAGGCCACCAGGAAGTGGCCATTTGCCACGTGGAGGCGGGCCCTCGCCAGACCTCCCCCTGCTGGCACCCTGATCTCCAGCTCCAGCCTCCGGGGCTGGGAGGAATCCTGCCTGTGGTTGACAAGCCACCTGGACGGTGGTAACTTGTAGCAGCTGAACGGACAAGGGCAGGGTCAGCCCGGAGCGGGGGGAGGGGGGCATTGCAGGATGGAGGGGATGGAAGGAGATGGCATGGGGAGGGTTTGGACTTCATCCTTCGCCGAGTCCCAGCCGGTGGCACACTCGGATCCCAGGACCCTGTCACATCGGGTGTGTACACTGGTGTGTGAGCTCCACAGCAGGGCTGTGTGTGCGCTGGGCCAGGGTGGGGCCAGGTGGGCCGTGTGCACAGGTGGGAGACAACCCCCCACCCACACCTACTCGGACCCCAGCCTGAGCCGGGAGAGAGGCCGCTGCCCTGCCCTCAGCAATTCAGGCTCAGAGAGACGGCCCGTCAGAGAGTGGTTTTCCACGTGGGAGGGGGCGGGAATGCCCCTTGCGTGGGCTAAACTTGGCTATATGCTCACTACCAAGTGGTCAGAAAAGGTTTGGCCCTAAACCGCTCATGCTAAAGAAGCACCTGGGCCCCACACTTAAGCCCCCACTCTGGCCCTCCTCTGGGGACACCCTCCCAGGGTAGGGGTCTACCTGAGGTTGAGCCAAACTTCACAGGTGAAGAGCCCGTCCATGACCCTGAAGGCGGCTAGCACTCCAGGAAAGCCCGCTGAGGCCTCCCCAGCCCTCCCTCCTCCCTCCTCCCAGCCCTCCCTCCTCCCAGCCCTCCCTCCTCCCAGCCCTGCCTCCTCCCTCCTCCCAGCCCTCCCTCCTCCCAGCCCGTCCTCCTCCCAGCCCTCCCTCCTCCCAGCCCTCCCTCCTCCCAGCCCTCCCTCCTCCCAGCCCTCCCTCCTCCCAGCCCTCCCTCCTCCCAGCCCTGCCCTGGGGAGCTGTTTCCTCCCAGTTTGCCGCCTGGAGTCGGTGGACATTTGTGTATTTCGATGCGCAGCCTCCCAGGAGAGCTGGGACAGACTGCATTGTGCAAACACGTTTGGAAAGACCCAGGAGCTGGGAGCATCACCGGCCGCGGCCCCCGATTTTCTCATCCTGCACAGCACTCACCGCCCCGGTCTGCTTCTGCCCACACGGAGCTGATGGGGGGAATGCGAGGCCCTGTGGTCATTTCAGCCTCAGACTTCCTGCCGAGGGTTGGCGGCATCCATCATGGTTCCTCTCCAAATTAATTGAGTGGCCCATCCCTGGTCGCTATAGCAACCCCCTCCCACCCCCTCCCACCCCTGCCCAGTGCTTTTGTGATCAAGAAATGGAATTCATCACAGCGCCAGGCGGTAAACTCTTCTGCAGACACATGGAGGGAGGAACGAAGCTACCGGAAGCCCAGCACCTACAAAGGGCCTTTGTTCCCAGGACAGTTCACGTGGCGGGAGACCCAGACGCCACTCGGAAAAGGACGCTGCTCATTCAGGAGTGCTCCGAGCGGCCGGGGCGGAGGGTGCCACACACAGCTCGCGGCCCGCTAACCCGTCGCCCTCCTGACGATTCAAAGGCGGCGAGGATGGGTGTTTCTCCCCACTGTCTTGGGTTCGGCTTCACTGTTTCCCAGTGAGGGACGTGGGTGGGGCGGTTCCCTCTTCCCCTCTTGGTTCTTCCAGCGGGTCCAATGATTCAAATAACATAAGGCAGTGGCTCAGGGGCTGAGCATCAACCTGTGAACCAGGAGGTCACGGTTCGATTCCCGGTCAGGGCACATGCCTGGTTATGGGCTTGATCCCCAGTAGGGGGCGTGCAGGAGGCAGCCGATCAATGGTTCTCTCTCATCATTGATGTTTCTCTCTCTTCCTCTCCCTTCCTCTCTGAACCAATAACAATATTTTTAAAATAAAGTAAAATAAGGCAGACTAACAGAAGAAAAGCAAGTTTTAATACATAGCAAGGGGAATTCACAGAGCATGCGAATTCCAAAGGTCTGCAAGATGAGGTCTGCGTGTCCTTCCGGACGAAGGAGAAGGAAGGAAAGGGGCCGGTCTTTAAAGGGAAGTGAGGCAGTTCGCAGGGAGATGGAGGAGTTAATGTTTAGTGAACAGATGCCTGCTGGGTCGTCTACAGACTGAGTCACAGAGGGACTTGGACCCACAGGCCTTGCTGGGCCCCCCCTGGCTCCCCCCAGGTTCTGATTACACTATAGTTAGTGACACTGTGGTGATAGTCCTAACAGGCCTTCCATCCTCAATTCTTTCCCAAAGTTTGGGGGAAGGTCAAGGGTTATTCCTGAGTCTTATTTCTTTTAATACACACACACACACACACACACACACACACACACACACATATATCAGAGAGGAATGGAGAGGGAGAGAGAGAAAAACATCAATGATGAGAGAGAATCATGGATCAGCTGCCTCCTGCATGCCCCGTAGCGGGGATCAAGCCTGCAACCTGGGCATGTGCCCTGACCAGGAATCAAACCATGACCTCTTGGTACATGGGATGGTGCTCGACCACTGAGCCACACCAGCCAGGCCAGAGAGCTCTTCAGAGCAATGAAAAGAGCAGGAGAAACAATTTGCGTGCAAACATTTTAAAAGACGGAATAGACAAAAAGAGAAGACAGGAAAAAAAAGAGAGAGATGATCAAGCTGTCTCCAACAGGAATAGAAAACCCGTGAGCATGAAGGACGTTGGAGCACACGTCTCCCCACGGGAAAGGCAGTCCTGTGGATGAAGGCCAGGCCAGGCTTTGCAGACCCTCACGGAGCACACGGCCCCTCCGGACACAAGCTGCTCTGAAGGATCTGGGGCAACGGCAGGAGGCGGGCTGCCCACCCGTCCATGAGGCCGGCAGGAGGCGGGCTGCCCACCCGTCCATGAGGACGGCAGGAGGCGGGCTGCCCACCCGTCCATGAGGACGGCAGGAGGCGGGCTGCCCACCCGTCCATGAGGGCGGCAGGAGGCGGGCTGCCCACCCGTCCATGAGGACGGCAGGAGGCGGGCTGCCCACCCGTCCATGAGGGCGGCAGGAGGCGGGCTGCCCACCCGTCCATGAGGACGGCAGGAGGCGGGCTGCCCACCCGTCCATGAGGACGGCAGGAGGCGGGCTGCCCACCCGTTCATGAGGGCGGCAGGAGGCGGGCTGCCCACCCGTTCATGAGGACGGCAGGAGGCGGGCTGCCCACCCGTTCATGAGGGCGGCAGGAGGCGGGCTGCCCACCGTCCATGAGGACGGCAGAGCTTGGATGCCAGACACAGGCAAGAGCCGCACCTGCGAGGGAGACGCGGACACAGACGCACCCGCCCTGGATCGGAATTAGGGAACCAAATCCAGCGATCTATTTATAAACCCTTTATCCTGAGCGCGGCGTCTGACTCGGGGACAGGAAACGGCTCAGCGCTGAGACATCTGCTACAGGGGCCCCCCACACCGACAGGCCACAGGAGAGCCCTGGCCGGCGGCTCGGTCGGCTGGAGCCTCGTCCTGTTCACCAAAAGGTGGGCACGCCAATGCGCCTTTGGCTGTCCATTAATGAATCTCCTTTCCGAGCAGGACTGAGCCTGGACCGTCGGGGGGCGCTCTCTGGCCTGGATGGGGGAGTGGAGGGTTCGAAAGGGGCGGTTCTGGGGCACCAGCTCCCTCCAGGTTGTCCTCTGCCCCCCGGGGTCAGGATTTCAGGGCTGCGTGTGCGCAGCGGCTGTGGGGCTGGCTGTGAGCAATCCATCTCTCTGGGCTGCGAAGGGGATAAATATCGCCAGGGCCCCAGGGCCATCACAGCGGCAGCTGCTCTTTCACACCCACCGCCCATCATCCTCAGCAGATCCGGAGGCGAGGACTGATGGAGCCTCGCACAGTTCAAAGGGGCGCCCCCTGCAGAGGTCCTGTGGGGGCGCTGGGCTCCCGGCCCCTGTGCCGGGCTCCCGCCCCCTGTGCCGGGCAGAGGTGGGGCTGCAGAGGCCGGAAGGGGGTCAGGCAGCACCCCACTGCGGGCCTCAGAGCCACACATCACAGCATCATCTCAGGTAGACGGCTCAAGCCCATCGAATGCCAGGGCTCTCGGAAGCGGGTCCAGGAATGTCGCTACTTCCTAGACCAGGGGCTGAGGTTCAAGGTCGCGTGGCTAGAAAATAGAGGAGGCAGGACTCAAACCGACTCCTAGACTGACCCTGGACTGAACACATGGCCCTTACCAGGCAGCACCCAGGCTGCCGGGACAGCAAGCCTCTGGGGGTCACGAGCTCCCCGTTATGCCGTGCGCAGCGTGCCTGGACCACACGCCAGTGGGAGGGAGCCCAAGCTCTGATGCTTTCGTAACTCCCCCCCCCCCCCCCCACAGGCTGCCTCTGGCCAAGAGCCACCTCGTTTGAATGGAGTTTAAGGAGAAAGAAACAAGGACCCAGTGTGGCTCAGTGGTTGAGCATCGACCTACGAACCAGGAGGTCAAGGTTCGATTCCCAGTCAGGGCACAGGCCCGGGTTGCGGGCTCCATCCCCTGTGGGGCGTGCAGGAGGCAGCCAATCCATGATTCTCTCTCATCATTGATGTTTCTATCTTTCTTTCCCTCTCCCTTCCTCCCTGAAATCAGTTTAAAAAAAGAAAGAAAGAAAGAAAGAAAGAAGAAAGAAAGAGAGAAAGAAACAAACAAGGACCCAGCTCCAGACAAAGGGGCATCTTCAGAGGAGGGCGGGGAGCAGCCAGGCCAGCGCGGCACAGCTCAGCCCAGCCATTTAGCACGATTAACTGAAGCTGCAGCCCCAGTCGATATAATAGCGGGCGCATTATCAGTTTTGCCACAACCATTATTCATTATCCCCGGCTTTCGCTGGCTCGCCTGCCGCCAGCTAGAGCGCGCGTCCCCCCACCCCCACCCCCGCAGTCAGCTACGGTTTAATCAGCGACGGTACAGGAGACCTCCCCGGAGACAATCGTGGCATCACTCGGCACGTCGCTGCTCACAGATCCGAATAGAGAGGTTCCAGGGTGCATTCAGGTGGCGTGACACCGTGCAAGTTCATTTCTAGAAAAATTAAGCATCACTTGGAGAGGAGCGGGGGCTGGCGTGGTTTCCAGACGGAACAGAGACGGCCCCGGGTGTTGATTCTGCAGGAAACCTTTGCAGAGACTCATGGCGGCCTCGGAACGTTTGTCCAGAATTCCCACCCTCAGCACAGGCGGGACAGAGGCTTGGAAAGCGAGACAGAGCCCACAGTTAAATGCGTTTATTTGGTGCCGGGAAGGATGGGGACTTGGAGGAGGGGCATCGTATGGGGACAGCTCGGGGAGGGTGGAGGGGGTGGGGTGGAGGGAGGCCGGGAGGGGAAGGCACCATCTAGTCCACACACATTTCCTGAGCCAGTTCCATGGGCCAAGCCAGGTTCTGGGCCACCGAGGTGGGGCCACACTGTCCCTGACCTTGAGACCTGACAAGAGCAGGAGGGAGGAGTTCCTCCCTACTCACCCCACTGGTGGGGGGACCCCCACATTAAGCAGTAGGAGGTGGCTGAGAGCAGGCACATGGTACTGGGCGAGTGAGCTGGTCAGCCGTTTGCAGGTAACAGATGCTCACAGCCTGGGGGAGGGAGACACCAGGTGTCCTGTGAGGCCACACGGGGGTGGCACTCGGGAGCAGAGAGAGAAACCAGGATCTGGGGGAGGCGGCTGTGTAGTAACAAGAGGGTGCGGTCACCCCAGTTCCCACTGGAGGATGTAATAATTCTGCAGGTGGGAGGGAGGAGAAGCCACAAGGTGGAGAACGGTAGGGGTGGGGTGCAGCGAGTCTGGACGGCAGGTGGGGGAACCTTTCCTGCTGGGGGAGGGACATCTGGTGAGAGGAGCTGAACTCAGTTCGGCCTCTGGGGTCTTGGGAGGCTCCAAGGTCAAGGCAGCATTTAATATTGCGTGTTCAGTTCAGGCCTTACCCACGGGCGGTGAGGAGAGGTGGGAGGGCTCCCCTCTGGGGGGCGAGGTGCTGAAGGCTGCACGGAGCAGGTGGCATTGAAGTTGGCCATGAAGGTTGAGCAGCAGTTGCAAAGCGAGAGGAAGGGCGTGGCCGGTGTGGGAACGTGGTGAGTGAAGGTGTGGGGGAGGCAGCAGGAGGCAGGGCCTGGGAGAGGGAGGCAGAGGCCACGCTGAGGAAAGGACCCGGGTGTGGAGAGGGGATGGTGGCGAGGAGCTGGGAGTGGGAGGAAGCCGAGGGCTGGGGGCCAGGAGTGCCGTGCTGGGGGGGAATGGGGATTCTCCGCGTGGAGAAGAAAACCGGGAACCGGCAGTGGTGCCATAGCGATCAGCCAGGCCACGAAGGAACGTCACAGAGAAGTGGGTCCCCGGGTGTGGAGTGCCACTTGGACCTCGATGACCCCCACATTGTGAGTCCAGGCCAGGATTCTCCCAGAATTCCAGGCTCCGATGCCCAGGCAGATCTCCATCCGCATTCACTGCCTGAGGGTCTGGGTACCAGGCACAGGGTGAGGCCAGAGAAGGCCCCACCCCCGGGTGCTCCTCTGCCGGCGTTGCCGCGCCTTCAAGGCTGCTGTGAGGCCTGGCTGTGTCCCCGTTGGAACGAACACAGTCGTTCCTTCCCCTCAGACCAGCACCTGCTCCTGAAGCCTCGGGCGGGGTTCAGTGCCCGCGCTCCCCACGCCGGAAACCCAGGCGGTCTGTCCTGGCTGCTCACATCACCGGGTCCCCCACACCCCCAGCCGTTTCCTCCCTTTCTTCCAGGAAGCGGCACACCTCCCACCCCCCGAGGAGCAGCCACGGGAACCGGCGGCGGCTCTCCCGGCCCACCCGTGAGGCGCACCGACCTCGGACTCTGCGAGACGCCAACGTGTTTGCCGTCCCGGTTACTCTGTGTCCGTCCCCAGACAGAGCCCCGTGTACGCGCTGTGTAAGTAAAACAGGATCGCGTGCTATATCATGCTCTGCAGTTTCAACAGCTGCTGACACCTCCCCGAAAACACTGTATTTAGTAACGAGTGGGCCAGTGTTTTAGGTTCGGTCTCTTTGCTCTTCCCAGCCTTCATGATGCGCCAGCGATTTCTGTGCAAACACAACCACATCTTCGGTAAATTGTTGGCGGCTTGGCAACCCCTCTGCCTGGTGGTGATGGAGGCCTAACTTGTCCCTGCCCCCCCACCGCCCCCGGAGTCTATAAATAGAGGGAGAGACACACACACAGAACTTTTAATGCTGCAAAACTGCTCAGCTCAAAAAAAAAACAACTGCAGCCCTAGCTGGTTTGGCTCAGTGGGGAGAGCGTTGGCCTGTGGATTGAAGGGTCCTGGGTTCGATTCCGGTCAAGGGCACATGCCCAGGTTGCAGGAGGAAGCCAATCAATGAGTCTCTCCCATCATTGATGTTTCTACCTCTCCTCTCCCTTCCTCTCTGAAATCATATATATATGATTCCCTTAGCTCCTGGGATGGCAGCCAGCAGCTTCTAGGTTCCTGTATCAGTTACCTATTTTGTACCTCCTTCAAGGACCTATGGAGGGCAGGAGGGCCAACCCTGCCTATGCAGTTGCTAACTGGAATGGGTGCTGTTGAGTTTTCCCCTCCCATCAATGTCTCTCTCAGAGCTCTTCCCGTTAGAATACAGACCACCTTTCAGGTGTGTGTGTGTGTGGGGGGGGCGGTGATAAATGACTATCCAGTAAATATTCTCTATGCACACTGTGGGCACAGCACCCTTCCCTGCCCCGCTGACATTGAGCTTGACCTTGGGATTTGTTCTGACCAATGAAAAGCTCGCAGACAGGAGGTGAGCAGTGTGTTGAAGTACCCTTGTGTGAGTTGGCTTGTGGGGAGAGCGGCTACAGTGTTTGGACAGGTTCAAGCCTCAGACTAATGAGCGAGCACAGTCCTCTTGTAGCCACATGCAAGTCCCAGCTTGGAGCACAATGATAACCAACAGCTATAGTTGTCAGCTTGAACCTGTGGTCCGAACACGTGGCCCCACGTGCCTGAGGGATAGAGGCTGCAAGTAAACAAAGCTGGATCGTGTGTGTGTAGTTGAATGGGATCGAAACGCACGAGAATGTTGTAACCATCTTGACCACGCCCTTACTTTGCCTCGTGGCATCTGGTTATAAAATAAAGAGATGGCTTGTAGTCCGTGGCACTGTCGCTAGCTCTCTATCAGAGAGGCTCTCCATCAGAGAGGACAGTGTCCCACCGAGACCCAGCTTTCATTCTCTTGTCTGTCTTTTCTCAACCCTTCACTCCCCCCCCCCTCAGGCTCACCCTTGGCCGTGCTGGCGCGGCACAGGCTTGCCCTCCTGCCCTCCTGCCTTCCCTGATGACCAGGATGTGCCCTGGGTCACCCCAGGTCCAGTAAGGATGAGAGGACACAGAGCAGGTCCCATCCCACTCACACCTTGGAGCTGATTCCTGCTGAACAGAAACAAGATCCACCGAGTTCCCACCGACCCACAGACGCGTGAGTAATAACTGCCTTTGCTGCAAGCCACTGAGTCCTGCAACTGGTTGTTAACCCAGAATAGTTGGCCGCCTCAAGGGAGCAGGCTTCCTTTCCTTCCGCAACCTCCCTCGTTGTCCTTTTGAGTGTGAAAGTGTCATTGCTGGTCACCCCGCCCCCAAAGAAGAGTATGGACTTGGAGCAGATGTGCCAGGAGTGAAGGTCTGATTACATGGAGTCAGACCCATTCTCTCGGGCTCCCCAGCAAACGGCCCCTGTTACGTATCAATATGGTTATAAATAGAGCAAAGTAGCTCAGCTTCTCAAGCCGGTTGGTCGATGCCAAGCTCCAGGCTGGGGCCTTGGCCTCCTTAACATCATGTGCTAACCAGCTGACCCTAACCCTAACCCTAACCCTAACCCTAACCAGCTGAACCTAATCCTAACCCAAACCCAAACCCCCTACACACACAAACACTCTCTCCTCTCTCTCTCTCTCTCTCTCTCTCTCTCTCTCTCTCTCTCTCTCTCTAACTAGACCCCAAGGCGCTGTCCAGGGCGGAGGTGCTGAATAAAAAGAGAGGCCCACCCTGGGAAACCAGGCTCCAAGGCGCTGTCCAGCTGCAGAGGTGCTGAACAGAGAGCAGGCCCTCTGTAAGGTCTCAGAGAGCGGAGCTCAAGGGTCCATCCTCAGCTGCTCTTCCCCCCTTCCCTGACCACTGTCGTTTTACTTGCCAGCGTCTTCATCCAATCCCGTCTCTTGCTCACCCCTTATCATAAGCCCCAGGGGGGAAAATTGTTCATCCAGAGTCAAATCTCCAAATCACCCAGATAATCAATTTTTGACTACCGCGCCACAGAGCAGGGGATGGATTTGCTGCCAGCCATTGCTAGGCAACGGGAAGCCTTCACACCTCCCTCATGCAGCGAAAGGAGCTGTGAAGAGCGAGGCAGCGCCATGGGGCCCGTTCTCACGAGCAGCAGCGTGTAAAACCAGGGAATCGAACCGCAGGGCGAAGAGGGACTTGCCACTTTCAGGACATTAGCGATGCTTCATCCCACACTCAGAGCAGACCGCTCCCTCAGAACGCCTTCTTATTGTAGAACATTTCAAATATGTGTGGAGGGAGATGCTATCATGAATATCCCCGGACCCAGCCCCAAGCTCCCGGAATTACCCGCTCTTGACGAATGCAGCTTCATTTTACCTCCCACCCGCTGCCCCACCCCTGCCATCAGATTATATTTAAGCAAATCCTCAGCATCATGCGCAGGCATTTCAGTAGGTATCTTTGAAAGGGAAGGACTCTTAAAAAGCAAAAACAAAGAAAACCCCATACAACACTATTATCGCACTTTAAAGAAATTAACCTTCATTTCTTCAAAACATCAAATGCCCAGTGTGTGTAACTGTCTCCATATGCCATAATTTCCTCCCACGGCTTTGCTTTAGTCAGGATCCAGATTAAGTCTCAAACATTGTCATTGGTTGGGATGGTTCTTAGGTTTCTTTTACTCCATCAGTTTTCCTTGCCGAGGAGAGGTTATTTGTGCGGTAGAGAACCGCGTGAGCTGAATCACCGGCATGTGGTGCCATTTACCGTGTCCCTCCATCCCCAATAGTTCCTATGGATTAGTAGTTTGATCACACAGCTTGGTCAGATTCAGGTTTGATGTGTTGGTAAAACTGCTTTCCAAGTAGTCTTTATCAGTAGTCTGTGATGCCTCTCTCTCTCTCTCTCTCTCTCTCTCTCTCTCTCTCTCTCTCTCTGAAGGTTGCCAACTCTTGATTGCTTATTAGGGATTGGCAATCCACCGAGTGGAAGGAGATATGTTCAGTACGAAGGAGTCACGTCTGGACTATATCAAGAGCCCTTAAAATTATTAAGGAGCAGCCCTAACCAGTTTGGCTCAGTGGATAGAGCGTCGGCCTGCGGACTCAAGGGTCCCAGGTTCGATTCCAGTCAAGGGCATGTACCTTGGTTGCGGGTACATCCCCAGTAGAGGGTGTGCAGGAGGCAGCTGATTGATGTTTCTCTCTCATCGATGTTTCTGGCTCTCTCTCTCTCTCCCTCTCCCTTCCTCTCTGTAAAAAATCAATAAAATATTTTTAAAAATTATTAAGGAGCAGGTAGACACCCCACTGTTTCTGAATAAAAGGTTTCTGACCCCTTTCTCCTGAAACCTAATCTAAACATGAACATCAGAAACAGAAAAGGCTTGAGTGGCAGCTGGAGAGACACAGGGCACAGGAGGCTCATAATGACAAGTCATCTCCACTCAGCCGTGGACAGGAGCGTGTCAGCCGTGGACAGGAGCGTGTCACGCGCTCACTGCAGGGGGAGGAGGGCTGCTCTGGACGAACCAGCCGACCCACTTTCCGAGCCCGCCTCGCCGCGATGCTCGCGTGCCTGAGGATGCATCCGATGACCAAGAAAATCAGTAATTAACCTCACGGACCCCCTGCCGCAGGCGGGCCAAGGGCAGCCGGGATTTAGCATCTCCACAGAGACCGCGCTGGGACGGAAATGCCGTTACTTCAAAGCTTTTTTCTTTTTTAATGAACTGGAGTAATTTTCAATAATCCCCACAGCCTTGTGTCTTCGACTGGAAATCGGCTAAGGATCGAATCCATCCTTTGATACTGTTTCCCTCGTTCTGGGGTCACACACGCGGGCTCAGCCCCACGGGGGGAGGGACTGGCGGCCGTGGTCAGGCGCACAGGACTCACGGACTTCACGCCGACGCAGCAGCCGGGAACGGTGTCAGGAGCGTTTAGGTCCCGCCTTAGCTCATGGTTTAAGGAGCCCCATCTAGCTGTGTGTCGGGGATGTGAGGATCGGAATGAGCTTCCGAAGGACCATACAGAGCCTTTGGAGAACGCTGGGTGTGAGCGGCTCACATCCCCAGGTTGCCATCAGAGGGAAAGGCCGGGCCCCGGGCCTCTTCACGGTGCACACAAAGCAAAGTGAACCTCCAAAGGCAGTGAATTCCACAGGCCCCCCCCCCCATTCCACGGGGGACCGCGGGCTGTGCACACAGCTTCAGAGCAGCAGCCAGCTACAGGGCCCTCGCCCTCTAATTCCTGCTGTTTGAACCGCCTTGCAAATGCTTTTCAAAGCCGGGTCCCTCGGGCGCTCATGTTGGGGCCTCACAGAGTCCTCCTGAAAGTTAGGACCCCATTTGCCCGGTGAGAACACCACCACCCGGAGTCTGAGGCCCACGGCGAGGGGGTGAAGACGCTCACAGAATCCACTTGCCTCCTGCTGAGCCTGGTTCTGGCTCCAGCCAGCATGGCACGGGTGGGGGAGGGGTGGCAGGGCACAGGGTGGGGGAGGGGCAGGGTGGGTGAAGGGTACAGAGTGGGGGAGGAGTGGCAGGGCACGGGTGGGGGAGGGGCAGGGCACCGGGGGTCAGGGAGGGGTGGTCCTATCGGCCAGAACTGGGGTCTTCATCCACGAGTTCTGGCAGCTCAGTGGTGCCCGGCACCTCTGCTGTTAATCAGGGAGAGCGAACCCCACAGCTCATGAGGTGGACGGCGCCGTCTTGATGGTCAGGAAGTGCAGCCGGGCGGCGCTGTTGTGTGGCGAGCCTCCGTCCTCGGTGGCCAGGACGGGGCTGGATTTACACCTCTTCCCTCTACATCCCTTTCCTCAGGGCGCTCTGTCCACCCGAGGCCGGAGGCAGGTCAGTCTGGAACAACCAGCAGCTCTTGGGGAGGACAGAGCGGCTCCGTAGTCTCTCCAGGGGAAGGGGCCCTTCGCTCTCCGCCACCATCGTCCCCTCGTGGCCCAGTCAGAGGGGCGAGGTCCCGTGTGCCGTCTCTCCGTGCCCCCAGGCTCCAGGCTGACCTCCCGACCACAGCGGCCCAAAGGACACCCACACTTCTCTTGCGGGCTCCCATGTGGGGCGCACCCTGCAGCCGGCGCCTCCCGCGTGGCCGGTGGAGAGTCCGCAGCGGCTGGAAGGCTGCGCCCGGTGCCTTGGGCCTGCAGGTCTGCTGCGCTGGCAGGGACGCCGGGAAATGGTTTGGAAAGAAAGGCCGGCAGCAGCTGCGAAGGCAGGACCAGCCGTCAGGAGGCGGCCCCGCTCCCCTCGGCTCCTCCGGGCACAGCTGGCTTCCCATCCTGAAGCTCCATGATCACAGGCTCTCAGCCTCCGACTCCCGGGCTCGGAGGAGGGCGCCGATGGCCTCAGAGCCGCGGCCTCCGCCTGCCCGCACGGCCCTTTGACCACCTGGCTGCCTGGCCCCAGGCACGCCAGTCAGGTCGGTGGCCTCTCTGGGGGAGGTGCCAGCACCTGTTCTCAACCTCCCCCACCAGGGGATCTGGATGCGCAGCCAGAGTCAGGAATCGTCCCCTTAAGGGGACCTTGCAGGCAAGGGTTTCTCACCCCCGGCTGCGACGGGAGTCCTCTGGGAGCTTTAAACAACGCCGACGCCAGGACCCCGCTCCAGAAAGCCCGTGTAATGGGCTCGGGTGCAGCCTGGGCAGCGGGATTTTTATTTTTAAAAAATATTTTTATTGATTTCGGAGAGAGGAAGGGAGAGGGAGAGAGAGAGAGAGAAACATCAATGATGAGAGAGAACCATTGATCGGCTGCCTCCTGCACATCCCCCACCGGGGATCGAGCCTGCAACCTGGGCATGTGCCCTGACCGGGAATCGAACCCTGACCTCCTGGTTCATAGGTTGACACTCAACCCCTGAGCCACGTGGGCCGGGTAACAGCAGGATTTTGCAAGGCTCCCCGGGGAGAGTGATGTGCAGCCACGGGCGAACCATTGCTCTAAACGCTTCACTCCTTTTGCGGGAACAGGAGCCCGGGAGCTCGGGGCCCGGCTGGGAGGAGTCGCTCCGTCTGCTGCCGCTGCATCTGCACCGGGGCAACGGGCCTGGAAATCTCTGTACCTGGACCCCGCGGAGCAGCTCTATCTCCTTCGAGAGGAGTCTCAGCCCCGGCGCTGCGGTGCTGTTAAGCCCCGATGAGCCTCCCGTACACGTTCTCACTTGGACGCGGCCGTGGGGAAGCATTTGTGCATCTCGCACTTTCTAGCTCCTCATCTGTAACCGGCCGAGGGGCGCGCGTGTGGCTGCTGGGCTCGGGGTTCAAGTCTGCGCTCTGGGCCTTTCCGCCTGCGCTGCCTGAGACACCGTGGACGGTCAGGGGCGGGGGGAGAGGGCTGCAGGGGGCAGGAGCTGGTGTTCTTTCTGCAGAAACGGGGCATCTGGCGCCCTGGCCGGTTTGGCTCAGTGGATAGAGCATCGGCCCGAGGACGGAAGGGTCCGGGGTTTGATTCTGGTCAAAGGACCAGATCCCTGCAGGCTTGATCCCTGGCCCACGTCCGGGCTGGTGTAAGAGGCAACCAATCCACGTCTCTCTCTGTCTCCTCTCCCTTCCACCCACAGCATCCAGGATGGGAACGGAAAGCTCTCAGCTCTGTTTTCAAGGTCAAAGGGTCATGAAGCAGAACCAGGCAGAGGTCACAGCCCTGCAGGTGAGCAGGAGGGTCACGTTGCCTCTCTGTCACCCCCCTGGGTGGTGCCTGGATTTCACCGGCTGCGCCAGAGTCTCCAGAGCATTCAGCCTGGCCAAGCCCAGCCCCCTCCCTCCCAGGGACCGCCCTCTGTCACCTCTGCTCCTTCTGGAAAAGCGCAGCGGCCCCATCGGGAGCAATCGACAGGAGGGGCGCTTCCGCAGAACATGGAATCGGCAGGCCAGTCGCTGGGCTTCGGCTTCCGTCACCGCTCGGCGGAGCTCATGCCCGGTGCCAGGGCCTGAGGCTGGCTGCACCGGCCTCTGGATTCTCTTGTAACCGGGAGAGTCTGTCACAGCATCTCCAGCCCGGAGAGGTGTGTGCGCACGTATCTGTGTGTCAGCGTGTGCCTGTGTGTGCATGTGCCTGTGTGTATTCATCTGTGTGTGCGTGTGTCTGTGTGTGTTCACATGATCTGGGCTGTAGCCCGGGGATCTGATAGCAAGGATGAGATCAAGTTTCACCTCAAATGCCCAGGGCAGGACAGTCCGCCCTGGCCACCAGCCGGGCATTCGGTGGGTAGTCAGAACTCATGCCACTCACGCATGCACGTCCACACAGAGCCACACGCTCACACACACGCCCACACCCACACATGTGGCAGGAGGCCCTGGGAGCCAGCAGACAGACCTCCACTCTGAGCAGACATTCAGGCCCCCCCTCCCCCCCCTCCCAGCTGCTGCCCTCGGGGAGCCTCCAGGCAGCCACGGCCAGGCAGGCCGGGGAGGCCAGCTCCCTGCAGCCCCGGTGGGCGCCCGAGGCTCTGCCTCCTGCCTCCGGCTCCCGCACCGGCACAGCCACAGTCCTCGGCTGAAAGCCAGGCCTCCGCCTTCAGGCCCTGCTGAGTGAACCAGGCAGAGACGTGGCTCCACACCTGCCCGTCAGCCCCTCCTCAGCCCCGTTTGCACCACCGGGTTGGGAACCATCCGCTGTGTCCAGCGCGTCCCCCCTCCCGGAAGGAGAAAATGATTTTCCTTGTTCTTTCCCAGGCTGCACGGCCACCTGCTGAGGGGTTCAGAGCTCCCCCTTGTGGCAAAGCCTCGCAGGTGCCGCATCTGGACACCTGGGATCCAGGTCCCTTCCTGACCTGCAGGAGGAGCGGGAGGCAGGGAGGACGCAGGACCTCAGTCCCCACCTGTCCCCTCCCCGCCCCCCCCCCCACCCCCAGTCCTGGGTGATGGGCAGAACCTGTATTTGAGTGCTTTTCCCGGGCAGAGGCCCTGGATGCCTGGAAACAATACCTCCCCTGGGAGAAAAGCCTCCTCAGGTGTCCCTGGACTCCAGCCAGGTGCTATCTCATACCTTTCCAGGCAACCATCGCTGAGAGCACTTCAGAGCCCTCGCAGAATTCCTAGAGCGGATGGGGATGGTGGGGGGGCGGCGGGGGGAGACAGGGAATTCTCACCGCCTCTGGGACAATTGCCAGGACAGGAAGTACTACCTGTCCTACCGTGTCCCAGGGGCCCGCCCCTGCCCGCCAGGCCCCGCCGGACCCCCCGCCCGCTCACTGGCACAAGCTCCATCCTGAGGAAGAAGGAAAGGCTTGTTTCTTAAACATCGCCTGGATGTAAGCAGAAATCATCGCAATGAGAGCAGATACCTGTAAGTGCAGCGATTCCTGTTCTCAGTCAGTTAGCAGCACTGACTCAGTCAGTCCTCCCAACGTTTTCGATGTAGAAAACCTGCAAAAGGCACCATTACAAGGAAGGAAAACGGAGCGCGGTCCCACGCGCATCTCCCCCAGGTCCTCGTCGGCGCACGTGGGTTCTTAACCCGCCAGGGCCGGTGCCTGTGCTGCCGGCTCAGCTCAGGGCCGAGGCCGGCTGTCGCGTGATCAGCCTCACTGGCTGCATGAGTTCCCTCTGCTGGGACGCCATCATCTCTCGGACCCCCTCAGGGGGAGATCCTGTCTCTGCCACGCGTGGGAGCCTGTGCGCGGCCTCCCCGTGGGGCTGCCTCCTCTAGCAGCTCGGATGTGGCCTCGGGGGTGTCAGAGCAGTAACATTCGCCCACACCCCCATCTGTGGGTGTCTCAGATGTGTGTGCTTACACGGGTGTGCGGGCGCATGTGTGAACATGTGTGTGCTCACAGGCTTAGACGTACCCTGTAAGACGTTACACTTCTTAGGAATATGTTCAAAAGAAGGAAAAGCAGGCATGTATCCAAACAAATACATGTACACGAATGCTCCCTCAGCGTCTTCGCAACAACCCAAAGGCAGTCCATCCGCTGGTGAATGAACACTGGAAGGGGCTGCAGCCATAGAGGCGTGAAGTGCTGCTGCATGCTCTAACATGAGTGGATCTTGAAAGCGTCATTATAAACGAATGAGGCCAGACACGGAAGGCCACCCGTTGCACGACTCCATTGATATGAATGCCCAGGGCAAGCCCACAGACAGAGCAGACGGTGCGTGGCGTGGGGAGGGGGAAGGGGCAGTGGCTGCTTAAGGGGACCAGGTTAATTTTTAGGGTGATGGAAAACGCTGTAACTCGATAGAGGTGGTGGTTGCACAACACGGTGAGTGTACAAAATGCCACCGAAATGTCCACTGATGTGAACTTTACCTCAATTTTTTGTAAATGTCACACGAATGACTTCTTTCAAGCCTGACTCACACAAATTACCCCTTTGTGGTCAAATGTTGCTTCCTGGTTTGCTGCCCATTTCCCCGGGGCCTGCAGCTGAGGCTCGGACCCTGAGCAGTGAGGCTCTGAGCCTGAGCAGTGAGGCTCTGACCCTGAGCAGTGGGGCTCTGACCCTGAGCAGTGGGGCTCTGACCCTGCGCAGTGAGGCTCTGACCCTGCGCAGTGAGGCTCTGACCCTGTGCAGTGAGGCTCTGACCTTATGCAGTGAGGCTCTGACCCTGAGCAGTGAGGCTCTGACCCTGAGCAGTGGGGCTCTGACCCTGAGCAGTGGGGCTCTGACCCTGCGCAGTGGGGCTCTGACCCTGAGCAGTGGGGCTCTGACCCTGAGCAGTGGGGCTCTGACCCTGAGCAGTGAGGCTCGGACCCTGAGCAGTGAGGCTCGGACCCTGTTCAGCTGAGGACTATGCACCGCAGGCAGTGGCTCCTCGTCCTATTCTCCCCCCTCACCTTCCCCCTCCGTTCTGGGGCCTGTATTTGCCAGAGAAAGGACTTGGGTCACGAGGTGGGGTCCGAGGGCCTGTGCTGGGACCTGGGACCTTCCTTCTTATTTTAGGCCGCGTCCACAGGAACAGGCCGCCGAGGCGAGGTTTGGACCGTGGCCAGCGTTCTGAGCGCGTCCTGCTCGAAGCAGCCGAGGGGAGGCGGTACGACTTCCAATAACCAAGGCTGGTCTCCGAAGCCAGCCCAGGAGCGTGCACCCCGTTCCATCCGGAGCCTGCCGTCTCCCCACCGAGGTTAGTTGGCATGCAGCCCCACTTCCCGGCCCTCCCTCAAGTCTCTCAACCCCCGGGGCATTCGTTCCTGGGAAGACCCGCTCGGCTAGCCTGATTGCTGGCCCCGCAGGTGCGCACAACACCCCGAATACAGCCTGTCAGACGGTCCCTGGGTCCCGGCAATCTGACCTTGAAATGGGGCGCAAGGAGAACGGTTAGCGTTCTCCCCGCCCTCCCACGGCAGCTCGACCACGAAAAGTGGGCCTGCGGGGCGCCGTGCGCGTCCCGGTCCAGCACCCGTCACGCTGTTTGGGCCCCTGCCTGTCGGCGGTCGGACTGGGTACTTCCAGCCGCGGTGACAGAGGCCCCGAATCCATTTGGCTGTTTCTTTAGGGGTGTTGCTCACGGTGGGGGCAGGGCAGGGAGCAGGCAGGTGTCAGCTGATCAGCGATGTCACAGGACCCGGCTTCTTCCCCTGGGGCGCCCTCTCCCCGGGGTGCTGCCTGGCCCCAGGCCGGCTCCCCTCGGGCTGCTGGGCGGCTGAGGCAGCTCCAGGCATCCAACCAGGGACCAGCAGTGAAGGAAGAGGAGCCATGGAGGCCTCTCCTAGCTCAGACTCCCCCTCCGCACCCATTGGTCAGAATGCAGTCACGTGCTCATTCCTGGGCCAATCGCTGGCCCTGGAAATAGGATTCCCCGCATCAGAATGACCAGTGGTTCTCAAAGTGGGGTCCCAGAGGGCTTGTTAGACATGCAGGTTCTTGGACCCCATCCCGGAACCGCTGACTCGGAAACTCGGGGCGTGAGCCTCGGCAAACCGCCTCTTTTAAACTGTGTTTTATTCGGTGATATTAACCACACTGATCAACAGGAGATGAGCTTAACAGCGCCGCATGTAATTTCCTCAGCGAAGGAAGATCTCCTAAATAAAAATTCCTAAGGCTTGACAGAATGAAAAGCACATGACTTATATAAAAACATGTCATCTGCCCTGACCGGCTTGCCTCAGTGGGTAGAGCGTCGGCCTGCGGACTCAAGGGTCCCAGGTTCGATTCCAGTCAAGGGCACGTACCTTGGTTGCGGGCACATCCCCAGTAGGAGGTGTGCAGGAGGCAGCTGATAGATGTTTCTCTCTCATCGATGTTTCTAACTCTCTCTCCCTCTCCCTTCCTCTCTGTAAAAAAAACAATAAAATACATTTTAAAATAAATAAATAAAAATAAATAAAAACATGTTATCCAAGTTACACCTGAAATGCTGTTGGTATTTCCCCCCACAAAATACATGTTCATAGGCTCTCGGGGTGGCGTGGACGGTTTAAAAACTCCCCGGGGGGGGGGGGGGGGGGGGAGGTGAGGGGGCACAGTTTCAACTGGGCTGGGTTGGGCGCCAGGCACAATGCTCCCTCCCTTGCACTGTCTGGGGGGCCCTGCCAGGTAAGCACTGTCATTACCCACAATGCCCAGGTGAGGAGGGTCATTACCCACAATGCACAGGTGAGGAGGGTCATTACCCACAATGCACAGGTGAGGAGGGTGAGGTACCTGGTTCGGTTCACCAGCTGCTGGGTCGTTCTCTCAGGCCCCTGAGGCCCCATCGGCCGGTGCTCTGCCCTGTGCTGCCCCTCCCCACCCCCACCCCCCACCTCCCTGGGTCTCCTGGGTGGGCACCAGCTGGCCAAGCAGCCTCCGGCCCTATGACACCCACAAGGACCACCTGGGAGCTGGAAAGCCACCTGCTTCTCAATGGGGGGCCCAGGCGACTCCCCGAGGGGCCTTCTTATCAGAGGCGCCTGCGCCTCCACACGTTGGGCTTCCGGCCCATTCTCACCGCACACCGACCCTCTGGTCCCCCTTCCCATGGAGACAGGTGCCCTCGCATCTCCTGCCTGGGCCCTCTGGGTCTCCCCCCCGCCCCGCTCCCTCCCCTCCCCCTCAGGCTTGGTCTGGGCTCGGTCTCTCCTGCCACCTAGTGGCTCCCAGGCTCCGCGCAGGGAGGAGTGGTCCAGAGCAGAGACCGGAATCCACCCGCCTTTCCGATGATGCTGTAGCTTCCAGGTGTTCCGTCAAGGAATATTCTGGAAAGCCAGGCCTTCCTGGGTCCAGGTGAGCCTTTTAGTCTGTTAAACAAGTGTTTTACGTTTTACCAGGTGGTCCCAGAGCCCTGGGGGAGACGGCGGCCTGGCGGTCAGGGTGTGGTGCCCCGGGGAGATGCTGGAGCGGCCAGCCTCTAGGGCGGCCAGAGCAGGGGAGGCTGGTGCCCAGCGCGCAGTAGGGGCGGCTGACTGCTCCCCCCCCCACCCCCCCGTCCTGGCCTCCTGACCGTGGCCCCGTGCAAGCCAGTGGGTGAGTGCAGGCGTGAGCATGGGTGTGCTCAGCCGCACCGGGACACCGAGGCAGCCTCCTGTGGCTGAATGACCTCAATTAGCCTCTAATGACCTAAGAGAGGACGGGAAAGTGGGGGCTTGAACGCGTCCGGGAGCGGATGGGGCCGCCGTCTGTGGAGACGTGGAGCGGGGCGTTGGGATAACCAAGCTGTGCTGCCTTCGGGCGCCCCTGCCAGCCTCACTCATCCCTTTCTTCCCTCACTCAAAACTACCTCCAGCCCCGGCCGGGGTGGCTCAGGGGATAGGGCGTCAGCCAGCGGACTGAAGGGTCCTGGGTTCGATTCCCGGTCAAGGGCACATGCCGGGTTGTGGGCTCAATCCCCAGTAGGGGGTGTGCAGGAGGCAGCCGATCAATGATTCTCTCTCATCATTGATGTTTCTCTCTCTCTCTCCTGCTCCCTTCCTCTCTGAAATCAATAAAAATATATTTTTAAAAAATACCTTCAGTATCACTCTATGCCAGGCTCTGCTCTGTCTTCTGGTGATATAATAATTTTTATTTTATTATTATATTTAATAATTCTTTATTGTTGAAAGTATTACATGTGTCCCCCTTTTTCTCCCATTGACCCCTTATAGCTCCTCCGTCCCCCGCCCCATGCCTCCACCATCCTATTATGTGTGTCCATGGGCTCTGCGTATATACATACAAGTTCCTTGGTTGATCTCTTCCCATCCGCCCACCCACCCCCACCTTCCCTGATGATACAATAATTTTTAAAAAGAATCTTACATCAGGGTGACAACTGTCGATGTGCGACAGTCTCCAGGAGGCCTTGCAGTAGCCCCCCACCTTGGAAGGGACCCCTAATTCGCCTCCGTGTGGCCCCACCATTGCTGGGTGCTTATGTCCAAGGAGGCATGCCCAGCAGACGGGCAGCGATGGCGTGCACGGCGGTGTGGGGGTTAAACCTTCTCCCACCACAACCGAACGACGGATGATGTGCGGCAGGAACCTGGTCAGAGGACACATGGGCGACAGGCCACCCTACGGGGCTGTCGCTGGGCATGGGCACTGCAGGGTCACGGGGCACCGCCTTCCCACGTGACATCCCCTGACATCCCTGTGGCAGGTGGAAAAATGAGAACCTCCCGAAAGACGGAAATCGGACTTTCAATTATTTTATTGCCTTGGGGTCCTTCCTTAGTCCTCCCTCTGTCTCTCTCTCTTTCTGTCTCTGTCTCTCTGCTGCATTAATGTCCCGGTAACATGGACCAAGATGTAACTGTTGTCCTTGTCGTGTGCCAGGATGACCTCCAGGCCTGCCCTCGGACCCCGCTGGGCACGACGGTGTGCTGCCGGTGGTTCAGACGGACGCTGGCTGCTGAGGGACATTCCCGGGGGCTGAGGGCGCCCAGCAAGGCCCAGCCCCACGCGGGGCCTCCTGGCTGTGAGGCGGGAAGCCGGGGCGAGCTGTCCTGCTGAGTGACAGCTGGGGCAGCGTGGGACCGGGTGGTGAATACATGCCAGGCATTGTGGCAGCTGGAGCCTCCGGCGCCCCAGGCCGGTTCTCCCTGCCATCATCACGGGTCGGACTTAATCCACGGGAGGGAGAAAGCATTCATAAAACATGCACCGTCTGCTCCTTCGGTAGCTGCTGCTGCTGGGAAAGGAAGGCGCGAGAAGAAAAGAAATGTGGCGGCTGATGCGGCAGCCCTGCCATGCTGTGGGCGGTGCCACGGGGGGTAGATTTCCTTTTCAAGCTCCACTGACAACCGGAGACGCTGGGACACCGTGGGCGCGGGTGTGTGAATAATAACCAGGCCTCAGAGAGGCTGCTCTCGACAAGGTGCCTCCTGGGTTCCAATCCGGCGGTTATTGTCCTTCCGGGCGGCGTCCGGGGAAAGTCAGGTGCTTCCGGACAAGGCTCAGGACTCGCCTCTGCAGAGGAGCAGAGCCGCCGTTCCTGGAGCCCTCTTTGGACCATCACAGTCAGTAGACGGCATCCCACCGTCCCAATAGGCAAAGGCAGCCACCACCGCCATGGGACCCTGGTCCCGAGCTGCCTCCTTCCTGCCGCCTCGGCTGGTGAGAAGAGCACGTGCTGGGCTGGAGCCTGGCGCAGCCCCTTCCCGGCTGGCGGAGCTTGGGAAAGGGACTCCACGTCTCTGGCGCCCCGGTTTCCTCACCTGGAAAACAGGGGTGATCATTGCACCCGCTCCCTTCACAGGGTTGCGGGAGGAGGAAAGGGAGGATGCACGCTCAGCTACGTGCACCTGGCAGGCTCCCGAGAGACGGGGTCTCCCTCCTGCTTCTCCTGCCCCAGGGTTCTCCCCTCGGGCCTAGGCGCTCATTCGCTTTAACCAACATCCCGCCGGCCGCGGCCCCTTTAAGACGGCCTTGGAGGACCCAGTTTCAAAGCCGCGGGCGACCCTCTAGCTGCCATTTCTATGGTAAGTCGTCACTTCCGGCCGGAAGTGCGCGTGTTCTCGGGTTTCGGCGCGAGGGTGGGAGGATGTGGAGGCGCGCGCTCGCTCGTGTCCGAGGGGAGGTTCCTGCTCGGCTCCGGCGGTCGCCGGCCCGGGCCCCGGGGTGACGCGGGCCTGTCGCCGCCACCGGCGCTAGCGAAACCCCGCTATGGCGGGAGGCCCGTGCTCGCGGCCCGGGACTTCAGCGACGGCTCCCCGCCTAGCAACGGGGACTTGGACCGAGGAGGCCGCGGGAACTGGGCGGACGCAGGGCCCCCAAGTTTGAGGTGAGCGGTTGCAGGAGGCGCCGCAGACGCCGGCAAAGCCTCCGGTCCCCGGCTGGGCGGCCCGCGCGGTTTCGGGGAGCGTGTGAACCCCGAATGAATCGGACCCTCCTTGTCACCCCCCCCCCCCCCAGGGTGTTCTCGGAGAACGAGGAGTCGCCAGCCCCCGGCGGCTGGGGGAAGAAGGCGTGCGACGACGGCTGCCTCCTGCTCCTCGTGATGAGAGCGTTTGGAACGAGCGCGGTGTGGGCGATCCAGGTATGTCAGGCCTGGGGCGGGGTGTCGGCAGGCCTGGGGCGGGGTGTCGGCAGGCGCGTGGTCTGGGGAAAGGCTCCTGTGTTGCTGAACCTGCCCCGTTGCGGGTGCAGCCTCGTACCTGGCAGCCCTACCCTGACCTAAAGCAAATTCCCGGGAGGAGTTCTTCCTGGGTTTTGAATTTGCAGTAACAGGTGTGAACATTCTAGAAGCAGTTTGATGATCATGTATGATACTGCAAACAAGACCTCACGTTGGAAGGAGGACTGCTGTGGTTATTAACCAGAGAGCAGGTCGTTTTCAAAAACCTGTGAACAGTGTCGATTCAATAAATAATCTACTGGGGGGATGAGGACAAATGTGTGATACCTTAATCAGTAAAGAAATTAAAAAATAAATAAATAAAAGCTTGTTTAAAATAAATAAATAATCTACTGTGACTTTGGGCGGGCACCACCCTCGTTGTTAGGGGCACAGGTGAACGAAGCAGCCCTGGCCCTTGTTCTCAGGGCCTACAGCCCAGTGGGGAGACGAGATGATGGCGCTGAGGAGGGTGAGGGGACTGCTCGGAAGGGAAGCACGGTTTTCCAGGAGAATGGGTATCCCCAGGAGCCTGGAGGAGGCTGGAAGGCATTCCTGAGGATGGACTCTGAAGGATGAGTAGGAGTTCGGTGGGCAGGCCAGGGGCAGCATGTGCAAAGGCCCAGTGGTCTAGCAGGTGTGGCTGGAGGATGAACTGGAAGAAGGCCGTGGTCGCCGAGAAAGCAAGGAGAACGGTGGGGAATAAGCGGAGGAGGTGGGGAAGGGCCGGACCACGCAGGGCCTGTGGCTCACGGGAGCATTTGGGTCTTTCCTAAGAATATGGGGGTCGTCATGGGTTTTAAACAGGGGTGCTGTGCTGAAATCTGTAATTTCAGAAGAACACTATTTGCAGAACAACACAGGCCGTTTTGCAGTGACGGGCATGGTCTGTACCCTCACAGCCCGGTAGAGCGGCCACCAACTTGCAGCGTGGCTGGTGCCACTGAAGAGCTGGCTTTTAAAATGGAGCAGGAATTGGACTTTCCGCTGTGTTGGGCAGTGCGGGCTAGAGTGTATAGGAGGGCGTGTGACACCCCACGGGAATCATGACACGGGTGCCCTTCTACGTCTCCTGCTCCTCCCCGGGGAAGGCCGAGACGGCTTTCGCTCTGGGGAGAGCCCATGTTGACCTCCCGAGGATCCCACCTGGAGTGACTGCTGTGGAACCGCGAGTTTATTTTCCGGCTGTGGGTCAGCCTGCGCCCTGGGAAGCGGCGTTCTCTCTCCGCCTCCACCTGATTCGTTGCCAGCACACAGGGAGTGACATCTTCACGTCTCAGCGCCTGCGGTAGTCAGAGCACTGACCGAGCGGGCGGGGTGTAAAGAGTGGTCCCTGCTGGCAAGGGCTTAGATCTGGAGAGGCGGCGGCAGTGAGTGCTTGGAACGTGGGGAAGGGGGACCCATCAGGGTGTGACCCCGTAAAGGCTGTTCGCAGCGGATGAAAGGAGACTAAAGGCAGGAAGCACGGAAGTGCTTGAGAGGATGTGGGGAGCTCAGGAGCTGGGGAAGGTTTGGGGAAACATGGCGTGAGGAAGGGAAGAAGATGCAGGAATGGGAGGCTGGTGTTGGGTGATGGGGGCTGTGTCAGTGCAGGCCGCTTCCCGGGGAAGGCCCAGGTGGCCATGTGCACTTTGCAGCCTGGAGAGGATGGGCAGGGGAGTCCACTGCCTGGGAGGAGGGTACCAGCCCTTGAAAAGAGGGGGGCTGATGGGAGCAGGGTCACCCTGGGCACCGTCCATATCGTATTACGGATGGAGGTGGAGTTTAGATCTTGGTGGCACTAAGTTGTAGCTTCTCTGAATGCTGGGCTCTGAAGTAGGATGGAAACTGACGAAGTGCACTTTCTTCGCAGGTGCGTTTCCGGAACACGGGTGTGTGCTGCGAGATCCTGATCTCACTTCTGCCTGGTCCTCGGGGCCTGAGATGTCATTGTTGGTTTTAGGACCTGCCCGGTCTGTTGGGTTGAATCGCTGACCACCTCATTTTGGAATGCTGCCTGCACAAGCCCCCGTTCTGTATGGATGTGAATAAATGGAGTCGGACTCCAAGGAGACTTCTCACTCCCTTTGTTTTCTGTGCCAGTGACATGTGTCTGTGCGTCGCCTCTGCTTCTGAGACCCGTGGATGGCAGCGCTGTTCCCCAGGAAAGTGACTTTCAGAGCCACTTCCACAGGAGGTGTGAGCGCTGGGGGCCTGTCATTCTTGGGAGCGTGAACTGTCCAGAAATGACCATCGCCTGCTAGGCTGATGGGAAGGGGTGGCTGGGGTAGGTCAGGGTGGTCACCTTGTTCAGAGGAGCCACGTCCGTTTACCTTGATTTCTTCGGTAAAATGGGCCAACAATCGTGATGGTGACAGGAGTGGAGGTGGGCCTGGCGAGGGTTCGCCATGAGCAGATCCAGTGACGCCTGGGGAGCACTTGGGACGTGTGCGTGACCGTCGCTCATCGTCAGTTACGCTCCCTGGAATTCCAGAGCACTGCCAGCTCTGACCGCCCGGGTGCTGCTGTGTGGGAGCTCGGGGTCTGGGGTGCTGCCTGCTCCCGAGGCGGGGTTTCTGTGGGCTCGGGGCCTTTTCACCCTCGTAGTAGTGTTCACGTTTGGGCCACTGACTACATGCTTGTCTTTAAGGGAGAAAGTGCAATGATTGCCTGTCACACGTTGTGTGAGATGTGGCGGGTGCTGGGTAATTGGTACATAACTGGTATTTCTGGAATAAATGTGGATGCCCGGTCGCTGCCTCTCGAGTGCAGATGTTGCTTCCTCACGGTGGCTGCGGGGCCGCCTGGCCTGTCGGGCCTGGTGTCAGTCTGGCCCAGCAGCTGTGGGCCCCGTGGCTGCAGTCTCGGGTGGGGAGCCGGGTCAGCCTTTGGTTTGGCAGGTTAATCAGAACCGTTAGGTCCCGATCAGATTCCCCTGAGCTGTTGCCTCGTGTTTCTAGCGTGACGCGGTGCATACGCAGAGCCGGGTGTCCTTCGCCTGCCTCTGCTTTCTCATTTGCTGGGACGTTGATCGACTGAGGAGGGCACTGAGTATCCCCATTGGTGGGTGCCGAGAAGAGGGAGGTGAGGACGCGGAGGGACTATCTTACCAGGGGATATGGAAGGCCTACAAGTTGAACCTAAGGAACAGTTACAGCCAAAGTCTTACTCTTCTCTCTTTGTCCACCAGGGGGCGCAGCCTCACACCAGACTGTCCTCTTGTAACTTGATGCAGCATTTGGGGTTTTCTTTGTAACTTAGCCAGGACCTTATTTCACTGGGAAGTCATGGAGGAAGTTCATCTGCAGGGTTGGGCTCTTTCTTCAGAATCTGCCAGGGTGCCCGGTGGCATACAGTTCCAGGGAAGTGTTATGATGTCACATGGACCCCCCGCCCCCCAACCAGACACAGTCATGGGTTATGGCCGGGCCCGCGGCCCTGGGGGGTGAGAGTGCGTTCCCTGTGGCTTTTCGTGGAGCTTCTCTGCGGGTGACGACGCCGGTTTCACTCAGCGCAGCCTGCGGAAGAGGGGCCGGTGCAGCGCTCAGCAGTATCTGAAGTCCCGGCCAGCGTGTCACGGGTGTAGAGGGGCTGCAGGGCAGCCGGAGCATTGCTCACACTGGGAATCGAAAGGTGCGTGTCAGACCGAGCGAAGGTGGTTGGAGCCGGTGCGGCTTCGATGGCTGGCTGTCGCCCGTTAGAAAGTGCCGTAGACTCCGACAAGGAGGCTTAGGCTCTGGCGGTATAATTCCGGTGCAGAGCCGAGTGTTCCCTGGCTCCCGAGCCCGAGACAGCTTTGTGACGGACAGACAGACGTCGGATTGCGCACTCACCACTACCACCTTGGGCTTCCCTCCCAGTGAGGGGAGGTGAGGTGCGAGGGCTTTGGGAGAAGGAGTCCACAGGCCAGGGTGGGGGCGTGGGGGGGCATGCACTTCTAGGTAGGGTAGTCAGGAAAGGCCCCAATCCTAAGGTCAGGGAGTAAGTCTGGACAGCCTGGAAGCGTATTCGAGGTCGAGGGAACAGCCAGCGCACAGGTAGCCAGTCCAGAGGAGCGTGGACAAGAGGGGTTTGGGAGGGGGTGGGGGGAGCCGGACCAGGTCTCGCAGGGCCTTGTAGACAAGGGTGGCTTTTACAGCGAGGAGCATCAGGAGCTCATTTTCTCCTCGTCTTTTAGGGACCTTTTCCCCCTAACGGCAGGCTGCGTTAGAAGTACTTCCTGTCCGTGCTGACAGACTGGCCCATTGGGCCGACCCCAGGCCTGCAGAGGGCGCGCTCTCCCCCGGCAGCTGTAGGAGGCTTGCTCTTGGCTCTGCTGACTCCCGACGGGGGCGAGTGACCTGGAAAAACAGCATTTGGATGTGACAGGTCAGTTCCTGCCACCGACCTCGTGCCTTCACCTCGGAGGTGAAGCCAGAGGCCTGCACGTGTCTGCCCACCTCGAGGGGCAGGGACTCCGCCCCTTGGCGCCATGCACGCCTCCCCATGAAGCCCCCCTCTGCATTCCTGCCTGTTTGCACCCCGGAGGAACTGTGTGCTTGCTGTTCCCACGAAGAGCAGGTAAGTTTTAATGAATCGTGTGAACTGCTGTCCGGAGGGCTGCCGGTGCGTTCTCCCGGCACCCTGCGCGGCAGGGCCCTGTGTGGCTGCACATAGTGAATGCTCTAGAACAGTTACTCGTCCTGCTCCTTCTTCAGGTGACTTACGCAGCAACAGGGAACCGTTCTTCACTGCAAATTTCATTAGAGCGGAGCCGCCTGAGCTGCCGGAGGGTCACGTGTCTCCCGGGCCGTCCCGTCCGCCGTGCAGCGTGGTGGTGCGCAACGCCGCTTCAGGAGGGCGGCCGCCATCAGCAGGACACTGAGAACGGCGCGTGGAATTAAAATGAGACCCGTGCCTCCCTGGCACCACAGACTCCTTCTTAACAAAGCCACGACTTGGGGTTTCGATACTGACCCTGCTCGAGGCTGGCTGCCCCCCGCGGGAGCATTTCTTTAAGTCACACTGACGTGTGTGCCCACGTGAGCTGTGGGCAAAGCTCCCGCGAATGGCCTCACCAAGGTGCTGTCTTTGTTCCAAATCCCGTCAGCCCGCCCTCCGCAGGTCAGTGAGGGAGGTGAGAAGAAGACATTAAGTCAAAACGAACTAAAGGGCTCACTTCCTCTGGGCGTTTGAACTGTGTCACTGCTTGGTGTTTGACTGTAATATCTCCCTGAAGTGATAACGCGCTAGTGTCATCGCGGGATCAGAGGCTGAGGGGGACCCGCCCCCGCCCGCCCACCCTTCCCACAGGCCTCCCCCAGGACCGTGTTCAGGTCGCTTAGCTCCGTCTTCCAAGTTCACACACACACACACACACACACACACACACACCCACCCCCGCCCGGTTCTGAGCAGCAGGTTGTGCTGCTCCTTTGCGCTCACTCGCCTTTGCCTGCTGCCTTGCTCTCGGTGGATCCTCGCGGCCTCCGCGGCTCCCCTCCACCCACCCTGTGGGGTTGCTTGTTGCGTTGCAGTCAGTGTGTGTGAGGCACCTGCCGGGTCCCCAGCGCCTGGCGCGCAGCTCTCTGCATTTCCTGCATTTCCTCCTGGTCCTCCCTGCGTGGGCTTGCTGCGTCTCGGCTGGCTTTCCCTGCACCTCTCGCTGACCCCCCCCCCCCCCCCCCCCCGTCCGGGGAGCCTCGGCCTAACGGCACACAGGTCAGCACAGTGAGTGCTCTGTCCGTTCCCATTTCACAGGTGAGGGAGAGAGGCTTCAGGCTGTTCCGCTGTGGGTCCGTGTTCAAGTTCTGTTCTGGTCCCCAGTGCCAGGGGAGAGGGGGGATTTCCCATCGCCGTCAGCTAAACACGAAAAGGGCCGCTGGCTACAGGTCCTGACCGCCCGCTGGGCGGGTGACTGGTTGCCCAGAAGCCTTGCAGATGGCATCAGGGATGCCAGTCTCATCCCAGAGGAGGCTGTGCATTATGTCAGGTACCAAGGGCTCTGTCCCACGCCTGGTTTAGACCAGGTGTTTATCTCAGGAGCCCTCTGGGACCTCGGCATCACGTCTGTCTTGGTCAGGCACGTGACTTGGTCAGGAAGCCCGTACAGTGGCATTTTTGTTTTAAGAACATAATTGCGTGTATTGCCTAGTTCAGCGCTTCCCAAGCAGTGCACCAAATCCCCTGGGTCTGTCGGGCAGGGTCTGGGCAGCAGGCCTGGGACCCTGCATTTCTCACCAGCCCAGCTGCTGGCCTGAGGCCACACCGCGGAGCCAGGGCGGGCACTGTCATGTGCCCTGGACACTTCTCCCAGGCGGGGGATGGGGGCCTAGAGGGGGGCGTGGTGGTGCCGTGTCTTAGCCAGTGACCACGCCTCGGGAGGGGTTTATGACACCGAATTCTGTGGGAGGTTCTGCTTTTAGGAAGATAGGGGAGTTCAGAAAGCAAAACAATAGAACTCCTTCTGGAATCCTTCACCTGCCTTTTTTGGTCTAATTTTGCTAATAATCAAGGAAATCACCCTCCACACCCCTCCTCCGAGGAAGGGGAAATTTAAATGACTCAGATCTGCCCCCCAGTCAGGAACGCAGTGAGCTCCGGCCTCAGTCCTGAGCCCTTCCCCCCTCCCCCTCCCTCTCCCCCTCCCCCTGCCCTGCCCTCACCTCCCCGGCAGCCGAGTCCCTGGGAACACTGTGTCCAGTCAGCAGCTGCACCCTGCGCCAGAGCAATGGCTGTGCGTCACCTGCAGGAGTTCACTCATCCCCCGGGGTGTCATTTACATCCGGGACCGGTCACTGTGTATTGGAGAAAAGCGGCCGCAGGGCGAGTTCTAATGACTTCAGATTCTGGGGCAGGGTGGAGGCTCTTAATTTATTCAGCCCCCCTCGCTATAGATCCGTGCGGGGGCGGGCGGGGGGGGGGGGGGGATGTTCCAGCTTCACTTTAGAGGTTCCAGCGCCAGCAGTGGCACCGGAAGCCCCTGTGACAAAGGGCCTTTGCGGATTGGTTCATTCCGCCGCCTCTGAACGTGATGATGGGGTTGGCATTTATGTCGTTGTTCTCAGCCCCTCTGCCGCACGCACTCCCACGCGCTCACAGGTAAATGAGACAAGGCCAGGGGGTGGGTCCCAGTGTTAGAAGATTACTGTATAAAGGCGGCGTTTCACTCCAAATGTTATTTCATCTCCATTCTGTTCAAACCATCTCAAGACCGAAACGATGGTGACGTGAAGGATGTTTAATCAGATCGTTTCGCTGCCTCCCAGTGACTGACTATCTACTTCCTGTAGCGTTTGTTTTTCATACCCGCCTGGGAACCGCTTACCGTCCGCATGTTCTAAAAGGAGCAAAATGACCCACGGGTACGTGGTACCTGCGGTTCAAGGACAGCGTTCACCCGGTAAAGTGGGGGGTGTCTGCTGGGCTCCTACAGGCTGGACGCATCCCGTCGGGCAGCGGAGGGAGCTCCGGGGGCCTTACAGCTGGAAGGGTGGGGCAGGGAGTCAGCAAAAGAAGAGAAAGGACCCTTTCTGGCCAGGTCCCTGCGGGGAGGGGATGGCAGGGCCTTACCCGCAGATCGCCTCACTAGTATTGATCAGGACGTGCCAGACCGATTGGGTTGAAATCGCACTCCTGGGAGGAGCGCACCTGCACTTAGATCGGTTATAAGGTTTGGGTTTGCTGACGCGGCTGAGCCAAAGCGACTCCATTTTGGCCTGTTTCTTTTTCTAACACTGCTTGTCCCCGGCCATCGGGGTCCCCCGTTTCACTGCAGGTCAGCAGCTAGTCACCCACGACATCAGCCAAGTCAGTAGAACACGAATATCCCCACCTGCACATTTTTGGAAAGTGGTATCGTAACTCAGCGTTTGTCGGCTTACAAATATTTCCCTTGGAATGCCCTGTGCTGCTCAGCTCCGAACTTCCTGTACAAACAGCACAATCGTTGGAACCGGCCGCAGGCACGCTGCCCCGCCGTGGCCTTCTGTCTGTTCCCAGCAGAGAGGAGTGGACTTGTTTACCCGGTGCGCACTGAGGAGCGTCTTTGTCTGCAAGGAGCACAAGGGGACAGTTCCTGCCGGAGAACAGGAAGCCCGGGCCGAGGCCGGTCCCGCAGCCCTCAGCCCCCTGACTGAGCTCCGAGAGGAAGTGGCCTGCGTCCTGGGACTAAGAAGACAGTCGTCCTGGGGAGGGGGCGGGGGGACAGTCCTCAGTTTCCCGTCAGACCTGGCCTTGCACAACCAGTTACGGAAGTGGCTGGTGTGCGGACCGTGGGAGGAGCCAGAGGCAGACTTACACCCTCTCGGAGTGAAAGATACTTAATTCTCGACATTAGCCCAAACTGGAAGCAACCAGAGGCCCAAAGGGGAGGTCAGTTACGTGCGGTACAGTGGAAAGGGCTTGGGATGAGCGAGGGGAGAAGCAGGTTTCAGCGGACTCTGGGTTCATTTACACCGAGTCTAAAACCAGGCAGCGGGAATGCTGTGTGTGGGTCGGGAAATTGGTTATGGGGGCCTGGGACGTGGGCGGGGTAGGGGGAGGGGGGCTTCTGGAACAGGCCCTTATCTTTCTTTAAAAAATATATTTTTATTGATTTCAGAGAGGAAGGGGGAGAGAGAGAAACATCAATGATGAGAGAGAATCACTGATCAGCTGCCTCCTGCACGCCCCACACCGGGGTTCGAGCCTGCACCCCGGGCATGTGCCCTGACCAGGAATCGAACCTTGACCTCCTGGTTTTATAGGTCGATGCTCAACCACTGAGCCACACTGGCTGCTAGGCAACAGGCCCTTATCTTAATCCATCCACAGGGTGTACGTCGGTGCCTGCTTGTGTATGTGAAAAACAGACCTAACACGTGCTTTTCACTGTGTAAATATTTCCTCAATAAAAAAGAAAACATTGCGTGCGTGTATGATTCCAGTTACGAAGTTCACGAACAGGAAAGCTAGGCGATGGTGCAGATGTCAAGAGAGGTTGCCTTTGGGGAGGGAGTGACGGGGGCTAGGATACCCGGGGCCGTTGTGTTAGAGGTCGTGGTGGGAGCTGTGGTCTCTGAGCTAGTCCCGCCGTGTGCTGAGGATGTGTGACTTCCCGCTTGGATGCTATGCTTTGTCAGAGATGATTCGAAATGTTACATACAGTGCGGTCCCGGGTTTTTGGTGAAAATATGCAGAGAAAAGGAACTAAAAGGATTGCCTTCGTTTCCTGTGGCTGCTGTAACAACAGACCATGCTTCGTGGCCTCAAAGGACACAGTGTATGACTTCAGGGTTCGAGGCCCCCTCTCCCTGAGCTGCAGTCACATGAGAGAGAAACATCGATCATGGTCCTCTGGGCAGGACCCTGTGGGGCCCGGGCCTCCTGGCCAACCCAGGCCAATCTCGCCCTATTGTAGGGTCACCTGATTAGCACCCTGAATTCCATCTGCAGCCGTAGTTCCCCTGTCATGTGACCGAACATTCCTGCAGGTTCCAGTTTCGGAGGTGGGGCCACAATAAAGGTTAAAAGGTCGAATTTCTAAGTGTAAGGGTCATCAGCCCACCCCTTTTTTCTTACCTGTATTTTCTGGGTTTCAGGAAGAGAACTCGCTGCTTTGGTTGCAACGACAGACAGGGTCACCGGAGCGGACAATGTCCCATTTCTTAGAGGGGGGCAGCCTCAGCGAAGGACTGTAGGCCCCCCTCACCCCCCCCCTCCCCGAGAGTGAAGGCCACGAGACCCCTGAAGTCGTTGCGGGCATACACATACCGCTTTTGAGATGAGAGCTAAAGCGCAGTTGTCTGTACAGATGGTGTCTTTCTGAGGCGTGTCAGCCCAGGCGTGGGGCAGCCCTGAGCAGCTAACAGCCTCCGAGCCTTTGACATCCAAAAAGATGATTTATTTTTATTAAATATATTTTATTGATTTTTTACAGAGAGGAAGAGAGAGGGATAGAGAGCTAGAAACATCGATGAGAGAGAAACATCGATCAGCTGCCTCCTGCACACCCCACACTGGGGATGTGCCCGCAACCAAGGTACATGCCCTTGACTGGAATCGAACCTGGGACCCTTCAGTCCGCAGGCCGACGCTCTATCCACTGAGCCAAACCGGTTAGGGCCCAATAAGACGATTTAAAAAGCACTCGGGCCTTGAGCAATCGCCACCTGCGGTCCCTGCCCTCGGGGACCTCCCTCCAGACATGCACGTGACCTTCTCGTCCAGAAAGACAGCTTTTCTGCTTAAACGTTGCATCACACTTTGAAGCTTAAGTGTTGCAATAGAAGGATGCTTTGCTTCCGAATTTCAGAAATAGGTGAAACCAACGGATTACGTTGTGGGAACGGATTATGGGCGACTCGCCAGGGATACCTTCCCGCTCCTGGTCCCTGTGGGGTTTCCTGGTCACCTCCCGTGTCCTGGAGAGGCCGCGCCGCCCCCGCCCGCAGGACCGCAGCGTGTGAGGCTGCACCAGCTGCTCGCTCTGCCCCTTGCCTTCCCCTCCAGCCCAGCTCCAGGGCGCTTTCTGGGTCACAGGCTGGAGAGTGAGGTGGAAGGAGAAAGCCCCCAGTGTTCCCGGCTCACCCACCCCTGACCCTGCTGGGCCGAGGCGGTCACCGTGTGTGGGACAAACACCGATTCAAGAAGGAAGATCCGTGAGGCCCGTGCGTGCGTCCTCGGAGGGTGGCCGGCCGGGCAGCCTGAGACATCCTTCTCATCGGGTTTTCCCTCCAGGCCCTGGTTGCCCCGGACTCCACTGTAAACACCCTCCTCCGCCCGGGCCGGGGTCCTCCCCGCACCAGCCGCCGGTCCCCGAGAGCGGCCCCTGGCCGCCAGATGTGGGTGCGGGTAAATCACAGGAAGCGATGCCAGCGTCGGGCCGCCTCATGGCCCACGCTGTGTGTGTGGCCGCCGGAACATCAGCGGTACGTGAGGCTGTCCCAGCACCCCACTAGCCCACCTGGGAGTTCAGGGGTCGGGCTCACACTTCAGACACCGGCAGTCCCTGCAGCTCCCGGAGGCCCAGCCATCACCCTCCGGTGCAGAGCTGCTTTCTGCTTTGCCCGTCGTCACTCACGCGAGAAAACTGCCCCCTCCTCCCGGCTCCTTCCTGCGCCTGACGTCCACCGGTTACAAATGAGCTGGGAACGCAGGCCGGGTGTCTCCACAGCCGTGCGAGCTTAGCACTCCAGGTCCCTGGGTCGGCCCTGGGCAGCTGTGTTCGGGCCAGGGGTGTTCATCGGTGACCCCATTGCTTCAGGCTGTTTTGGGGGTCAGACCCTTGTTCTTCGCTGTGTGTGTGTGTGTGTGTGTGTGTGTGTGTGATGGAGGGGTCTCGGGGCCTTCTCTGGCGGGGGGGGCGCTACCGTCCTTCGCTGAGGCTGCCCCCCTCTAAGAAAAGGGACATTGTCCGCTCTGGTGACCCTGTCTGTCATTGCAACCAAAGCAGCGAGTTCTCTTCCCAAAACCCAGAAAAATCAGCCCTTGTTTCCCAAGTAAAAAGGAACAAGAACCCAGTGGGGAGGTCGCGGGAGACCTTTCCAAGTATCTGCGCGTCCTTGGCAGACAGCAGCGCCCCGGGTCTGACACCCTCTCCCGCGTCCTGGAAGTCAGCTCAGTGGGGGCAGGGGACAGCCACAGAAAGGAATGAAGCTCTGACTCCTCCATGGTTTGAACCCCACAACAGCTCTCCGGATGGAAGATGCCTTGGGGGCTCTCTGCTGGGGGGGAGTGGGTGAGCAGCGAGCCTGCGCCACGTAGACTCACTCCTGCGAGTGTGATAACATGAGCAAACCCCGACCCCAGGACCCGAGGGAGGGGCCCACGCCGACCTTAGCACCTGGTCCCACCTCACCGGGGGGATGGGGGGATTTCAGAGGTGGAGGCTAGGAAGACGGCCTTCCGGGTGGAAGAGGCTCCACGTTCTAGAGGCAACAGGGTGAGAGGCGTGTGCCCGGGACCCGAGTCCTCGGGCGGCGGCGGGGTGGGCCTGGTGTTCAGCCCGGGGCTCCCGGGCCCCGGGAACGTTGAAATCTCCTATTTTTATCCCTGTCCCACATTGTGCTTACCAGTCAGAACTGGCACAGCCACACATTCGCTAACAAGTCAGGGTTTTTGACTTAGAATCGGAAGAGCCGTTTTTGTCAGTAACGGCGTGTTCAAACGATCTTGGCGATCCGGGACATCTCCGCAGCCTCCTCGCATTTCTCCGCGGCCCACCGCGCGGGAGCCTCAGGAGCTGAGAGTCTGCGCCCACCGCCGTGGCTGTGCGTGGGGACCTTTTGGGCAGTGATTCCTGGCCAGCGCCCCGTCTTTACAGATTAAACCTGAAGCACGCTTTCATCCCCTAATGGTCACCTCTGCGTCTGTTGAGTGCCGTCACCCTAGTTTCCAGTCTCTCTCCGTTCTCTGCAGTAAACGCTGCTGAAGAGGCACTTTTGGGGGTACATGCAGAAACCCCACCAGCATCTTCACAGAAGATGGGCATTTGAAAAAGCCCCGATAAGCTCTTCTCACCGGCTGGAGGGCTGTTTTGACAGCCTCATGGTGATGGGTGAGCTCCGCAGCTTTTAGCCAGAGCCGATGAGTTACGGAGTGTTTCCCCTGGAGAGGACCCGTCTCCAACGCAGGCTCAGGAGACCCAGCCCCATAAACAGTGAAAACAAACGGGACCCAGCCCGTGGCCCCCGCCATCTCCGCTGAAGGAACATGCGGCAGGGCTGGGGGTTTCGAAAGCCCCTCGTTACAGCCGGTCTTGGGGGGTGGGGTGGGGAGGGTTTAGTTTGGGGGCTTTAGATCTTTGAGACTCTCTCAGGACCACGCCCCGTCCTCCCCCTCCCCCCCCATCGCCCCAGGGGAGCATCATCAGAATGGCAGGACCAACAGGCCTCACAACGGGCTTGAGGGGACCTGGCGCGGTGAGGAGGCCCTGAAAGCAGCCATCCTGGCAGACGGTGAGGCCCCGCTCGGGGCACGGATATTCTCTCGAACCCACGACCAGAAGGCCTGGGGCTTGGAGGCCAGCAGCAAGGTGAGCATAGGTCAGCTTCAGGGTCAACGATGCAGGAATGGTTGGATTCTGGGAGCCTCGGCACCCTGAGCAGGCCGACAGGTCCGCCTGGCCAGGCCGTCCGCCCGCCCGGTGCCCGGCAGCGGCGGCCACGGGGCAGCCCTGAGCCCTGAGGGTGCACGGCAGGCAGCTCCTCACTCCTTTGCGGGTGTGGGAAGGGCGTCTCCCTATCCCTTCCCCCTTGGCCCCGGGACATCTCGGTCCGCGCCTCCAGGCAGGCTGTCGCCCTCCGCGTCCGCCAGGGGTTCGAACAGACCGTGGCATTCATCGCCCCGCCGCCGTTCAGAGTGAAAAGGGGTGTTATTAACCAGCTGACCCGACAGGCATAAACCGAAACTGGCCCGGCGCGGGCGCGTCTGCCTGTCACCGTGATTATAAGGGAGTGAAGGAGAGGAATGTGGCTCAGGAATGAGGCCATAAATCCTCTCGGTGTGGGACTGCCCTTCGAGCCCCACACCTTCCGAGTCACCGGGGACACCTCTGTTACGTAACGCAGTCTGGGCGCCACCGGGTCCAGCGGCGAGGAAGGGACCGAGCGAGCCCAGCCCAGCCGGGGGCAGGGTGCCCTTCACCCAGGGAGAGGCTGGCCCTGGCGGCCGAGGCTGCAATGAGGCCTCCTTCCCGGCATTGTTCTAAGGTGCGTGCGGGGCCTGGGAAGCCGCGTGTACTCAGGCCTGACTGGCAGGCGGTCCCGGGGGCCGGGGGCGGGGAGAGCGGTGCCTTCCAGTAACCGTCCGCCACCTCCGTCCGCCCGCCCGCCTCTGCGCCTTCCTAAGTGGGTCCCAGGGGCAGCTGAGCGTCCAGGAAAATGAGTCTTTGCACGTAGCGACGGGGAAGACCCCGAGGCCCCGTCCCTGAGGGGCTCTGGGCGAATCCGGCCCCAGCCCACCCTGCAGCAAAGCCGGGCACGGCGGCGATCAGCTCACAGGCCGCCGGAAACCCTGCCAGGGAGCCCGTGTCCCCAGAGAGCGGGCTGGGTGCTGGCGAGGACGCCTGCTCTCGGCGGGGCAAGAAGCACCGTTTATCTTTATTTTTGTTTTGTTTAACGTACAGCTTTTTACTGGTTTCAGAGAGGGGCCCAGGGGGAGAGGAAAGCACTGATGTGTTTGTTGTTCCTCTTGCTTCTGCAGTCACGGTGCGTGCCCTGACCTGGGGTCGGGCTGCGGCCTTGGTGTATAGAAATGACGCTCTAACCAGCGGAGCCGCCCCGCGGGGGCTCGTTCTGCCTCCGTGTAAAGTGTCAGAACAGCAAGTGCCCACGGAATCGCGAGCGCGGAGTGACTGCAGTGGCCCCTGCACCCGCAGGGCATGGGGTCTCATCCCTAAGGAGAGGGCCTCACGTCTAGTTCCCGCGTCCAGTATGTGTGTGACCCCCGGACCCTACTCTCCAACCCCCGGGTCCCTCACTTCAGCGCAAAGGCTGGGATTGTGAGCCCAGCCAGAGCCTGTGCCGACACGTCCAGATCCCGCGGGCAAACAGGCAGCCGCTTAGAAAAGCAGGGCAGCCCCGGGGCCTGACCCCGGGCACCTGCCCAGGGCACCTGCCCAGGCTGCTGGCCTGACCCCGGGCACCTGCCCAGGGCACCTGCCCAGGCTGCTGGCCTGACCCCGGGCACCTGCCCGGGGCACCTGCCCAGGCTGCTGGCCTGACCCCGGGCACCTGCCCAGGGCACCTGCCCAGGCTGCTGGCCTGCCTGCAGCCCTTCCTGACCAGTCTCCCTTTGCTGCACCCGGAGCAATGGCGCTGTGTGCTGCGCTGCCTGAGGCTGCCCAAGCTCCCGTCAGATGAGAGCTGCATGCCCAGGGGGACTGGTTTTCCGCCACCTTCTCGGGTCCCTGGCTGGACCTGAACGTTACACTGACAAGGACAGATGAACAGGAGCAAACACAGAGATTTATGTAACTGAGTCTCGTGACCCGGGAGCCTTCCTGAGGAGGAGCAGCCCAGAAGCAGTTAGCTGAGTGCTTTCCTGCAGGCAGGGGAGGGGGAGGGGGAGGGGAGGGGGAGGGGGGAGGGAGGGGGAGGGGGAGGGGCAGGGGGAGGGTTAGGATCAGACAGCACGAGTCCACACAGTCAACGGGAAACGGAACAAGGCCTCTTTGGGTTCTTCTCCGTCCCTGTCTTCAGAAATAAGGGTGCTGCTTTCTGGGGGTGTCGGGGGGGCCCCGCTCCCTCCAGGGTTTTGTGGAGTTTCAGAGGAGGGAGTGGGGGTCAGAGTGGGCTTCCTGCCTCTGCTGTTGTCAGACTCGGTCAGCTGAGTCCTCGGCATGCCGGGTGCCATGTTTGGGGGGAGGGTGCCCTGAACCCCATCCCAAGCATCTTCTTAAGCATCAGCTATGAAGGACACACCTCCCACATGCCCCTCAGATGGTGGCTCACGCTTTGCCTCCCGTCTGAGCCCGGCTAGGCGGTCACTGGAGGGTGTCACAGTGTCCGTCTGTCCGTGGGACCAGGACAGAGGGACGCACCTTCCCGCCCGCACACCCGCCTGCCCCCCCACCCACACGCCGAGGCTGCCCAGAGGTTTCGCCCTTCTCCCCACACTCAGTGTCATGGGGTTTCCATTTGCGCCTGTCCCCTTTCCGCCGTGGAAACCGAGGGCCTGCTGGGGTCAGGTGAGCGAATCCCACGTTGCGGCAGGAGACGCCCTCGGAGCTGACTTCCCCGGGGCGGACGCAGGCAGCAGGGCGCCGTGTCGGTGGCGTGGATTATGCCCGAGGGAGCTGGGTCCGGAGGCAGGAGCCAAGGCGGCAGCTGACCCTGCAGCTTCCTGATCCTGGTGAGGTGGCAGGTCCCCCGGGAGCCAGTTCCGTCCCAGTTCCTGGAAGCCGGACCAGGGCCCGCATCTGTGCGCTGTCTGTCTCCCCCTCCCCGCTGGCACCCACTAGCTCCAGTGGGTCCCACTGTCTGCAGCTAAGAACGCCTGGCTGATGCGGCGGGAGCCAGGACGGCAGGGGGCGGGGCAGGGCGCCCAGGAAGTGGCAGAAGAGTCCAGACAGAGATGTGGGAAGCTGGCAAGTATATTGAAGAACGACTACCATTTGTGGGGGCCCTACCAGGTGCATCATCTCTAACCCTTACAGCAACTCTGTTAGCCGTCTTTCTTCCCACTTCACGGAGGAGGAGATGCTTACCAGGTGCACCAGTTAATAATGCAGATTTTTTCAATAGATGGAGTTACACATATGTTGATATAGATGCGATTTGATATGTATGCTATTTTGTTGTATTGACAGCAAGCTTCAAAGCTTCATATGTCAAATTTGCTGAAGGTGTTAACATCATAAATATTTTTACACTTAAAAATGTCGAATTTCGTGCCCAAAAAAAGAGCATTTGCGGGAAGTTTTATTTTGAAGAAAAGTGCTGCTGAAAGTTATCATATACTTTGGGAAGCTTATGGTGAACATGCTCCATCTCAAGATACTTGTGAGCGCTGGTTTAAATGCTTTAAAAGTGATGATTTCAATGTGAAAGGCAAAGAACTTCCAGGTCAATTTGAACCACGCTTTGATTGTGAAACGACCAGAATGTGCCAGAAGACACGGCAAAGTAATTTTGCTTCGTGATGACGCACCATCACACACTTCAACACCAGTTAAAGACACGTTAAAAGGTCCGGCCTGGGAAGTGTGAACCACCCGCCGTGTTCACCAGGCCTTGCTCCTTCAGATGACCACGTGTTCCGATCGATGGCACACGCATTCTGAGCAGCACTTCAAAACGTACGAAGAAGTGGAGAATTGGGTCTCTGAATGGTTTGCCTCAAAACAAGAAAAGTTCTATTGGGACGGTATCCACAGATTACCTGGAAGATGGGGAAATGTGTAGCTAGCGATGGACGTTACTTTGAATAAAGCACTTTTGATGTTTCTCTTGTGCGCTGTCTGTCTCCCCCTCCCCGCTGGCACCCACCAGCTCCAGTGGGTCCCACTGTCTGCAGCTAAGAACGCCTGGCTGATGTGGAGGGAGCCAGGACGGCAGGGGGCGGGGCAGGGCGCCCAGGAAGTGGCAGAAGAGTCCAGACAGAGATGTGGGAAGCTGGCAAGTGATGTGGGAAATTGTGGTGTTTTCTTTGATTACAAAATCCCCATTATTAACCGGTATCCCCATTATTGACCGGTATCCCCATTATTAACCGGTATCCCCATTATTGACCGGTATCCGCATTATTGACCGGTCCACCTGATAGAATGGCTGGGGGACCTGCCCGAGGCCACACAGCCCTCAGCGGTGAACCAGGAATTCAGACCCAGAGGCCTTGCGCCCCAGCCCAGGGTCTCTGCCCTTGTCACCCTGGCCAGGCCAGCTCTGCTGGCGCCGGGAGGGGAGACCTTTCCCCAGGCCTCTGGGTCCCTCCTCAGAGCCCAGGCGCCTGGCCGGCCTGAGTCACACCACAGTTTGCCTGCCTGTGGGCTGAGAGGTCATGGGGCTGGTCAGTCAGGAGCAGACGCATGGAGGCCGGGCTGCGGGATGGGTCCCAGGGGCCATTTGCTCCGTGCATCAGGGTGCTGCTCGAATCGTTAGTTATCCCTTGAGTAACTGTCCAGCACACTCAGCACCACCGAGGCCAAGGTTTACAAGGGATGGAACAGCAACAAACCAGGCTGTGAGTACTGCTGGACGAGGGGATTAGAGGGATTTTTTTTTCCGGGTTCTCCGCGTTCCTGCATTGCGACACTCTGAGGTGGCACGTGCCCAGGTTGCTCTCAGCCACAGGGAACAGACAGTCCTCCCTCACACTGGATTACGCAACGGGGACATGCGTGCAGGTGACGGGAGGCCGGCAAAGGAGGCCCAGGTGTGGCGGGTCAGAGACGCCACTGAAGGCCCACTCTCCTCCGTCCCCCTCTCCTGCCTGTGCCCAGCACCCCCTCCCCCATGGATGCCTGGTCCCCCCGTGGGCACCCACGTGCAGCAGTCCCGGGAGCCCGAGTGGGCACTGCAGCGTCCAGACACAGAAACATTGCCTCCCTTCTGCGGGGTCTCCTTTTCCAGAGTGCAGGAACCCTCTAGAAGCCCCTGCAGGTCTCCGGCCCACTCCCAAAGCTGTGCCCGGGAGAAGGATGCCTTAGACTCCCCTGGCCACCCAGGTGTGGCGGGTCAGAGACGCCACTAAAGGCCCCCTCCCCCTCCCCCCAGGTATGGAGCGGGGGTGGGGGGGAGTGTTTGCACCTGAACAAAGTAGGGGCCTTGGGAAGGATGATGCCATGCGGACAGTCTGCTATGGCGTACATCATTTTATAACTTAAAACTTAAGAAATTACCCCGTGTGGTTAGAGACACAGGCGAGGGCTTTGATGGGGGCTGGGTGGATGGGTCTCCTCCATTCACGGAAACTTCCTGCTCTTCATGGGAATATGGCCCAGCAGAGCAAACCCTGCCCCATTTCGCTGTGGGATATGCTTCATCGCGGGGGACATCAGGAGGCCAACGGGTCTCCCTGGGCAGCCGAGGGGCCCACACGTCTTCAGGGCTGTCTGTCATACGGGTCATAGGAGCCAGGCCATGACCCAGGCTCCCTTCTGGGCCAAGAAAGTCCTTCCTTTTTTTTTTTTTTAAAAATATATATATATTTTATTGATATTTTACAGAGAGGAAGAGAGAGGGATAGAGAGTTAGAAATATCGATGAGCCAAAACCGGTTTGGCTCAGTGGATAGAGTGTCGGCCTGTGGACTCAAGGGTCCCAGGTTCGATTCCAGTCACGGGTATGTACCTTGGTTGCGGCCACATCCCCAGTGGGGGGTGTGCAGGAGGCAACTGATCAACGTTTCTCTCTCATCGATGTTTCTAGCTCTCTATCCCTCTCTCTTCCTCTCTGTAAAAAATCAATAAAGTATATTAAAAAAAAAAAAAAAAGAAACATCGATGAGAGAGAAACATCAATCAGCTGCCTCCTGCACACCCCCCACTGGGGATGTGCCCGCAACCAAGGTACATGCCCTTGACTGGAATTGAACCTGGGACCTTTCAGTCCACAGGCCGACACTCTATCCACTGAGCCACACCGGTTTCAGCAATCCTTCCTTTTTCTAAAATAAATTTTTATTGATTTCAGAGAGGAAGGGAGAGGGCGATAGAAACATCAACAATGAGAGAGAATCACTAATTGGCTGCCTCCCGAATGACCCACACGGGGGACCGAGCCCGCAACCCAGGCATGCGTGGCCCGCCCGAGAATCAAACCGTGACCTCCTGGTTCATAGGTCAACGCTCAACCCCTGAGCCCCGCCGGCCGGGCAGGAAGGTCCTTTCTTAAGCTGTCGTGGCGCAAACTCAAATCCTGTCCTTCGCCGGGACCTGTGCTGAGCTTTTGTCAGACGTGACTTGACGGGGGCTTCCTAACACGCAAGGGCTCGGCCACGGTGCATGCGGTGGCCCTGAAGGTGGCTCGGACCCCAGCATCGCTAATCTGAGGCGGGGGGCGCCTCGGGTCCTGAGTCCCCAGACTTCCTCTGCTGCCTCCTGGCAAGTGGGACCGGCTGCAGGGAGCTCGGAGCCTCCGGCCGCCTGTCCATGCGTGACCGGCTGAAGCGAGGGCGCAGAGACGAAGACACTGGGTCCGATGTCTTCACCAGAGAATGCTATAAGCTTTGCTGGGTGTTCGGACCCAAACCGGCCTTGCCGTCTGTGCTGCGAGGACAGAACCACACGTGGATTTAAAGACAAAGAAAGAAAAAACCCGCTTTATTATTGGCTCCGAGGTCAGGGTGCCTGGAACTGAATCAGCTGGATTAACCTGGCTGGATCCCTGGCTCTCGAGGCTGCGCTGAGGGGTCCTTCCCTCCATGAGGTCATGTGCCAGGCCCTCGGGAGGGAGCCCATTATTCTAAATCTCAGAACAATAAGCGGATGAGCGCGTCAATGGGCCATTAAGAAGTCACTCGGGTTATTGCCACTTGCTATATTTAAAGAATTTATGAGTCAGGCCAATTCAACCTTTCCGCAGGGGCCATATGGAAATGTTCCAGGCCGGTTCCGGCCCTGGTCGCCTGCTCCTGCTCGGCAGCGTGTGTCCGAGGATGCAGGGTGCCCCCTGGGCGTTCCGCACGGCTCTGTGCTGGTGGGCGATGGGCTCTCACCACGGCACCGGCTCATACTGGAGGGATGCAGCCTGAGGCAAGGGGTGCCTGGAGCCCCCAGGAGCTGGGAGAGGCAGGAAGGACCCTCCCCCTCGAGCCTCAGGAGGGAGTGTAGCCCTGCCCACACCTGGACTTCGCCTCTAGAACCTCTGGCCTCCAGACCTGGGAGAGAACCGTTTCTTGGTTAAGCTGTCCAGTGTGTGCAGTTGGTTACGGCAGCCCCAGGACATTAGCACGTCAGTGTGGGTGCCTCCTGAGCCTGGGGGGTGGAAAGCCCCCGCTCCCTGCCAGGTCAGGTTCAGAGGTGTGCCTGTGACCCTGCGGGTGTGGACCAGGTCGCGCAGGCTCTTGGCTTTTCGCCAGAGAGGTGGCTTATTGCTGAGAGCAGTAGCACTCCAGCCAATGTCCCGAGGACCGCCGCCGGGCACGCCTGGGCATGAGCGCAGTCCCCAACAGAGGCCGCCCTGGGAGGGAGGCAGGGATCAGACCTGCAACCCAGGTACTTGCCCTTGGCTGGGAATCAAACCTGCAACCCCCTGGTTCATAGGTCGATGCTCTAACCACTGGACCACGCCAGCCGGGGCGAAAATCTACTTTTATACCAGGTATCCTCCCACACTCCGAATGAAGGGGCTGAGCGAATGTTTGCTGAGCTGACAGTGGAATGAGTACAGGAGCAGATAACGTGGAGAGGAAAAGAAGATCATTGTGACGAAGGAAAGCTGGGGAGGAGAGTTAAAGCCGCCTCGGGCCTGGCCTGGGAGATTCCGTCTACCTCCTGCGGTGTAGTTCCCCAGGGAAGGGGTGAGTGTGGGTGTGTGCTTTTGGGAGAGAATTCTGCCTGCGGGGGAAGCGGCCCCGGGGGAGGGAGGCCCTCAGGCAGGGACCCAACAGGAGACCCGGAGCGTGGCCTCCCGGCCTGAGATGGGGCGTTCGCGGGTGGGGAGGCCTGGGTGGTGCCGCTGGCGGCCCTGGCTTCTGGGCCTGCAGCTCCGGGGCTGGGATGACAGCGGGCGCCCCTCGGGGCCACCACGGCTGCCGGCGCTGAGGAAACTGCCTGGGGTCACCCCCGGCTCCTGTACGTTCCCAGCTGGACGCCGCCACGTGCCTGGCCAGGGAGCCTGCATGTCGGCGCGGCTGGCGTTTACCCTTCAGCGCCGGGTGAGAGGCAGTGTCCTCCCCGGGGCAGACTGCCCGTCCCTCACTGACCGCACGGGGCACACAGTGCCCGCGGGAGGCCACCAGGGAGCGGGGTGAGGGCACCGGCCCCTCAGGGCCCTGGGCACAGCCTGCACGCTCCCTGCTCCCCTCCGTTCCTCTGGCTGTTGGGAGAGGCGGGCTCTGCAGGCGAAGTTGCCACTGGCCTCCTGATGTCTTTCCTTCCTCCTCCCTCAGTCCTCTGGGCGTCACCAACGCCCACCTTTGCTGGCGATGACCCCTCATGGCACTCAGAGCCCCGGGAGATGTGGTTGGGGGACCGGAGCGTGTCCCCAGCTTAATCCTGAGGAGGGGCCCCGAGCGGCCACGAGGCCGGGCCCGGCGGGAGCGCACTGCTGCTCCCGCATCCTGACGGCGGCCAGCGGCCACAGCTTCGGGCTCGGCTCCCAGTGGGGCCTCAGCTGAGCCGCCCCAGGGCCCCGGAGTGTCTCACTGTGGGTGCCAGGCCCGGCCAGTCTCCGGTCTGCATCCCAGGGGCACCCGGAAAGCGTGGCTTGTGTGTAGCACCGGTCAGGGCTTCCACCCGCCGAGGGGGAGGCAACAACAGACGGGGAGGCCCTTACAGGTGAAACCGCGCCAAGCGGTGGGGCTGCGGGGAGAGCCGTCTGCAGACCGGCAACTGCTGAAGACACGGCCGAACGGCATTAGCTCTGCTAGGGCCCGGCTGAGCCCGTCGCCCTCTGCCCTGGCTGTCACGTATACACTACTGCACGCTCACACTCACACTCACACTCACACACTACTGCACACACACACTCACACTCACACTCACATACTACTGCACACACACACTACTGCACACTCACACTGCACACACACACACACTCACATACTACTGCACACTCACACTCACACTCACACTACTGCACACACACACACTACTGCACACACACACTCACACTCACACTACTGCACACACACACACTATTGCACACTCACAATACTACTGCACACTCACACACACTCACATACTACTGCACACTTACACTCACACACTACTGTACACACACACTCACTTACATACTACTGCACACTCACACTGTACACTCACACTACTGCACACACACACACTACTGCACATTCACACATATTACTGCATACACACACACACTGCTGCATGCACACACATGCACACACGTGCACACACATGCACGCACGCGCACACGCACACACACACACACACACACACACCAAGGAAGGGCATGGGGAAGGACGATGCTTGCTCCTCCCCTTTCCTCCTGCTTGCGGCTGGAGGTAGAGGATACACTGGTAACGCCAAGCAGCTGGGCACAGGAGCCTCTGTTCCTGGCCACGAGGCTTCGGGCTCCCTGAGTCCACGTGATGAGGCTTCGGACTCCCTGCGTCCACGTGATGAGGCTTCGGGCTCCCTGCGTCCACGTGATGAGGCTTCGGGCTCCCTGCGTCCACGTGATGAGGCTTCGGGCTCCCTGCGTCCATGTGGTGAGGCTTCGGGCTCCCTGCGTCCACGTGATGAGGCATCGGGCTCCCTGCGTCCACGTGGTGAGGCTTCGGGCTCCCTGCGTCCACGTGATGAGGCTTCGGGCTCCCTGCGTCCACGTGATGAGGCATCGGGCTCCCTGCGTCCACGTGGTGAGGCTTCGGGCTCCCTGCGTCCACGTGATGAGGCTTCGGGCTCCCTGCGTCCACGTGATGAGGCTTCGGGCTCCCTGCGTCCACGCAGCCTAACCATCAGGCCTGGGCCCTCAGCCTCTGTGTCAGCACGCCTCGCTGTGTACCTAGGAAGTGCTTGGTCAGGAAGGTCAGACTGTAAACCAATAAATAGCTTCACTGTTTGCTTCAGGAAATGGTGAGAAATAACGTCTGCTCATCTTGGCCAGCACTCCCCTCTCAGGATAACAGCCTGTGTATCAAACAGCCGTTCTCACTCACCAAGACTCAGTATTCGAGGCTGCGCCCACCCGGCCTACACTGCTGCAGCGCAACTTGGCTGCCCTTCGACCCCAGCCTTGAGAGACCCGCCTTGGACGGCTGAGCTGCGACCCCCACACCCGGAAGGTCCACCGGGACCTGCCCCCGCTGACCCGCCAGAGTGTCTGCGGGCGCTCTCCCCGCTGCAGCTGGTTCGTCCCCCGCGCTTGGGCATCGGCGGGCTTTCTGCGGGTCTTTGGGGGAGTGGGCAGTGCACAGTGATCATGGAGCCACCAGCCCAGCCCCGACTTCCTCCCCGCGAGAGGGACACGTGTCCTTGGGGGTTTTGGTCACTGGCAGGCCAAGTTGACCCGGTGCCCTGTCCACTCCCCCCCCCACCCCACCCCCCGTACCGTACTCCCCGTTGTTATGCCCTGCGCAGTACGGTGCGCAGTAGTTTCTTGTGGATTTCGATCAAACTATCTCAGAAACAATCAAGCACACCCTCACGAATACATCTAAACGAGTGCTTCTTTCAGTTATCCTCCGAGCGACTCTGCTCCCGCATCTCCATGATACGGCTACTGCTTGAGACACGTTCAAACACCTCTTTTTGTAACTGCATCTTGATTTCCCGTCCTCAGTGGGTGACAAACCACCTTTTTTGTGAAAAACGTTTTATTGTGGATAATTTCAAACATATACAAACGCGGACAGAATGATATAATGCACAACCATCAACTTAGGACAGATCTTAGTTCATCGAGGCCCGTGGTCGGCAAACTCATTAGTCCACAGAGCCAAATATCAACAGGACAACGATTGAAATTTCTTTTGAGAGCCAAATTTTTTAAACTTAAACTTCTTCTAACGCCACTTCTTCAAAATAGACTCGCCCAGGCCGTGGTGTTTTGTGGAAGAGCCACACTCAAGGGGCCAAAGAGCCGCATGTGGCTCGTGAGCCGCAGTTTGCCGACCACGGATCTAGGCCTTTACTCCTTCCTTTTCCCGTTTGGATTACTTGGAAGCTAGTCCTAGAGATCACATCTTTTCACTCAGAAGTATTTCAGTTTATCCAAAAGATAAGGCTTCTTGAAAAAAATATTAGCCCACCTAAAATATTCATAGTAATTTATTAATGTGATCAAATAGCATTTAAAATTTCCTAATGCATAATTTTTGTACTATTTTATTTGTTAAAATCAAGGTAGGAATAAAAGTTCACCTATTGGTTGATGTCTCAGATCTGTTTTTCTTTAACATTTTTAATTGAAGTAAACACAGCAAAAAGCATATGAACCTTAAGTGTGTGGCTCCGTGAACTTCCCCATCCCTGTTGCTCCTCCTTTGGAATTCAGTTGGTCAAGAACAGGTGAGTCCTGTAGTTTTCCACGGCCCTTCCTGGCTGGCTGCCCATGGTTTCGTCTGGCTCGGTCCTCTGTCTCTCTCTCCCCTGTAAATTGCAGGTTGCATCCAGTGTCTTATCAGATCAGCTCAGCTTTGAGCAAGACCATTAGGTAGGTGGCTACTGTTGACTGCTGGTTCATGGATCTTGGGGTGCCTCTTTCTGACAGCATCTTTTGAAGGTGGATGTGATGTTACCAACAGGCCAAAGCCAGGCCCACGCTGGCTGGTGAGCAGGGTGAGTGATCAAGCTGGAAAATGGTGGTTTGAGTTGAAAAGGTGTGACCCAGTCATGACTGATTTTGTTGTGAGGCTGGTAAAGTGTCCCCGAAGGAAATTCCAGAACAGTTCCCAAAACATCCTGTGCAGCAGCAGCATCACATGTACAGCCGCCCAGGGTGACTAATGAGAAGGGAGCAGCAGTGACATTGATGGAGAAATTGCACGTTGGTTATAAACCCAGCTCTGCTGTGTGGGTGGGCATCTGTGGGGTCCCTCTCGAGTCATTAGCTCCTCCTCAGGCCCCCTAAATGTCACAGGATGTATCACACTCGTGCTGCCGAAATGCAGCCCTCACCTTCCCCGGAAGGGCAGACCCTGGCTCTCGCTTTAGTTCCATCCCACAGCCTGGACGTGAGGACAGGTTGCTGCTGGGTCCCACGGTCCCACCCAGCCCCTCCCCAGCCCAGGCTGTTTGCTTCATCGGCGAGAATGTGGTCAGGGCACCGCAGGGGAAGCCTGCTGCTTCTGAGCCGTCCACAAAAAATGAGGAAGCGCGAGGGCACCGGCGACTCGGGCCGTGGGGGGCAGGGGCTCAGCGCAGAGAGGCGAGCCCGGGCCCCAGCTTTCCTGGAACCCTGCAGACTTCCCTGTCCCCATTCAGCGGAACTGCTCTCGGCCAGAGCCCGCAACCCCCACTTGGGAGTTTCGCCCCGCCCCTCACCCTGGCCCCGCCCCATGACGTAAACGGGGCGGAGTCAGCGCCCTGCGGCGAGACCAGCCGAACTTCGGAGCCGACCCCGCTCGGAGCTCCTCCCACGCCCGCCGGCCCGGAGTTGGCGCCTGCGCACTCGGCCCGGCCGCGCTGGTCCCCACCCCCTCCCTAGCAACCGCGGCTACGCCCGCCTCCCCGCCTCGGCCGCGTCCGCGCACGCGCGCCGCTTCCGGCCGCTCGGCCCCGCCCGCCCGTCACCCGTAACAACCACTGGAGCCGCGCCACGCCCCGCCCGCTCCCGCCCACTCCCCGGAACCGGTGGCGGAGCTCCGGCCGCGGGCAGTGGAGCAGCGACGGCGTCGCGGAGCCGCCGGGATGAGCGCCTCCCGCCGCCCCGCGTCCTGGGCCCGGCCCTTCTGACAGAGGTAGGCACGCGCCGCTGCAGCGGGTCCGAGAGCGCCCCCGGCGCGGCCTCCCCCGGCGGCCGCCTCCGCGCCCGGCCCGCCCTTCCCGGCCCCCTCGACTCCCCTCAGCTCCCCTCGGCCGGGGCCCTCGGCTCCTCTTAGCCCCCCCCGGCCCCCCTCGGCCCCGAGCCGGCCCTCCTCCCGTCCCGGGCCCGCTCCCCCCTCGGCCCTCGCCGCCGTTCCCGTACCGGTCGCTCCCTCCCCGCCCCCACCCCGCCAGCCTGCCCTCTGGCCACCCCTCCTTGCGGGCAGTGGAGTTTGGGGGCCGAGCCCGTGGCTGGCGCACCTCCCCGGGTCGGCCGGGGCTCGGGGGCCCGCCGGAGCCTCCCGCCGCGCTGCACCTCCTGCCCGGTGACCCCGGGGCCCGGCCGCCCCGCGAGCCTGCTCGGGACGGACGGACGGACGCACTGGGTCCTGCCATTGGCTAGTTTTTAAGGACCAATTGTCATGCAATAGAGGCTGCCCCGGGCCTGGCTGCCCCGTGGCCGGGGTCACTCCGGATCCCCACGTAGGACGTTCCCCGGGACCAGAGCATCCGAAGCTGGGACCGGGCCGGAGCCTGGGAAGTGGCCGGCTCCTCGGCGTGGTCACTGCGGGTCCTGCGGGGCAGGGGGTCCTGAGTGGATGTCACGGCGCCTCGACCGAGCACTCTGCTTTTTCTCCCCCCTCCCCGCCCTCACCGCTTTTTATCCCGCCTCCTCCTTCCCGGGAGGTACCCTAAACTAACTTCCCCTGTTCAATTTTAAGAAGATTCTGGAATCCCCTGCTGTGCACCCACTAAACAGAACCCGGTCCCAGCGCGCCAGGACCTCCGGGTCCCCGAATCGAGAGAGAAACGACGCTTCCAGTCGAGTGTGGCGGAGACTCAGGAGTTTGGCTCCGAGTCCCATGATTGTAGAACTGGAAATCTTTCAAGATTATCTCACCCGAAATCTCATCTTACCGAGGTGAACCGGGTCCGAGGGGAGTCACGTGACTCGCCTGAGGTCACCCGCCGTTCACCTTGAGCAGTTTTCAGGCTGTCAGACCGGGAGCGAGCGCCCTTTCCCACCGGGACCTCCTCCTGGGAGAGGGATGCTGAGCGGGAAGCCCCGACCTGCTTCGCTGAAAGGCTGCGGACAGGAGCCTCCAGCGCAGTCTGGCTGTAATTGTGGGTGTTTTTTTTTTATTGTTGTTTGCATCTAGACTTCGGGCTCTCGGAGGCTATTCCACGTCTACTTTTGAGGATCCTCTCACCATACTCAGTGTAAAATAACACCTTAATGATCATCCTCTGCAGGGCAGGTAGGTTCTTTGGATTTATTTTCTCTCCCACGTGTACATAGGGGAGTACAGTGTGTTTTCAGAAAAACCATTGGGGGCTGGGACGGGAGTGTGAATTCCTTGCCCGGTGAAGGAAGCGCCAGCATTTAATTGATTGCTGACCGAGATGACAGCTGTTTGAGGCCGGGCCCTTCCGGGGAGCCTGTGGCCTGAGTTCTGGGCGTCGCTGCCGTTGGAAGACAGGTGTCAGAAATGGCGTCTGTGCACCTCCAAAGTGGGGGTGGACTAGTTTCCTTCGAAGCTAGCTTTTTAAATTTTTTTTTAGAATATGTTTTTATGGATTTCAGAGAGAGGAAGGGAGAGGAAGAGAAGGATAAAAACCCCAATGAGGAGAGAGAATCATCGATGGGCTGCCTCCTGCACGCCCTCTCCTGGGGATGGAGCCCGCAACCCAGGCATGTGCCCTGACCAGGAATCGAAGTGTGACCTCTTGGTTCATGAGTCCATGCTCAACCACTGTGCCACACTGGCCAGGCTGAAGCCAGCTTTTGAGGAGTATTCCATAATTTGAGATAACAGTGGTATTTTTCTCACCCCGCCCCCCACTTTGTTCCTCACTTTTAATTTTCTGTGTGGCCCTGCATTTAATATCTTAAAGTGCCACCATTTTTATTTGGCTTCTAGTAGAAGTTGTCTGGGAGAAAGCGATTCGGGAGCTGTTTGTGTTGCTCTCAGAGTGATCAGGTAGTAACACTTCACAGCTGGGAAGGAGACCCCAGGGCTGCCCGGGAAGGCAGCTACAGAGTCCTTCAGGCTCAGGCCAGGCTGTTCCCCTCATTGCACTTGGGCTGCCCTCACCCTCTCCTGCTGTCCATCACCTTCCCCTGCCTCGGCCGTCCCCTTTGATTTTTGTGTGCATGGAGTTAGGACCTGTCGAGGTTCCTTCCTACCCTTAGAGTGTAGTGTGACGTGCAAAATGCAGGCTGTCTTTTCCCCATCCTGGTTATTTTTCACGTTTGTGTTTTGCAGGAGTGAGAAGATTGCAGTTACATTACAATCATGGTGCAGAAATACCAGTCCCCCGTGAGGGTGTACAAACACCCCTTTGAGTTAATTATGGCCGTGAGTATTCCCTTGTCAGTTTCCTCTTTGGTTTCTTACGTCTTTTCAGTATTTGGATTTGATGATCTATACACTGATTTGTTGTGTGTCTCCATTGCTCCCTTTGTACTGTGTGTTTTACGCTTATGAGCTGTATCTAGATTCTGTGAAATGTTTTTAAACTCTTAAGTCTCTGGAAATCAAAATCTGCATGTTTGTTTTTCAAACACGCCCCTCGGTAACGTCTGAATTGGAGTTGGTTCTCCCTTTGAAAACACAGAAGTGGGATTCTGACTGAACGCTTCCTCCTCTGGGTTTTGCTCTGTTAGTTTGTTAAAGTGGAACAAGGGTCCGGAGAGCCTTTCCCCCGCCGCTGCCCTTTCGGAAGAGCGCTGTGGTCACGGGTGAATTCCTTTACCCACAGCCGAGCGCCATAAGATGGAGTTTAATGGGCATTATTCTGGTTACTCTGCTGGATTAGTGTTTGCCCCTAATATCAAGTTCATGAGTGGTATGAGAATTCCAACAATGGGGTTACTAGTCTTGGTTATTTACCTGAAGAGTTTGGCTGAAAATAAGCATTTCACTAGATGCAAAAAACCCCGACCGTTTCCAGTGCTTTCAGATAAAACCTGACCGTTTCCAGTGCTTTCAGATAAAACCTGACCGTTTCCAGTGCTTTCAGATAAAACCTGACCGTTTCCAGTGCTTTCAGATAAAACCTGACCGTTTCCAGTGCTTTCTGATGACCACAGGGTGTTGCTGCCCTTCTCTCCAGGGGACTGTTGAGGTCTCACATGAGCACAGGAAATGCTTCTGTCCCGAACATGTGCCCCGAGGAAGGTGTCAGCTTGAACCAAGGTCAGGAGCCACAGCATACCAGCCCCCTGATAAGCCCCACTGGGCCCCTCTCAAACCCCCCTCCCCCACTTCAAGCGCGTGGCTGGGTGTTCTCTTTCTGTTCTATACACATCGAAACTCAGGTGTTTAAGCCCCTCTGCTCTGCATTGTCGGTGAGGTTTATCCAGATTAATCCAGTTTGGAAAAACAAAGCAAACATTGAAGCCCTCTCCAGGGAGTAATTAGGGTTAGGGAGTGAGGTATCATTTACTTGGCGGGAGTGGTCACCGGTAGGTGCACAGTTTGATCAGTTTTGACAACAGAGTGGCCACACCTCTGCCAGGATCAGACCCTTTGCGCCCATCCGCTCCCCCAGGAAGTTCCCTTGGGCCCCTCTGCCAGGTGCGAGGCTTTGTTTGTGTCTTTTCCGGTGGTGATTTTTAGCTCCCTATTGCCCTTAAGTGCCAGGGCTGTTCCGTGTTTATGGCAGCCGCTTAGTGAACAGCTTGCTTCCTCTTGCACAGTCTGTGTGCTGGTTTAGCGTTTGGTTGGTTGTAAGAGCAAAGACCCACTCCAGGGAGCTGGAGGAGGAGGAGGAGGGGGAGGGGGAGGGGGAGAGGATTGTTAGGCTGGTGATAGGAATGGTGCAGAAATGCAGGAATGCGAGCTGGGCGGGAGTTCCTGCAGTGCTGGGGCCTCAGCAACACTCTCCCTGGAACTGCACCCGTGGTGGGCCTCTGTGTGCCCGAGCCTCCCCTCCACCAGCTGGCTGCTCTGCCCACTCCTGTGTTCCCTCCCCTGGTGTCAGCCATGTGCTTTGTCAGCTGGTCATCCCTGCGGCCCCAGTGCAGTGCTGTGGCCTTTCTTGCTGCATTCTTCCAGCAAGAGTGGCCATTTCTTGTCATGCTTCCTAGTTCAGATTCTAGTGAGACTTGACCTGGTCATCCTCCCCTGGACCTCAGCAGGGACCCAGTTCACTCGATACTCCTTCCATCGTCCGTCCTGTGGGTCATCCTGCATTCTGTTTCCGTTGGTCAGCCCTCTGTTCAAGTGATCTGTGAGCTGGCATCACCTCCGAACGCCTTTGCTTTTTCTTCAAGGTCCTCCGTGCCCTGCCTCTCTGTCCAGCCTCATTTCACAGATTATGCAAAGTTGGCAGCACAGACACTGAGTCTTCTCTCGCTGGTGTGCCACTCACAGCGCCGTCGCCTGCCCTCCCCTTTCTTTGGATACCTCCTTCCTGTCTTCAGTGTTTGCCTTTCCCCATCTGTCTCTGGGAATCTCTCTCTTTTTTTTTTAATCTTCACCCAATGATACTTTTTCTATGGATTTTCTAGAGAGAGTGGAAGGGGGGAGGGGAGAGACAGAGGGAGAAACACCGATGTGAGAGACACATCATCAATGATCGGTTGCCTCCTGCATGCGCCCCTGACTGGAATTGAAGCCAAGACCCTCCAGTCTGCGGGCTGATGGCCCAACCACTGAGCTAAGGGCAGGGCGGTCTGGGAGTCTCAGTCTTCCTGACCCACCCCTTCCCTGCCGCGCTGAGGCCTCTCACGCTTCCTTCTGAGCCTCAGCGTAGGCAGTGTTGTCCTTTCACTTGTTAGTGGAGTTTCTTTTCTTCTCAGAGATTCCTGGCTTTTTTCCTAACACCTTTATAAATTATGCAAAACCCTGTTGACAGGTGCCATAATAGTAGGTTAAGCGATGGACTTTTATAGGTTGAATAAGCAGAAAGACTATCTGCCCGTGTGCAGCTGATTAAACGGCCGCAAGAAAGCGTGCCTTTTTGCTCGTTTCATTCTCGTTTTATTTTGTTTGTTTCATTTTCCTGTGCAATTCTGAGTTGCAAATAGGGTATAAAATATTTCATCCCCAGTGAAGCTGGGTCTCTTATTTATAGTTGCTGTTTAACCCACCTTGCCAGTCCTGGTATTTATGCGGAAAGCACTTCACGGAGTTCGTTTATTGGCAGGTCTGATGAGGAGGCCTCTGGAGCACCTGCCGGAAGGCGTGGGGCGCCGGCCTGGGGCTGGTGAGGCCCGAGGTGCTGGGCAGGCAGTGCTTTGTGCGTCGTCCGTCCTCCAGGGCCCGGTGGGGCTGTGGGGCTGGCTGGGAGGCTCCGCTCAAGTTCACTGAAGAGGAGGTTTTGGTGGCCACTGTTATCATCGGTGCTTCTTTCTTGGTTTTTAACTGTACAGGAGAGAAGCAGACAGCTTGTTTATTTCTCCTGGAATAATTTTACATGTGACAATGCACATGATGCATCATAATTCTCGAGCGGTACAATTTGACGTTAGTGCTGCTAGCCTTTATTTTTCAGAAAAGTCTTTATGTGTCATTATCGCTCCATCTGAGATGGGTGCTGTATGCATCCTGAGATGTGCTGGGGCCCCGCTCCGGTCCGAAGCCTGCCGTCTGCACTCCAGGATCTCCTGCCGGGCTGTGCGCAGCGTCCATCATGCACACCGAGTCCCAGCCCTGGACCCCCATTCCCACCGCCCATTCTTTCCTGGCTGCTGCCCCAGGCGCGCTCATTGTCAATCTGAACGTGCCACTCGCTAGTTTAAAATTCTTAAGTGGCTGCACCTCACCTTCAAGAAGTTCAGGTTCTTGAGTGTGGCCCCCAGAGCCCTCCCCGTCTGCCCCCTCCTTTCGCTATTGCTCCAGGGCGCATGGAGGCCCCACACCCGCTCCACACCTCGCTCTGTGGGGTCCGGACCATGTCCGCAGTTCACATGATTTCTCATGGCCTCCATGCCTGCCCACCAGCCTGCGGGATCCCTTCCCTCTTGCTCACTGTCTGTCTGTCTGACTGCAGCAACTGGCCGGTCCCCTTCTGGCTGGAGTTCCAGCTCTGTGCTCCGCTGCTCACTCTGCCGCGCCGGTCGCTGGGCCTGCTGGCTTCCCCGCGGGCAGCCGTCTTGATGGTGCGAATCCAACCATCTTGCTTTTCATCCTGAGCACATAGGAGCCCTCAGAAATAGATTTGAGTACAGACTGAGGGAGCCTTGGAATGTCCCCAAGAAAACTAAGTCCCCTCCCCTGCCCGGCCCCTTTTCTGCCTGGTCTCTGACTGTGACGTGGCTGTTCCCTCTGGAGCGGAATCAGACAGTATTTGCCCTTTGTGACTTGCTTCCTTCACTTCGCACGATGCCATCACTGTTGATGGGGGGGCGCGTGTCAGAATTTCCTTCTTGAGGCCGAATAATTTATTTTGCGTATGGACTACATTTTGTTTATTCATCAGTGGACACTTGGGTTGCTCCCACTTTGGGGCCATTATGTTTATTGTACAGTTTTAACTATAATGCCAACCAAAAATAATGGCATACCTCTTTAGGTTTATTTTTTTGTCTTTTATATTTGATAGATTCCAGATCTAAAAGACAAGTTCCTGAGGAATTCACTCACTGTATCTTGTTCCATGCCGTCAAAAGATGTCTTTAATTTACATCTCATGATTGCCATGCTGCTGGTTTCTTAAAGAAAGAGCAGCGTCTGAAAGCAGGCAGAGCATGGGTAGTGGTGGCCGCGGGGCGCAGAGGGCGGGCCTGGGGCACAGGAAGGAGAGGCAGACGCGTCAGGGCCCGTGCGGGACGGGCGTGTGTGAGGCGTGGGATCCGTGGACGTGAGAGATACCTCCCTGCTGGGTTCCACCGGCTCCTCGCAGCGCACTGACGATGCAGTTTTTATTCCGGCTCACGGAGCCGGATACTACTCCATCGCTCATTCCCTCCCGGGTGTGGGCAAACACATGGCAGCTGCGAGGCTGCCAGCGGGGCCTCCGGACACCACGTGCTCTGCTGCAGTTGCAGCTTCTTTTCACACTGCGCTCCGGGGCCGCAGTGAGTGCGGAGCTGCTGCTTGTTGTCACACAAAGTTTGCTCTTCATCAGACAGAAAAGCGCATGGAAAATCGGGGCTTGTGGATCCCATTGGAGCATGAGTCAGTCACGTGATTGCTTTAAAGACACAATTAAGCCCGTGAAAAACGATGAGAAGAGAGACCTTGCATAGTACTGCAGGCGCTCTTGTTTGCCTGGGGCTTTAAGAAACTGGCCAGTGAAACATTTGACCTTCCAGGCTTATTGACAGAAATAAGATATCTTAAGTATCAGGATCTACTTAGAGATGTGGGTACTTCTAGTTTTTCCAGCTACGTCCTTGAATTCTCTGACAGGGATGAGTTAATGCTTTTATTTTGACCATTGACAAAATACATAGAGCCCTGGCCGGTTTTGCTCAGTGGTTAGAGCATCGGCCTGTGGACTAAAGAGTCCCAGGTTTGATTCCTATCAGGGCACATGCCCGGGTTGCGGGCTCGAACCCCCGTAGGGGGCGTGCAGGAGGCAGCCGATCATTGGTTCTCTCTCATCATTGATGTTTCTCTCCCCCTCTCCCTTCCTCTCTGAAATCAATAAAAACATATTAAAAAATACATAGACACATGGAGATAGCTGGATTCTGTCATTCTGAGGTTTGTGTGTATGTTTATTTTTTGGGCACCAAATGATACTACTTGAATGTTTGAAAGCAAATGCGGGAAGAGTGGAGGTGGAATTAATATGTAAAAGGTGTGCTGGAGCCAAGTATAGGCTAAGTTACTTGCACGGGGAGCGGACAGACAAAAGGTTTAAACAGAGAGAAGGATGGGCGGGGAGTCAGCAGCTGCCTCGGGCCGGGGCCTGCCGGTGGAAGCAGCTGCGCCGGCCCATCAGTTCCTCTTCAAGGTGAGGACCGGTAGTCGGCCACGAGGTCATCCTTCCCATTGAATGTGTGCCGCTGGTTTGGTTCGACCATTGTGTGAGCTTCCCCGACTTCGTACATGTTTGAGTAACATTCTAATAAGAACAACTGGTCGACGCTGAAGGTCCACGGACCTGTGCTCTTTCGAAAGGAGTTGGTAGTGTGCAGGCTGAGTGAGCCGTTTCTCCGCGTTAGAGATTGGGCTTGCTTTGATTAACCCGTCAGCCAGGCCCTCAGATCGGGTTTTGTTTGAAACCCAACCAGAGGTCGGGGAGAGATAAAGGTTCTTGTGTTACTGTCTCTGCTTCTCTTGAGCGGCTGGTCGGCTCAGCTGTTTTCTGGCCTCCCTCCTTACAGCGGATCAGGAGTGATAGCCTTAAGTGCTGTCACTGAGTTTGGATGGGGAGGCTGAGAGAGGGGTGTCTGTTTCCCCCGCTGGGTCTGACAGATCTGTGGGAGTAACGGTGCGGCCTTCTGCCCGCTCTGTCGCCCACAGTGGAGAAGGCGGGAGAAGCCTCGCTGTGTTTTCCATTCTCCGGGTCCTGCTGCTTTCCATGAAGGAGATTTGAGAGCACTTTGCAAATACTGCTGTGTCCTGTCTTTAACAGTTTAGAACTTTGAAAGCAACTGGATTTGAGAACGTTAGCCATGCACACAGGTGGCCGATGAGGGCTGGTGTCACCGGGCGGGAGATGGTTCTGACAGGTTCTGCCTTCAGAGCCCCGCCTCCGGGAGGACTGGGCTGGGCTGGGCCCAGTGCAGGGGCAGCCGCCACCTCTGTGGGCTCTGCTCTCGTCCAGCGTGCAGTCCAGTGGGAGGCCTGGTGGCCGGGACCCTGGTGACGGGTCCTGCTGAGGAGCCACCGGTTAGGAAACCTTCGAGAACATCTGAAGGTCGGAGGAGCAGGACCAGCGTCCCTGGAGCGCTGCTGAGCCCGTGTCCCGTTTCCCATCACGCTGGCTCTGGGCAGGCTTCCCCCCCCCTCGCTGTCCCGATACAGTCCCCAGACCACGTCGGATCAGTGTGAGGTGTGCAGCGTGATGCGTTGATGTGAAATGAGCGCCACAAATGTAGTTAACATCCATCACCCCACGGAGTTGCACTTTTTTTTTCTTGTGATGGTAACTTTTAAGTTACTGTTACTCTTAGCAACTTGACAGTGAATGCACGGTACAGAATGGCTCACTGGTCACACGCTGCCCCTCACATCTCCAGGACTGGAAGCTTTCTTAGCTGCTGACAGATGAGGAGACAGCTTCAGTGGCTGGCCAGGGCCGGCCTCGCCTGGCTGCCTCACCTGCTCTCGGTGCAGACTGCCCGGGTCCCACAGCCCTGAGCTGCCCGTGGGTCTGCACAGCCCATCCGCAGCCGCCCACCTCCAGACAAACCCGCTCGTGCCAGGCAGCCAGCAGCACCCAGCCCGGGCTTCCCTAGCTCCGCAGGCCGCTGCAGTCCTTCCAAACCCTCCCCGTTGTCTCCCGCCTCCCTGCCCCTGATCGCTGACCTGGTGCCCTGCGGGGAGTAGACTTCCCCAGACTCCATCCTCGGTGGCCCACGAGTGGGTGGTGGTGGCCCTGGCATTCAAGTCGAGGCCTGTTGATGCGCAGGCTCTCCCGTGGCGCTGCTCTGCACCTGGCTGGGTCTTAGCCTAAGTCGGTGGTCGGCAAACTCATTAGTCCGCAGAGCCAAATATCAGCAGCACAACGATTGAAATTTCTTTTGAGAGCCACATTTTTTAAACTTAAACTTCTTCTAACGCCACTTCTTCAAAATAGACTCGCCCAGGCCGTGGTATTTTGTGGAAGAGCCACACTCAAGGGGCCAAAGAGCCGCATGTGGCTCGTGAGCCGCGGCTTGCCGACCACTGGCCTAAGTGACAGGGTTCCAGGACGGGGGGGGGTGTGGGGGGCGCGTTGTGGATGGGCGGACAACTACGACGCTGGGGAACACTGGCACTGGAGGGGGAGGGAGGCACGAGGGAAGCCGGAGGAGCTCTGCGCTGGGACTGGCCAGGCTGTGCGGCCGCAGCTCTGGTGAGAACTGGACGGGGTGACGGAGCGGCTTTGTCCTGGGAACAGTGGCTGCGCCCCCAGGACTGTGGGAACCAGGCAGGTGTTTACGTCCTTTCAGACCAGGACGGAGCTGAGCGTTGATTCGTTTCCTGACGGGAGCTCTTCCCCTTCCGAGTGCATTGTTTCCTCTTCTGTGGAAAAGGTTAATGCCCTGAGCCCTGAGCCTGGCAGGGCTGCCTGTAACCTAACCTTTTCCGAGGACGAGGACGCCTCGTCACCCCCCCCCCCCAGCAGCCTTCCGGCTCGCGGCTACCTGCAGGGCATGTGGTGTGCTCCCAGGCGGCAGTTACACAACAGCCAGGCCGTGCGTTTCTGTGTTTCCTTCCTGTTACAAAGGGACAGTTTACTCTTAATGCCCCATTGGAACAAGGCCATTTCTGTCTTTACCTCCTTTTCCTTTCCTTCTAGAAGCAAAGAGACCTGTATGATATTATTTACAACCACTTCCTTTTTTTAAAAGTTGCTAATAATAAACAAAATAACCGGTTTCCAACAAAAGCCTCATCTTGTGTTTTTAGGGCTACAGGGAATATAATTATCACTTTCGTCTGGTGAACACATGCATTTTTGGGGTGCATTTTCCAAGTAGAGTAGAAAAGATGAAATGAAACAGCTCCTTTCTAAAGCTGTCCGCGTTAGGAAGGTCCCCGTCGCTGTGTCTGCGTCGCCGTCTCGCTCCTGGCTGTTCGCTGGCAGCGTCTCTACCCAGCACCTGCCCCTGTCACCTCTGAGACGTCCATGTGCAACATGGAACAGTGGCCACTTGGTTGTTCTAATCCTCACCTGAGGATGTTTTTTCCTTGATTTTTGGAGACAGTGGAAGGGAGGCAGAGGGTAGGGAGAGGGAGAGGGAGAGAGGGAGAAACATCGATATGAGAGAGACACATCGATTGGTTGCCTCCCGCACGTGCCCCAGGGATCAAACCTGCAACCCAAGTATGTGCCCTTGACCGGAATCAGTACGTAGGCTGGTGTTCTGACCACTGATTCACACTGGCCAGGGCCACCCCCAAAATGCTGCCTTGTACTTTTTTTTTTTTTAAAGAATCACCAGTGGTGGTTTTGGCAGTAGTTTTCCACCTTTATTTCTTTCTTCTTTTTTTTTTTTAATATATTTTATTGATTTTTTACAGAGAGGAAGAGAGAGGGATAGAGAGTCAGAAACATCGATGAGAGAGAAACATCGATCAGCTGCCTCTTGCACACCCCCCCACTGGGGATGTGCCCGCAACCAAGGTACATGCCCTTGACCGGAATCGAACCTGGGACCCTTGAGTCCGCAGGCCGATGCTCTATCCACTGAGCCAAACCGGTTTCGGCCTGCCTTGTACTTTTTCCTACCCACTCCCAACATACCTCTGCCCCCAGGCAACCATTGATTGGCTGTTGGTATACGTTAGTTTCTCCTAGAATTTTATAGAAATAGAATCATATACTTTTTTTCTTTGCCTAATCTTTGATTCACCATAGTTATCTTGGATTCACTCATGTGTGCATGAATAAATAGTTCATTACATTGTATTGCTAACGAGCGTTCTGTTGGCCGGACATACTATGATATGTTCATTTATATATATTGAAGCAGAAAACATTGCCATTTTTAAAAAGGTAATACTTTTCTTATTTCATAGTACTTTTCTAAGATTTTGGATCTGTTAGAATCGAGTAAAGCCTATAATTTATTTTAAATCTGTATTAATATATGTAAACCAGAAAATAAAGAGGTACTTTTCAGGCTGTCGGGAAAAAAAGGAAAGAAAAGCAGTGACTAACGTTATATTCCAGGCAGAGAACGAACCTAGATCTGTGAATCTTAGAACCAAGACAGGGAGGGTTAAGTAGATGAAGTTGGGGAGAGTTGAGCAGGAAGGGAGTTGGGGTGGGGGGTCCCAGAGGCAGAGTGGGGGCCTGTGGCCTGATGGTGGCCCTGCTGCCTCCGGAAGGTCTTCCGAGAGCCTTGCCCTCGGGGAGCTGCCTTGGGAACGTAACACGTGCTTCCCCGTAAGTTAGCTGTAGGCCGCGGGGAGCTGAGAGCCTGCTTGCTATTTTACAGGTTTACTTTGCCGGAAGTTTCTAACCGGGTGCAGCCTTCTATTCTGCATATAGACAGAAGGTTTTAAACAGCAGAGCCTGTGGCTAAAACAGACTTGAAACTCCTGCCGTGTAATTAGTTTATCCGTAAGGATCAGCGACTCTGGGTTTTAGAAGAATTTATCTTAAGCCACGTTCAGGGCATCTGCCCGGCAGCCAGGCCCGCGACGTTCTTCTGAGGACAGGAGTTAGACGACCGTGTGTGGCTGTCGGGTCAGAATGTTGGTTACAGAACCAGGTTATTCCTTGGGAGCCAGTCGAGAATATCAGAGCTCCTTTTTGAACTTGAAGTGTAGCCAGTGACGCTAAGGCACGGAATTTTAATTGTTCCTTTAACTAAATTTAAATAGCTGCCAGTTTAGACGCGATGGCGCAGGAGCCATCTGCTCGCTGAGTGGAAGAGTGGGCGCTCTCCTCCCTGCTTGCCGTCAAGCTCTCGTCCCCTCCTCCCACTTCCTTTTGGGGCACATGTCCACGGCCCAGTTTGTGTCTAAGGTGCAGGTGGGGTCCCCGCTGTATAATGGAGAACAGTGTAGTTACATACAAATCTATTCAGTGACAGTCCGTGGGCTGTGGGATTCTTTCTGTTTCATTTAAGGGTTTCGTGCCTCACAGTTTTGACTGGTTGGCATCTGAAATAACTTGCATTTCTGTGAGGAAATAATTCCGTGGAACCGGTTGCGGTTCATCTGTTGGATCAGGAGAGGACACCGTGCCGCTGCCTGGGTTGGGCTCGGGGTAAAGCGGCCTCTCCATCTGACGGTTGGGGACATTCAGGCAGTCACGAGCGAAGTGTGTGTAGTTCACGTGTCCGTGTGCACGAAGACGGTGCTAGCGGGCTGGCCCAGCTTTCTCGTTGGCTCACGGGGTTTCTGGGGCTGCCCCTGTGCTGTGAAGGCAGACGTGACCCGGCCACAAAGCGGAAATGCTCACCGCTGCCCTTCCTTACAGAAGACTCCCCCACCGCTCGGGTTCTAAAGGCCTCGTGCAGAGGTCGGCAGCTCCTGACCGCCGGCCCTTGGGTCCAGCAGGAAGGTGCCAGCGGAGTGCGTGGGGTGGCTGGGCGCTTGCGGAGGGTTGAAGGATGCATCTCAGGCAGAGGGGTTTCTGGATTCCGGCGCACGGTGCAGAGCGCTGCGTCCCGAGGCGCCCGAGCCCCGCGGAAACACGGTGGCACTCGGCATTGCCGACCCCGTGCAGCCCCCGCTCCGTGCCACCGCACCGATGCGTCGCTGTGTGCCGGGGGCGGGGTGTCCTGTGTTTGTGCAGCTGGGCTTGAGGATGAGTGGGCACCAGGGAACGGGACATCAGTGCCCAGAGGGGCACGTCCTCACGGATGAGGCCGAGAGAGCACACCCCTCAGCTCAGGGGTCTTACTGTCTCAGCGGGTCACTGTGGACGCAGGTGCTTTTCAGAGTGCCGGCACCTCAGTGTAATATAAAGTCCATTTCTGTGGCCCTGGCGCACCCTGAACACGGGACTGAGGGCTGAAGTGTGGGAACCTCTGGGTGGAGCAGCCGTGGCAGTGCTCAGGCAGCTTCCTCGCACCAGGCAGACGTGGCACCAGCGATCGTCTTCCAGACAGAAGCAGCCTGAGGGCCGCCGCCCCGGCGGGTCTGAGGTCACCGCGAGGCCGTGCCTGCCCGTCTGAAGGGGCTGCTCTAGAAGGCGCGCCGTCAGCCTCTCCCGTCGCGCTGGCGGGCCGCGGAGGTCTGCCTGGAACCGGGGCCTCGTTTGCTCCTGGTCTCGTGCTGGTGTGCACATGGCCGGTCTGACGGGTTGTCAGGGGGTATTGGGATGAATAAGGCTTATCGTGACTAACTAGGTTATAACTGTCCCTTTAAAGGGCTCAGATTTACACATTTTAATTTTTATAAATAGCTCATGAACACATTTGTTCAAAAATAGCATGAATTGGGACCTCAGTTTAGGAGTGGACCGCATCGAAGTTTCTCTGAGAGGAGGTGGGATCGAGCCCACGGAGCACTGAATGGGGTAACCTGAGCGCCAGGGCCTGGTCGCCGGGGGCTGTCACTCTAGCATCCAGATTGAGCCTTGGGGCGCACATGCTCCGTGTTTCCGCAGCGGACCCTGGTGCCCGAAGCTGTTCATGGAGCGGCTTCGGCTCCAGCCGGCATCCCGGTAAGCCGCGTCCTTGGACGGTCTGGGCGGCTTCCCTGGAGCTCGCCCCGCTTTGCTCTGTTCGGTTTTGCTCAGGTTCCTCCACCAGGACAGCCCCCTGCCCCGCTCCCCAGGGCCCCGGGAGGACGCCCTTCCTCAGCAGGCCTTCGGCAGCGCCAGCACCCAGTGATGGCCCCGAGGTCTTGAGCAGTTTTCTCGTCAGCCAGTTCTAGAAGGTTCCCGCCGCCTCGGTCTGCTTTTCCCTGTCCCACAGAGAACGGTGTTGACGTCTTGTCTAGACAGCCATGCCTGCCTTCCACTTGTGCGTTCTCTCGAACCAGCACAGTGTCTGCACACGGCGCGCCCTCGGTACCCATCTGTAATCGTTTAAAATGTCTTTTTATTGATTTCAGAGAGGAGGGGAGAGAGAGAGAGAGAGAGATAGAGAGAGAGAGAGAAACATCCATGATGAGAGAGAATCATTGATTGGCTGCCTCTTGAATCCCCCCTACTGGGGATTGAGCCAGCAACCTGGGCATGTGCCCTTGACCAAAATTGAACCCGGGACCCTTCAGTCCGCAGGCCGACACTCTGTCCGCTCAGCCACACTGGCTAGGCATGATCTGTAATTTTGATCGTGAATGAATTACAGAATTTTAACTCTGAGGGACTTTGGTCAATTTACCACATTTTCTTGATATGTTGTATTTTGGTTGTTTTTGTTTGTTTGGTGTGTTTTTTTTGAGCCACTGGCAACTTCTAAGAGAGACTTAAGGCATAGTTCGTGTTTTCATGTATGGATTTTCCAGAGCAAAACCAGAATTGCTTATAAATGAGTCTACAGCCTGGCCCAGTGCCATAGATATCCAAGTGGGTATATGGAAATCAGCCGGCCTAGCTGGTTGGCTAAATTGGATGGGAATGTAGTTCAATTTAAAGGAAGGTTCTTTATTTTTTTTTTTTTTAAATATATTTTATTGATTTTTTACAGAGAGGAAGAGAGAGGGATAGAGAGCTAGAAACATCGATGAGAGAGAAACATCGATCAGCTGCCTCCTGCACACCCCCCACTGGGGATGTGCCCGCAACCAAGGCACATGCCCTTGACCGGAATCGAACCTGGGACCCTTGAGTCCGCAGGCTGACGCTCTATCCACTGAGCCAAACCGGTTTCGGCAAGGAAGGTTCTTTAAATGGAGTTTCTTTTATATGGGTTTTCCTGGCAGGATGCAATATTAAGCTCATTAATTCTCAAGTTAAAATGTCTTCGCTAAAATATGGTTTTCTTTCGCACAGTACGAGCTTTTAATGTCAGAGTTGCATTCAGAGGTTGACGAAAAAGCTGAAGGCACTGTTGCCAAGCTCCCAAACTGCAGGTTCAGAACCCCTTTTGAAAGACGACGAGTGGGCGAAGAAGGTGGGAGGCAGCGAGTTACCAGAAGGCAGCTCCCCGGGGGCAGGGGGCGGAGGCCGTCTAGTTTGCAGTGGAAGCGCTTGCTGAGTTGCACACACAGGCTGAGCACAGGGCCACAGCGCTCTCTCACAGGCACGTTCCCTTAAGAGGAGACGCCAAGGACATTTCTCCCTCTGCCACGTCCCTCCTGGGAGAGCTGCTGTGTTTGGCCTTTTCTGGATTTCCTAAACGTGCGCGTGGTTAGGAGACGACCTGGTGACATCGCAGAGAATCGGTGGAAGGGAGACATTTGGAAACGAGGCCGCTCTTGCGGTGCGGGGGTAGGAGGCGTGAGAGGGACGGGGCGCCTCGGGGAGGCCCAGACGGGGCGTGAAGTAGGGGAGCTTCAGGTACGCAGCCAGGTTGCCGGCTGCCAGAAACCCGTGCGCGGTCGTTCCGTGGCCTGCACGGTGGCGCCGAGTAAACTGGTCCGGTACCTGTGAGCGTTTCCTAGGAGTGCGGGTGAGTTATATATATAGCAAGTCTTCCTTTAATTCAATAGTTTGTTCCAAGATAATTGTAGGTTCACAGCACGCTAGCATTGTTCACAAGCAGGAAGATGGAGCGGCCGCGCTCTCCCCACCCCCATGGAGGCATCCGGAGAAGCTCGGCGCCCTCCTCTCCCGCCTTCTCCCTGGCAGCCACCAGTATGTTCTCTGTTCCTATAATTTGGTCATTTCAAGAATGTTACAAGAATGTTTAAATCTGTGATCCATTTTGCCCTAGCCGGTTTGGCTCAGTGGATAGAGCGTCGGCCTAAGGACCAAAGGATCCCGGGTTCGATTCCGGTCAAGGGCACATACCTTGGTTGCAGGCTCCTCTCCAGCCCTGGGCCCTCACATTGATGTTTCTCTGTCTTTCCCTCTCTCTTCTGCCCTCTCTAAAAGATCAATGGGAAAATATCCTTGGGTGAGGATTAAAAACAAAAACAGCCCTTCCCGGTTTGGCTCAGTGGATAGAGTGTCTGCCTGCGGACTGAAGGGTCCCAGGTTCGATTCCAGCCAAGGGCACATGCCTGGGTTGCAGGGCTTGATCCCCAGTAGGGGCTGTGCAGAAGGCAGCCTATCAGTGATTCTCTCTCATCATTGGTGTTTCTCTCTCTCTCTCTCCCCCTTCCTCTCTTAAATAATAAAGAAATATATTTTTACAAAAAAGAAAAACAGAAGAACACACACACACACACACACACACACACATACGGAAACCTGTGATCCATTTTGAGTTGATGGTACAATTTGACGGGGTTTCGGTGGAGGCCCATTTCTCGCCTACGGGGTGCCGCTCCTCCGGTGGTTGGTGGGAAGGCTCATCCTCCTCCGTTGGATGGCTGTGCACCTTTGTCAGAGGCATTCGGGCCTGTTCGTGGGGGTTAGTTTATGGCTGTCCGCTCTGTCCGTTGAGCTGGGTGTCTGTCTCTCCGTCAGCCCCACCGGTCTGCCTCGCTGTGGCTTAGACAGTGAGCCTGAGGACCGCGTCCAGCCACCCTCCCGTTGATTTGGGGAGCTACAGATAAAAACCTAGCTGGGATTTGGAGGAATCTTGTGACATTTCTGTGTCCACGTGGGAGAATTGGCCTCTACCGGGTCGAGCCTTCCGGGCCCTGAAGAGCAAACCCAGAGAGTGCCTCTCGGGAGCTGGAGACGGGAAGCCGCGGCCGCGCCGATGCCTCAGGAAGAGGGCTTTCCTCGGGAGCGTGTCTGTGCCACCTCCTCACCCTCTTTCTCCAACGCCCCAGGCCTACGAAAGGAGGTTTCCCACGTGCCCGCTGATCCCGATGTTTGTGGACAGTGACACTGTGAATGAGTTCAGGAGCGAGGACGGGGCCATTCACATCATAGAGAGACGCTGCAAACTGGACATAGACGCCCCCCGGCTGCTGAAAAAGGTGAGCGAGGCCCGGAGGCCCCAGCCCTGAGGGGAGCGTGCGCACCCCGGCTGCTGCTGCTGCTGCGACGGGGCGGCGCTAACGCACCCTTCTCTCTGCTTCTCTTTCAAGATCGCGGGCGTTGACTACGTGTATTTCGTCCAGAAAAACTCACTGAACTCCCGGGAGCGCACTCTGCACATTGAGGCCCACAACGAGACGTTCGCCAACCGGGTCATCATTAAGGAGCACTGCTGCTACACCGTGAGTCGCCGGCGCTTTCCCAGCGCCCTGGGCTGAGGGCCCCTCTCGCGGGTGGGCGGCGGGCAGGTGTGGGTTACTCAGAGAGGAGGCGGCAGTGCTGCCTCGGCCTGTGTGTGAGTTTGCTGTGCTGGCCCCCTCCGCCTTCAGATGTCTACGAAGACTCACGACACTGGGACCGCCGAGTGGCGCCGAGTGCATTGAGTGCCCTACAGCTTCACGCTGACCACCGTTTCCAGAACTTTCCCTCCCAGATCGTTAGAATAACCCCCTGGGTCTCCCGCTCCTCCCCACCCTCCTATAGAAACAGCCCTGAGTCCCGAGCCACCCACCGACAGTGTGTCAGATCACGTGACGCGGCACAGACCCAGCAGGGACTTGGCTTGGCACTCAGAGGTCGGACCTCTGCGGCCCGCCTGCCTCGTGCACAGCCCCGCTCCGTCTGCCGGTCTGCCGTCTGCGCCGTACACGGCCTCGCAGGGGCCTTTGCCCCGGGGCTCCCCTGCCAGCAGCCCCCCCCCCCCCCCCCCCCCCCCCGCGCTCCTCCAGCCTTTGCTGACCGCCCTCCCTGATGACGCCAGCCCTGAATATTTTAGAAATAGTATTTTGGTCTTTTCGTGATTTTGAACCTCTCTGGAATTTTTCCATCTGCTACTTTCATGATAATAACATTATTTAGTAAAACAAGTTTTTTCTTATGCTGACTAGTTGATTGAGGGGCAGACGGATGATATTCTCAGTTATCAGTTAGTTAATGTAATTTTTTCTCAACCTAAAGGTTCACCCTGAAAATGAAGATTGGACCTGTTTTGAACAGTCTGCAAGTTTAGATATTAAGTCTTTCTTTGGTTTTGAAAGTACAGTGGAGAAAATTGCAATGAAACAATATACCAGCAACATTAAAAAGGTGAGTCTGTCTTGGAGTTTTATGGAAAAGGGGGGGCAGGCATCCCCGGGATGATTGGTGCTGGCGGGCTTTCTGGGAGGCTGGGAATGGGGTACTCAGGGGTCCCAGCCATTTCTCCGGGGCAGTGGTCGGCAAACTGCGGCTCGCGAGCCACATGCAGCTTGAGAGCCGCGGTTTGCTACTCTGTTGACTAATGAGTTTGCCGACTACTGCTCTGGGGGAACTGCTCTGACCTTCCCCGTGCCTTAGATCCCTGGGAGTGGGAGGCGTAGGTTGGGGCGCCCAGAATGCTGGCTGCCAGTGAGGTGAGCAGGAGCATGTGGCCATGGGCTGGGACTTGCTGGGAAGGTGAGAGCTGGGGTGAGGCAGGAGCACTCACGTCCAGCAGCGGCCCCGGTGCCCGCCAGGATCTGCGGCTGGACGTGCGCACCCGGAAGAGGCACTTCCCAGGCGCTCGGGGTCCAGCCTTGGGTCGTCGGCTCATCTGCATGGAAGAACTTTCCTTCTCGTTCTTTTTTTTTAAATATAGTTTTTAGAAAAACATACTGTTACTGATTTCAGAGAGAGAGAAACATCAGTGATGCGAGAGAATCTTTGATCGACTGCCTCCTGCACGCCCCACACTGGGGATCAAGCCCGCAACCTGGGCATGTGCCCTTGGCCGGGATCGAACCCGGGACCCTTCAGTCTGCAGGCCGACGCTCTATCCCCTGAGCCCCACCGGCCGGGGCTCCTTCCCGTTCTCTTGCTGCTGTTCATTGTTGTGGAGGTTTGGTTTTGGACTGTACCATATGGGGTTCTGAGGGCTTTTGAAGGCTTGTTTCATTTGGGGCTTTGGAAAGAATTTGGATTGAGACACAAAGCACGTATTGTGTCCAAGTGCGGCAAAGCAGTGCTTCTAATTAGTCATGAAGATTCTGTCTCTTTAGATAGCACTTCCTAGACCTTTGGAGAAGAGGAAGTGAAATGTGAAAAACAAAAACGCAAAGGCATTTGACTTCCCCTCTTTATCCTGCAGCAGTTCAGTTTTTGTTAGTGTTGTAAAAGCCTGTGAGGGATGAGCGATTTGGATGTTGAATGCGTGCTCACCTTACGTTGGTTTTGTTTTAAAGGGAAAGGAAATAATCGAGTACTACCTTCACCAGCTGGAGGAGGAGGGCATCACCTTCGTGCCCCGCTGGACGCCGCCGCCCCTGGCGCCCTCGGCGGAGACGGCCGCGTCGTGCAGGAAACGAGCAGCATCACTGGCCTCGGTGGCCCCAGAGGCTGCGCAGAAGGAAGGGCTGAGCAGCGAGGCCCTCAGCAGCCCGAGCGGGGCCTCTGAGCCCGCCGCGGGGACCCCCGACGGTGGGTGCATTCTGAGAGCGGCACTAGCCAGGGCCCTGCCCATCACTTCCTGTCCGGTGACTCTGCCTCTTGTAGTTCCCGGAGGCCGTTAGACGTCACGTAGGAAGAGACGCAGCTCTCACAGGCCCCTTCCTCCAGCTTATGCAGCTCTTCATGGTGCTGTTCTCTCAGATGACCCTCAGTCTTGTCTGGAATGGGCGGAAGGTTGTGTGAGGTTATGACACCAGAAATGTCTTCCGCTTACGTTAGCTGATCGCACCTCAGTGGATGCAGGGCAGCACCTCACGGTGCTAACACAGCTCTGTGCTCATCGCTTCGTGCTCACTGTGCTCGCTGTTCTAAGCACTTCCTGAGCACCCCTCTCACCCTGCGCCTGGGGGTAGGGAATGCTCCACGGGGGCACCGAGCCGCGGAGGAACCTGCGTGGAGTCACACAGCTGTCCGTGGCTGGGCTGGCAGCAGAGCCGTGGCTGGCTCCAGGCTGCGTCAGCGGGACTGTGCGTGCGCACATACACCCCCCCACACACACACACCTTTGTCATTTCTCAGAGTGAAGCCCGTTGTAAAATAAGAAAACGCAAGACAATTCCGCCTCCGGGGAGCCTTGTCAGATGTTGGTCTTTACCTGTCTCTGCATTCTCTGAGCTCAGCTGTGCCTTTCGCTGCTTCAGCCGGTGGCGGTGTGTCCCTGGTTTGGGGCTACGCCCTCTTTGGCCCCTTGTGCATTTTTCTTTGCTGCACTTCATTTTCTGCCTCATTTTTGCAGTTTATGCTACTTAGCATGAAAAAGATTTCTGGTATTCTTGAACACAGCTCTGCTTAAAACAGGTTTAGATCCATTTGTTTCATTTCATAGTTATAGACCATGTAAGTTCTCTTTATGTAATTTTTAATGAAAAGGCATTGAATACCTGTAATGGCCATTGTTCTGCCATGAGTAGTGCTGACATTTTGCAAATTGAGGGGACCTGCTGGCAACTAGGGGGTAGAATAGATCCAGCTCGTTACCTGGGCTGGGTCAGTGATGGGGTTTCTAAGGCTGCCCTCGGGGCATCCTGGGGTGGCCGGGTGCCCTCTGGAGCCCTGCGGAGTCCCTGAGTCCTGAGACTGGACCACACACCCGTAGCTTCACTGAGCAGGGCCCTGTGGCATCGAGTTCCGGTGTGCTGGTTGTAACCGATGGCACGTGACTTCCGTTGCAGACAAGCTGGACGCAGACTACATCAAGAGGTATCTGGGCGACCTGACTCCGCTGCAGGAGAGCTGCCTGATCCGGCTGCGCCAGTGGCTCCAGGAAACCCACAAGGGCAAGGTGAGAGTCGGCCGCGTGTGCTGGGGGAGCCGTGGGCCTGGTCCCGCCCACCGCTGCTCAGAGTCACTGTCCCGCCTGCCACAGCTGGGGCTGCCCTTCCAACTAAAAGCCGTGCATCGGGGTCTGCGTGGCACCGGTCCCCTGGCGGGCTGTGGTGCCCTTTTCCCGGGTTTTACAGAGAATGGTCTCGCTTGAAAATAGTGACACGTCTAGAAGGTTTGGAAGGAGTTCACAAATTGTTCAGAGATTAGAAATGAGCTTTGATTTTGGTAGAATTTTGGCCTCATAAGGAACCAGGTTTTATAATAAGCCTCATGCTAATGGGGTCTGGAAGCGTGCAGAGGCACGCTTGTGTGTCTGGTCACACTGGCGTTACTTAGGAAAGGGAACCCAGGGCCACAATGACTGGTTGCCTCCCGCATGCGCCCGACCAGGGCTGGTTGGGCTGGGGATCGAGCCTGCAACCAAGGTACATGCCCTTGACTGGAATTGAACCTGGACCCTTCAGCCCGTGGGCCGCTGCTCTATCTACTGAGCCACACCAGCCAGCACCAGCCCACTCGTGATACGAAGTGAGCGTTTGAGAGTCTTGCCCTTGGTAACTTGGGTTTTTCCGTAGCAACTTCCAGCATTGCTTACAGCACCTCTTCTCTCCATAGATCCCCAAAGATGAGCATATTCTCCGGTTCTTACGCGCCCGGGACTTCAATATCGACAAAGCCAGAGAGATCATGTGTCAGTCGCTGACCTGGCGCAAGCAGCACCAGGTGGACTACATCCTCGAAACCTGGAACCCCCCCCAGGTCCTGCAGGACTACTACGCGGGTGGCTGGCACCACCACGACAAAGGTAGCGAGGGGCGTGCGCTCGGGACGGGCTTAGAGGGAGACCTCCTCCCATGGGGCGGGTGGGCCCTGGAGGGCGTCATCCCTCCCCTCCCGCAGCCTGAACACACTGGTGCCCATTCACCACGCGGCGTGCACTCCTGAGTCCCCGGAAACCCCCCGGAGCCTGAGGCAGGGCCGGGCTGTGCTTCCTCCTCAGGCCTCACGGTGCCTGGGCAAGGCCCTTGGTTCCTCTGAATTACATGGAGTTTGGGGCGTAAAGCCAGAGGCTGAGGGCAGCTTTGAGGAGCACAGTGCTGGGGGCACAGCCAGGATCCCACCTCAGAGCAGGGAGAGCGGCAGCTTTGGTGGGGGGGGGAGGGAGGTAGCAAAAACAAGCCGAGGCCAGCGGCCACCTAAACCAGGGACGAGTGTGAGCCCTCGTGGCTGCTGGGGACATGGGCCATCAGGCCGTCTCCATCTGTGCAGCTGGCTCCTGGGGACCGGGCTGTCCCCGTGCCGAAGTCCTCCCAGGTCCCGTCCACGAGGCCTCCACTGTCGAAGCAGAGCCAGCGTGTGTCTACACAGTCCTGTTACCTGGTTCTCGGGCGGGAGGGAAGGACGCTGGCTTTCTCAGACCCTGACGGGGCGTTGTCGGCCGCCTGTGGAGTGAAGACGAACCAGGGCTGCTCCTGGGAAAGCTGTCTGTGGGGGAGGCCGCCCTGCTGCTGGGGGCGGAGCTCTGCTCAGCCCGGAGTGAAGTGAGGAGCCGAGCCCTGTGCCCAGGGGCACCCCTCTTCCGCCACCTGCTGAGCTGCTCTGTCAGCGGCTTTTGTTTCCTTTCTGCCATTTTTGGGAAGAGAGTGGGGGCTCCTGTACACACAGCAGCTGCTGCTCAGTGGGACAGGGCTTGAAGCTCGTCCCGAGTACGAGGGCGCGTTCCTTTCGGCCTCCCGCACACGGCACCGCGTGTAATCGCCTGCCTTCCTCCCGCAGACGGGCGGCCCCTCTACGTGCTCAGGCTGGGACAGATGGACACCAAAGGCCTGGTGAGGGCCCTCGGGGAGGAGGCCCTGCTCAGATACGTAAGTGCTCGGCCCGCGCCGGCCACAGCGGGATTGGGGTTTTACAGTCGTCCCGTCACAGCAAGCACGTGCCGCTTTTGTCATCAGGAAGGAAAAGCTGTTATTACGTGTGAGAAATGTCAAAGGCGGCCACGGGAGTTATAAAAATGTTTTTCCCGGGGAAGCATTGACCCAAAGGTCACCAGAGCCACTCGGGTGGCCACTGGGCGCCGAGTCCGAGTCCTCTCTGACCTCCCCCACCCTGACTCTCCTTTCGAGAGTCTCTCACCCGCCCTCTCACAGTGGTCTTCCCACCGGCGCCGCCTCGACCCGGGCTCCTGCATCTTCTGCCTCAACTAGTCAGTCTCCTTCCCCTCCCGGCTCGGCTCGCCCCTCCTCTGCAGCCTCCACAGTGGGCAGTTACGGGGAGAGCAATACGATCCCTCAATCAAACAAACAAAGCTTTAAAAGGCACATCGTAACCCAGTGATCCTAAAACACCCAATGCTGGCGCTCTGTTGTGGGCTCAGCCCGCCTGCGTGTGCTTATACGGCCGTGCAAGCGTATCCACGCACACGCACATGCGCACAAAAAGATAGACCGTAGGGGTGTGGACGGCCGCTTGTACGGGGGTAGGTTTGTCATCCAAACGGCGTTCCTCTGGCCGTGCTTCCGGTCCGCCTGACCCCGCCCTTTCCCTGGGCTGGTAGGTGTGTCGTCCCCCACTCGGCGGCCACGTACCCCCCACAGCAGGCATGCACGCCCGTGACCCCACTCGGGGTACTGTCCCTAGCCTCAGAGGACAGCACTCACTCTCTTCAGAGGGAGACGTGTCGGGGACGTGCTGTGGGTGTCAGAAAACCTAAACAGACGCCGTGGGCTTGCGTGCTCACCCCAGTGCGCCGTGTCAGTGATGCCGGTGTCACCTCCTGGCTAACGGGCGTTTCCGTGGCCTCTCATGCGTAGGTCCTGTCCATCAACGAGGAAGGGCTGAGACGCTGTGAAGAAAACACCAAGGTCTTCGGCCGGCCCATCAGGTAGGCGTGCGGCCGAGTCTTCCTTCGGCTGGTGGACGTGGTGTTTCTAACCCCTCAGTGGCTTGGCCAGGCTGGTTACCTGCATGGTCCTTGAGAGCCCAGGTTTGCCGATTAGGGTTAGTCTGGGTTTTTAATTTTGGGGGGTGGGGTAGGGGAGGCGTGCGAGCTTCAAAAATTAGTGTGTGCTCCTAAATCGTACTGCTAGTTCTGGCGAACGGTTATGGGGGATGGAGGGCGGAGCAGGTGCGGCAGAGGGTCCAGTAGGACGGTTATGGGGGATGGAGGGCTGAGCAGGTGCGGGCAGAGGGTCCAGTAGAACGGTTATGGGGAATGGAGGGCGGAGCAGGTGCGGGCAGAGGGCCCAGTAGAACAGTTATGGGGGATGGAGGGCGGAGCAGGTGCGGGCAGAGGGCCCACCGGAGGGAAGCTCCGAAGGTAGGACTCCAAGGCTGGTTCCCGCCGCAGCCTCAGATCCGAGACAGCGCTCGGCTCCGGGACACTCGGAGAGCTCCCCGCAGCTCGTGCCCTACTTGCTGGTCGCTGAGCACGTTCGGCCGAGGGCTAGGCATTGCCCGTTAGCCACCGGCGCTCTGGGAGTGCAGGGCGGGGGCCCACGCTGACCGTGTGCCTTTACAAGCAGGTACAAGTCTAGTGCATAGCCTGTCATTCTGAAAACGGACATTTCTTGAAAATGGTGTAAATGACTAAGTTATAATATCAAGAATAAAGAGCGATAGCTGTGGGACCCAGCGTGCCTGCCGCGTGTGCGTCTGTGGAGTAACGCGTCTGCGCCCCCGCAGCTCGTGGACCTGCCTGGTGGACCTGGAGGGACTGAACATGCGCCACCTGTGGAGGCCCGGCGTCAAGGCCCTGCTGCGCATCATCGAGGTGGTGGAGGCCAACTACCCCGAGACGCTGGGCCGCCTGCTGATCCTGCGGGCTCCCCGCGTGTTTCCTGTCCTCTGGACGCTGGTGGGTTGGAGGCTGTTCCCTGTCCGCCCGACTGTGCCGCCAGGTCCTGGCTGGTTAGAAAAACACGTGGTCAGGGCACGACATAACGTTTCTCCAGTTGTGAGGGGAAGAAAGGGCTCCGGGGTGTCCCCGTGCCGTGCACATGGACCTTACAAAAGGGTGTCAGACTCCCTTTCCCCACTCACGGCATCACGTTGTCACTCAGCCTCTGGAAGCCGGATGGCCACGCAGAGGTGACTGCCGGCTCTCTCACCCACAGGTCAGCCCGTTCATCGACGACAACACCAGGAGGAAGTTCCTCATTTACGCGGGGAACGACTACCAGGGCCCCGGCGGCCTGCTGGACTACATCGACAGGGAGGTCATCCCCGACTTCCTGGGGGGAGAGTGCATGGTGCGTGCGCGGCAAGTCCTGCCCGTTCGGCTACTTACGGGGGCGGGGGGGTGGGGGGCGGGGGTCTGTCTGCACAAGTGGTTTTCAGAATTCTAGTTTGGATCATTGGTTTCCGTTTCTGTTATGTTGGGCTGCCATCTCTCTGACCCACCGCTCAGGTAGTTTTTGGTAACGTGCACATTTCCTCATTGTTGAACACAAAGGGAACTGGCTGCGGAGTCTAATCTAATTGCAGCTCGCTCTGTTCCTCCGCTTTGTGTGAGTCAGGTGCTGTTCATTTTGTTCATTAGATTCCCCGTATGAGTGAAATCATAAAGTACTCGTCTTTCTGAATCAGATTTCTTAGCGGTTTTGGAGGAGCTGTGTGTTTTTTTAAAGCACTATTAAAAAAACCAACGTTATTTTCAAAAAGATGTGCCCATTGATAGTAAATCAGGATGACATTTTAAAGAGGATAAATCCTACTCTTTCATGTAATTTGGGATTTTTAATGCATTGAGTTGCTCCTCCCCGTCTGTGCCCTGAGCTGTGAGGAGGGAGTTGGGATGTGTGATTCCCTGAGGACCGTGCAGCCGGGGGCTCGCCTGCCTGTGAGCGGGGAGGGCACCGCAGCTGCAGAGGCCCGGGGACCGGAGAGGGCGTGGCTCCGGGAGTCAGGCCCCTAGAGGAAGGCTCTCATCCTTCCTCGCAGAGAAAGTTGTCTTTTCCAGGTGGGTACACCTGGGCTCGACACACGTGCTGAGCTGATGAGTTGGGGTCTAGGCAAATCTTTGTGGCTGGTGAGAGGAATTGAGGCAGCATTCACATTCCCTCCGAGCTCCGCAGTCCTGCCGTAGGGAGGGCAGGTGCACCCCAGTGCCGTGCAGGGGCACGTCCGCTACAGGGCCCGGACCTCCCGGTGCCCGTGACCTCGCCCCAAGGTCAGACAGTAGAAGCCCGCCCGCGACCTGTGTTCCACGGGCGGACCCTCAGGCGGTCGCTCCAGTGAGAAGCTCGTGGGAGCAGAAGGCAGCTCCCGGCCCGTGGAGGCTCGTGTCCCTGACCACCAGGCTGCGTTCAGGTGGGAGGCCCTGGAGCTGAGGGAGGGCCCACCGGGCCCACCCTCCCCACCCTCCCCACCCTGGCCCTCGGGCTTCCTCTCCGTGCTCTGCTGGTGTCCGGGCTGGTGTGCAAGAGGCGGCCCTCCCCCCCTGCTGCTGCACAAGAGGGTGTGACCGCCCGGCCGGGCCAAGTCTAACGAGACGGCATGGCCAGGACAGTGTCCATCATGTTTGTTCCTGGGGTCGCCTCCCAGCGCTGATTTCACAGGAAGCACGGGGTTTGTGAGCTGCGGGATGAAGTCGTCGTGTCGAGGTGAACTAGGAAGCTTGCGAACGCACTTCATTCCCCGCAGCCTGTTCTAGAGAGGCAGCCCCGAAGCCCCCCTTCCCAAGAAGCTGTGCGCCAGGGGCTTTGGCTGAGTGACGGCAGTCATGTGACGGGCAGTGGACACGGAGCGTCCGTCATCGGTCACGTACCTGGACCGCAATTACAGAAACGAAGGGAGTGCCTGTGGCTGCTGAGGATCACCCCTTTCCTAACGCCACGCTTCCCTCCGCGGGCAGTGTGAACACCCGTCATTCGCACACAAACCCGCGCTCGTAATTGAGTCCAGAACCCCGTACACGTTAGTGCGAGTTCCGTGGTAACTCGGCTTCCACTCGTTCTCATTGGCTTACAGCCAGACGGCGTGTACGGAGTTCTAGGAGTCAGTGGCCAAGCTGCGGGCTCCACGCACCGCCAGCTCCCGCTTCCCCAGCAGCTGCGGAGGCGGCCTGCCAGGCGGGGGGCCCTCGATCGGCAGGGTCAACACGCGGTGCTTGCTCAGCTTTGCCGGTGTTTGCTTTGCAGTGTGAAGTGCCGGAGGGCGGGCTGGTCCCCAAGTCCCTGTACCGGACTGCGGAGGAGCTGGAGAACGAGGACCTCAAGCTCTGGACCGAGACCATCTACCAGTCCGCCAGCGTCTTCAAAGGAGCCCCGCACGAGGTGCGCCGGGGCGGGGCTGCCCCTCCCCCGGGCGGTCAGGGTCCTCCCGCAGCCGCAGGGGACGGAGGGCAGGGGCGTGGTCTCCAGACGGTGGTTGAGCAGGCGCCTCGGCGGCGAGGGAGCTGCGGTGGGTCCCCTTGCGCTCGGAGGTTGACTCCTGGCGTCAGTCTGTTTAGGATTACACGTTTCATTTTGTGTTTTACTGGCTGGGTTTGGTTGTTTATGTTAAAAGGGGTTTCCCCATTTTGGTTGGCCCAGTGGAGTGAGGGGCAGTTCCCCCTCTGCTGTCGCGTCGTGGGGCAGGAGCGTCCTGTCCTTCACACGCACTGTCCTGAGGCCGCGGGGTGCAGCTCCCAGCCATCTCCCTCCGAGCCCCCGGCCAGGAGAGGACGCGGACTCCCAGTGGCGTCCGGAGAGCGGGCTGCTGGCTCGGGCCTGCTTCATTTCCGCTTTGGGTATTGAGTAAAGCACAAACTGAGGACAGCGATGTGTCTAAAACGAGCTGAATTAAGTGTCCCATGTGAGGGCAGGAGAGGGGGGCCTGTCAGCTGAGGGGCGCACATCTCCGAGAGCTTCGCCCTGGGAGCCACTTGGCGGGCCGGGGTGGGGTGGGGCGCAAGTCGTTAGGGCACCGCTGTTCTGAGACTTGACCCTCGTGCTTTGTGGACCTGCTCGTTAAGGAACGTCCAAAGTGGTGTTTTGGCTGCAAGAAGGGCAGTGGTGCAATTGACGACAGCAAAGTGCCAAGACGCCACGCAGAGGCCATTGGAGGGGGCGCAGGGGAGGGGCGCGGGCCTGGCTTCTGCTGGGGCTTCCAGTGAACAGACCACCTCCCAGCTGCTGCTGATTCTCACACCCCCCACGGAAATCTCCTGAGACTAACTTTGGTCGTTCCTTTCTGGGAAGCTTTCTATGGCGCCACATAAAGTGCAGATTTTAGATTGGCACTCAACCCGGGCTCCTCCCACCCATGCCATGTGGCTCTCTCCTCCCGCCCCGCGGCTGCCACTGTCCCACCGTGAGCAGAGGGGCCGCCTGCCAGAGTGTCCTCCCTCCTCCATGTGCTCTTGGTTTAGCTTCCACCTGCTCTGGGCCTTCCCTGAGCTCCCAGCCCAGAGCGGTCCCTGGACCCCCTGGACCCCGCCTTGACTTACATCCATTTTGTATTGTTGAGAGGGTTTTCACAGCCCGGACCCAGTATTTTCGAGTGCTGTCTAAGATCGTGTACTGGGAAGCCCTGGGCTGTAGGCTGGCTAACCAAGTGCCCAGCTCAGGGCCCCAGCCACGGAGCAGCACCAGGGGCTGAGGGTGAAGGCGGAGCGGGAACCGATGGCTGACTGTGGATCTCCTCCCAGCACCCAGCTGCTGGGCGCCCGGGAGCCACGGCAACGGGCACGGGCCCTCGCTGCCTTGAGGATGACGCATATATATGTCCCCTTCCTCCAGATCCTCGTTCAGATCGTGGATGCCTCTTCAGTGATCACGTGGGATTTTGACGTGTGCAAAGGGGACATTGTCTTCAACATCTACCACTCCAAGAGGTCACCACAGCCGCCCAAGAAGGACTCCCTGGGGGCGCACAGCATCACGTCTCCTGGGGGGAACAACGTGCAGCTGATCGACAGGGCCTGGCAGCTGGGCCGGGACTACAGCATGGTGGAGTCGCCGCTCATCTGCAGAGAAGGGGAGAGTGTGCAGGTAATAGGTCGGCGATGCCCAGCTCGGTGTTTGTCCTGAGGGGAGGCTGTCACCTGCTCCTGCCCCGCATGGCCAGTGCTGTCTGTCTGTGGGCACAGAGGTGTGTCCGGCCTGGTCCGATCAGAATGACCTAGAGCAGAGGACTCAGGCCTACGTCTAAAGGGCGTGAGTTGCTTTGGAAGTGGATTCACAGAGGTGGCCCGGGAGGAGGGAAGGCACTGTGTGCACACAGCTGGGGTTCAGGGACGCCACCACCACGCCCCTGGCTGCGTGCCTTGTGTTTCCGTCACCCTAAGTGAAGGGAGAGAAATGAGTGTTTCGGGGACTGTTAAGTGTCTTACTGGGTGTTCTAGTTTATTTAGAACTAGTGGCCCAGTGCACGGATTCGTGCACATTGAAAGGAAGTTAATAGAAGAAATATTTTAATATCACTCTTCGCCCTTTCTCTACAGTAGAAGTGTCAGAGATGAAAGAAAATTACTAAAATGTACCTATACACATAAAAGGGGCTAAGCGACCAATAGCTGTGCCAGTAGTTGGTCTTCAGACATATTCTGTCAACGCCGCCACTTTCTTTCAGCTTCAGAATGTCAACAAGAATGATCAAATTCATGATCGACAATGACAGATCGAAACACACGTGCGCTGTTGGCGCCAGCGAGAGCTTTATATGCGTTGCACACGCGCGAGTCAACGTTTATTTTTTTAATTTATTTTTAAAATATATTTTATTGATTTTTTACAGAGAGGAAGAGAGAGGGATAGAGAGTTAGAAACATCGATGAGAGAGAAACATTGATCAGTTGCCTCTTGCACACCCCCTACTGAGGATGTGCCCGCAACCAAGGTACATGCCCTTGACCGGAATCGAACCTGGGACCCTTGAGTCCACAGGCCAGCGCTCTATCCACTGAGCCAAACCAGTTTCAGCAACGTTTATTTTTAAATTGCCGGTGCACATCATATGTGCTGGTTGACGGTCGGATGGACGGGCGGTCGGTCACTTAGCCTTTTATATATGTAGGCGCCCCATCAGTTCCTCGGTGAGATTCGGCGGCGGCTCTGAGTGCCTGCTCAGAAGGTGTTCTCGGTGCTTCGGGCTCTCGGAGCAGATGCGTGGTTTTGCTGCCATTCGTTTTAGGGATGAGCCTGTCAGAGTCCAGGAAACAGCTGCTTCAGTTAAAAGTCATGGGCCTTCTAAGCTACATCACGGTCCAGTTCCAGAATTAACGGAGGAGGTGTTTTCACAGATTGACATTTGGTTTGGGATGGACTTCCTGTTAACACAGAACACGTTAGTAAGATCATGGAAGTGTGTGCAAGAGCATTGCCTGGTCCACATGACCTTTGACCCCCTCAAGGCTGAGCAAAGGGCCCTCTTGAACTCTCATGTCCTGGCCTTCCTCCCCCTGAGGCTGCGGCGGGTCCTCGGGGCAGACAAACTCAGTGTCACCCTTGGGCCTTCCCAGCCCCTAGCAGAGGCCTGGCTGGCAGCGGCCCTGGTGATGACCCAGAGTGGCAGGTCCTTCCCATGCCGGCGGGCAGGGCAGTGACCCCCGCTGGACCCGGGCGGACTGGGGACGCTCCCTGGGCTCTGGCAGACCCCCTGCGGCGGGGGCCTGGGAGGGAGACCTCAGCATCCTGCCCGGCTCGTTCCAGGGCTCCCACGTGACCCGGTGGCCGGGCTTCTACATCCTGCAGTGGAAATTCCACAGCATGCCCGCGTGCGCCGCCACCAACCTGCCCCGCGTGGACGACGTGCTGGCCTCCCTGCAGGTCTCCTCCCACAAGTGTAAAGTGATGTACTACACCGAGGTGATCGGCTCCGAGGACTTCAGGTACGCCCCGCGGCGGCGGAGCCCAGGGCCGCGGCTCGGTGCAGGCAGAGGTGGCTCTGGGCCGTGGACCATCACCGGTTCACGAGGTCGTCTGTGTCCAGGGCAGCGGGGAACCTTGTCCTGGGGACCCTGGTGGGAGGAAGGGGCTGCTGAGTAGGGGGCGCGGAGAGCAGGCCTGGCGGGAGGAGGGCACAGTGCGGGAAGCCGGGCGGCTCGGGCCTCACGCCTCGCCCTCGCTGTGTGTTTGCAGAGGCTCCATGACCAGCCTGGAGTCCAGCCACAGCGGGTTCTCCCAGCTGAGCGCCGCCACCACCTCCTCCAGCCAGTCCCACTCCAGCTCCATGGCTTCCAGGTAGTGCCGCGCCGCCTCTCCTCGGACAGCCAGCGCTCCACCGGCGGCCAGTGCCGAGCCTCTCGCCCCACCCTAGGTAGCGGTAGCTCTGAGATGGTAAACGTAGTCACTGATCCCGGCTCTGGACAGGGAGCTCCACTCTAACTCACTCAATAGCCATAGGTTTTGTATGCAGCGCGCACAAAATCACCCCGAGCACAAGGGCTATCGCGAAGGAGCGTAGTTTATATGCCAGTTAAGAGGTAGACTTTGCCTCCAATGTTGATGCAAAAAATGTTTGGATCACCTCCATACTGTCCACGAATCCCTCCGCCAGCCTTCAGAGGCGATCTGGCCTCCTGCGCGGAGCAGCTGCGACTGTCCCCCACCGCAGCCCTCACCTCCCTGCTGTCACCGGCCGGTCACGGACTAAGCGGCAGCCTGCGGCCTCCTTAGAACAGACGCCGCTTATCCTGGAAGGACTGAGAGGCGGCTGTGGGAGCCCCACCCGGCTTCCGGGCCAGATGGATCCACGGCTCTCTAGCGGGTGCTGGGTCCGGGCTCCTGCGACGCCAGGCACCCGCCATCATTAAACACGATTGTCTCTCCTTTCTCTTTGCCGGCACGCTCAGAGCAGGGCTTCCCGTGCGGCCCCGGGCTGCGGGCACTCTCCCTCTCCTGGTGCCTGGCCCTTCCTGCCCGCACGTGGGGTCAGCTCCTTCCAGGCGCAGCTCGCCTGCGCCCCCAGAGCCTCAGGGCGGCAGAGCCCAGGCTCCCCGGGCCCCAGGGGGCGCTGTGAGCAGTCGGTCACAGTTGCCGTTTTGAAAGTGCCCGGTGTCCACTTTCGCCAACCAGCACGCTCACGGTGTGGCCGCTCCGGGGTGGCGTGGGGCTTGTAGGGCCCTGCGCCTGTGACAGGAAGTGACTCGTGGGTGTGGGCATGGCCGGGGCTGGCGGGCTGGGCAGGGAGGACCTAGTCCAGCATCGGGCTTCTCACGGGCAGCGCCGCTGTGAGCTTGGCTTGCCTTCCACGTCGTCGTCTTACTCCCGTTTACAACGATGGGTCTGCCTGGTGTCGGCCCTCGTTTTCCGCTTTTTTCGGGGGAAGCAGTCACTTTGGAACCTGGACGACTCGGTCGCCTCATGCTGAAGGCGTGCTGTGGCGGGCGCGGCAGGTGTGCGGCTGGGACCCACCGCCGGCGCCGTGTGTGGCGCGCACGTCCTGGCCGCGTGGGTTTCGGCCCGCTCCGGAGGTGGGCGTCCGCGGGGCTGCAGAGCTTTGTGGGCACGTGTGCGGCCCGAGGGGGTGCCGGGAGGACGGGGAGCCGTGCACAGCCCCCCGGCCTGGTCAGGGAGGCGCTTGGCCTGCCCGCCCGCACACGGACGCGGTCCTGGGCTCCCGAGACTGGCGTTTCCTCCAGAGAGGGGAGCTCTTCACGGCCACCCCAGCTCCTTCCCGAAAGCACAGGGTTAGTGCTGCTGCCAGTCGGCCCTCCTGCTTCCAAGTCATAAGGACCTGAAGGTGGTCCCTTTTCTCTCTCTCCCTCTCCCCCTCTTCTCCTCTCCTCCTCTCCCTCCCTCTCTCCCTCTCTTCTCTTTCTCTCTCCCTGCCTCCCTCCCTCCGTCTCAGATGGCGACTTTGCTGACAGCTGCCAAGAAAACACTCCAGTCACCAGTGCACATCAGCCCAGGGATGGTGGTAGAGCTGTCTGACTCACACACACCCCCCGCCCCCCAGTCTGAGGGTGTGTGCTTTTTAAGTTGGTTGGGAAGCGGCACGGCTCACCCAGAGAGTTGAAGGCGTTTGTAGGGGTCGGGCACAGACGCGCACGTGCCTCGCCCGGCTCCATGACGCGGTCCCGTCTCCCCGTGCCCTGCGCTCCCACGCTGCTGTCCCCCTGCCTGCCCCAGCGCTAACCATTTCGTTTCCACTTTCCTCCCTAAATGCATTGTCTGCATATCACCTTCTGTAAATGTTTTGTAAACCTATTACCTCACTCTTGGTAATACAATACTGCTAGTCTTTACAAGATTTTTTATTGTTACCGATAATAAATGTGAGCTGTTTAAAGAAAGTGTCTTCCTCTTACTGTGACGTCTCCTGGGAGAGCCTGTCCTTAACCCTTTGCACTCGCTTGCTTTTTTCTCGATTCCTTTATTCTACTCGGGATTTAATTTTTTAAATACCCCAGATTTTACAAAGCGCGGCAGTAGAATAAAAAACTGGAGTTTCTTTTCATACAAACTTATTTATTTGGATTTTTTTATATTTCAAATTATTGATACATTCAAAGAGTAATTTTAATCTCTATAATTTTTCATGGTGTGATATTTTTTGAAACATTCCCCCACGTGAAGACCTGGTTTACATTCACATGTTTCGCAAATATAAATCGTCTCTCTTCCTCCTTTGATTTTTCTGTTAGAACAAACAACACAATCTTTGTGTGTTTTGTTAGGGTGAGGTGTGATTATATGGAGCTTTCCATCCAAACGTTGCTCTAAGTTAGTGGGTAATAATCTGCCCCTGGAAGTTAGTGTACCATCTCTGAATTCTCCAACAAGATCATGTACTAGTTTCCTAATAAATTTCACATGCGTTATCGGTTTTTCATTTTTTCTTTTTTGGCCTCAGTTGAGACGGCATTTACATTTTACTAGTCCTTTCATGCTCATGAAAACAAGAAAAGATACTGGAAAAATAGACAAAAATCCCCCCTCCCCCCCCGCGGTGAAACTACATGTCGAGTGTGGCTCGACATACGAGCTGCTACCGATGCTAACCGTGCCGAGTCACACGGAGGGGGCGACCCTGAGCGAGGTCGGTGTCCCAGACGCCGGAGCGAGGCCGCCTGTCCCCGCTTCACCGGCTGCAGTGCCGGCCGCAGGCTGCTGCAGTTCTCCTTCAACGGATGTGGCCCGAGGCCCGATGCGATGTTGCTTTAGCACCGTGGTCGGCAAACTGCGGCTCGCCAGCCACATGCGGCTCTTTGGCCCCTTGAGTGTGGCTCTTCCACAAAATACCACGGCCTGGGTGAGTCTATTTTGAAGAAGTGGCGTTAGAAGAAGTTTAAGTTTAAAAAATTTGGCTCTCAAAAGAAATTTCAGTCGTTGTCCTGTTGACCTTTGGCTCTGTGACTAACCAGTTTGCCGACCACTGCCTTAGTAGAACAGTGGTTCCTCACGGCAGGCGGCTGCAGGGCGGGGCCGATGGGCCGGTGTGCACCTACCCAGCTCCCCGCGGGGTCTGCAGGGTGGGGGGCCACGTGGGCAGAGCAGCTCCTGCCGGTGGTGGTTCTCGAGCAACAAACAGGCGCGGCCGCTCCGTGAGCCCCTTCCCGGCGTCGCAGCGTCGTGAGGACGGGGCTGGGAGGGACAGGAGCCCCAGGAAGCAGCTCCTGTGTGGCCAGGTCGCCCTGCGATCCCTTTGATTTTCTGAGAAATGAAATTAGACACGTGTGGAATTTTCTTAAAGCGCACATGTTCTTTTGGAAATGGGGATAGAAGCACAGGCACGTGTGTGCATGTGTGGTGTGTGTGTGTGTGTGTGTGTGTGTGTGTGTGTGTGTGTGTGTAGAGATATGGGAGTGGTCAGACATACCCTGAGTTCTGAGTTGGTCTGGAACAAGCAGGGAACAGGAGTTCACTCTTGCATTTGACTTATAACCCCAGAGGGAGCAGCTCTCGCACACGGAATGCAGATCGGAGGGAAATGGATGCAAACGAGCGGGCCGTTGGTTCTGTCTTGGGCCTGTCTGCCTCCCTGCGACGGCATCTGACAGAGCAGCAGGGTTTCTGTCCGAGCCCCGAGTCGGCGCGTGTCCTGCCCCTGGCGGGCTGCTGACCTGGGAGCCGGGCTGGGCCGCTGCGCAGCTCCCTGCCTCAGGCCTCAGCTCCGCCCTTGACACGTGGCGGCTCGGCCCCTTTAAATTTCAAGAGGTTATTCTCCGGTGGCAGGAGCTGGCGTGCATGGTGTGTCAGCACCGGGCCTGGCACGTGTCCTTCACACATTAGCCGCCGTGATGAGGCAGACAGCGACGGTGACTCAAGCTGAGTCGAGGCCCTTCTGATCGCACGCTCAGGGGTCTGCTCTTCCTGGAGGCGGTCCGGCTGACCCATCCGCCAGGCCCGGAGCCGCTTCGCCTCGTCCTGCAGGCCCGGCCCGCCGGTGCGGCCATCGCTGTCCGCGGTGCTTCCGTGGCTCCCGCCTCGGCCGGGAGGAGGGACAGCCCTGCGCCAGGTGCTCAGCCAGGCTTGCATCTGAGTCCACTGGGCCTGCGGCCGTGGTCCTGGACGGGCCCACAGCGCCCGGGGCCAGCTCAGGTGGGCTCGCCAGGCCGGGCTCGGGCCTCCGGGAGGTGGTGGTGGTGGACAGACCAGCTGAAGACCGGGAGCAGTGACCGTCTGCACTCGGGCTGAACCTGCTGCTGAGTTCCATTGGTCATTAAAGATCAGTGAACCAGCCCACCGTCCAGCCCCCTGCCCTGGGATTTCACACTCCCGCCGTGGGCGCTTCCCCTGGACCAAAGCCAGACTCCAGGCCCCAGCGCATCCGAGCCTCCGGCAGGACTTGCGGAGACGAACCGCCCTGAGCCACGGGGCCAGCGGGCGCGCCCTCGGTGCTGCTGCCTGTGAGCCGGGCCGGCGTGGGGCCGCCCTCCGTGCCCCGTGGACGAGGACTCTGCTCGCCAGCCCAGCCACCTTCCTCAGGCCACAGATGGTCAGACTGTCCTGGGGGGGCCCCGCACCTCGGCCCTGTGGGACCTCTGGGAGGGTACACACCCCTTCCACGGGACTTGTGCTGGGAGCGTCTGCGGGGTTCGCACTGTGCCCAGAAAGCCCCGCCGGCCTCAAACGGCGGCTTCTTCCTGGGAAATGGAGCGAGTCCCCCAGCGCATTGGAGGGTGAGTCCAGGAGGCGGGCAGGGCCCAGGGCTGGTCCGCAGGGCCTGGGGCTGGGGGACACCTTGGACTGGGCCAGAAGCCCCCACAGTGAGCGACGCAGGGCTCAGAGGTTGGGGGCGGGGCTGTTGGCCAAGGTCAGGCCTCCCCACAGTTCCAGAACCTTCTGGGCTGCTCCGAGACCTGGGCCCCGCTCTGGACCGTCCCGGGTCCCCGGTGGATCTGTGGATCCTGGACGAGAGCCCCCGGCACCACGTGGAACTCCCAGGCAGCCCCCCACGGGAGGGCCCAGCTCCCTCTCTGGTGGCGGCTGCCCACGTCCCCCACGGGCTCTGCGCTCGGCCCTTAGTAAAGGTAAAAAGCCGTGTTATGGACAACGTCAAACACACGGAAACGCACAGGAGCAGCGTCAGGGGCGCTGCCGCCACCGTCTTCCTGAACCATCGCGAGCGTGCGCCGTATTGGCTTCACCTGGCTTCCCTGACTTTAGTTTTAAAGTAGATTTCCAGCTTCGGGACATGCGTGTGCCGTGTTTGGTGCTGTAGCTCGAGCCCAGGGGGCCGTGGGGCAGTGGGAGCGGGCGAGCAGAGGGGTGGGGGACATGCGTGTCGGGCCCTTGGGCACCAGGAAGGCTGGCTGTGGCCGCAGGGACTGCTGGGTGCTTGGGGGGGGGGGGCAACAGGTGGCTTTGGTGACCCAGGATAATGGCTCTCCGTCTGGTCCCCCTGCCGCCCCGCCCCCCCACCCCACCCGCTGAGTCCTGCTTGTCACTCTCCCTGCTTCTCTGGAATGGGGAACAGCAAACAGTCACTCCTCCCACGTTCCAGATGGGGATCCGTGCCCAACTCCCATCCCGACGGGCGGCAGTGCCACCTGCTGGAGCACCCTGGGGTTCCCGCGGCTTCTTCCGGGGTGACTGGCAATTCCCGAAGGAGGAACAGACTTTGCTGCTCTCAGTGCCTTGAGCATCGGATGTGTTCGAACTCGTGTTTCAGCCTCACGCGCGGTTTAGAAAACGCGAGAGGCCCGGCTGTCGTGTGACCTCACAGCTCTGCCCGAGTCAGCGTGGAAACACCTCCTCGGGGCACCAGGGGGCGCTGGCGAGGCGGGCGCCTTGGGAGATGGAGCAGGAGGAAAGGGAGACCTCAGAGGCCAGTTCTTTTCTGTCTTAACCCTTTTCCTTCCACAAACACAGAAAAGGCTTCCCCGGCTCAGCTCTGTGCGGGGAGAAAGGGGGGCGGAGGGGAGCGGGGGGCACGGCCGCTCAGACCCCCCGTGCTGAGCCTCAGGACCTTGGTCCACAGCCCAGCCCAGGAGAGCTCAGCAGGCCTGGGGCTGGAGCCTGGGAGGGTTCAGAGGCCGGCGTCTGTGGCCGGGCGAGGGCACTGCTCCCTTGTCACGGGGAGCTGAGGCTCGGAGGGGCCTCATGGGGCAGTTGCCCAGCGCCCACCAGGCTTGTCCTGTGCCCCGACCCTGTCTTCCCTGCTGGGGTCTATCTGTGTCCCCCCCCGCACCCCCATTTTGCTGGGGCTTGTCTCCCCCCACACCCCTCTCTAGCTGGGGTCTGTCTGTGGCTCCTGGAAGGCGTGACCTGGGTCACCCTAGGCAGAGGCCCTGTCCCCACCCCCAGACCTCCGGCCTTGCTGCCAGCTCTCCTGCCCCCAACATGTCCACCCGGGGCCACTCCTCTGACGGGCGCCCACCCTGCGTGGAGGCCTGTAATTTCCTGGGCTGAGTCACCGCCGGCGGCTGGAGCAGGTCTGCTGCCGTGGCCCCGGGCGGCCTGGAGGGGAGCCGCGGGCGGCCTGGAGGGGAGCTGTGGGCGGTGTGGAGGGGAGCCGTGGGCGGCGTGGAGGGGAGCAGCGGGCGGCAACCTGCAGCTAGCAGCCCAGGGACCTGCCTCCAGGAGCCTTGCCTGGGAATCCTTACAACAGTCCACACAGGGTCACTGCCATCCCCGCCCCCGCCCCGGGGCCCCCACCCGTCCCAGAGCCGACGCCCTTCCGCAAGTCTTTGCATCCATGATTGCACACCTCTGCACATGTGTGACACCCTCAGGGCACAGCGCTGTGGAGGCTGGCCGTTCGGTCTCCTGCAGGCCGCACGTGTTCGGACGCCTCTGCCGTTAACTTCCTGTGTTCAGCTCCACGTTTCTGTCTCCCCTGTCGCCTCCTGTCGGCCGATGAGGGTCTCCCCAGCCTCTTCTCTCTATTGGCTCGGGAGCGGCCGGGGTTGAGACACAGCTGTGTAACCCGACGTTGTCATCACCGAGTTGGAAGCCCTTCAGGTCCCCCCTCCGCCAAACCTAAGCCCCACAGGCCATTCCTGTCGTCAGAATCCCCGTCGCCCTTGGGTACGCGTTCACCCTGTTCCCGCGTCTTCTCTCCTCCTGGCTGGCTTTCTCCTCGCGAATGGTCACCTGGGGTAAACCTTCCGGGGATGGCTCGTCGGGGCAGCTCTTTCCTAGACTCTGCCCGCCGGATGCCGGTGCCCCATGCGCACTCCCGGGCGATCGTTCCGCTGGCTGCCCGGTGCTCGGTGACAGCCGTGTCCCTGTGGCCTAGAAGCTCCGGCCCCAGGCCAGCCTGCTCTGCGGTCACCTGTCTTCCTGACTCGGACAGCCTCTCAGCTCTTCTCGCCTCCGTGATGTAGCAGGTTTCACCATGAAGCAGGCAAACCTGTTCTCAGCCAGCTCCCCTCGCCAACAGCTCGCTTTCCAGCCCTACAGCCCTTTCCTTTCTATCTGCTTCCTGAGTTCACCTCGGGCCCCTGTCTCAGTCAGACCTGCCAGCTCCCTTGCTCTGTCTTCCGTGCGTCCCACCAGGTGCATCCTGGCTATCGAGCCGTGAATTTCAAGCAGCACACCTTTCGGTTCCAGGATTTCTCATCAGCTCGTCCGCACGACCCCCTGTTTTTGAATCATTGAAGCCAGTTTTGCTTTCCTAGGTTTTTATGGTCTTGGACGACCCTCAGCATTTTTATCTGAGGACTAGTGGCCCGGTGCACGAGATTTGTGCACTCAAGAGGGGAGGTGTCCCTCAGCCTGCCCTGCACCCTCTCGCAGTCTGGGAGCCCTCAGGGGATGTCTGACTGATGGCTTAGGGGAGCAGGCCTAAGCCAGCAGTCAGACATCCACGGAGGCGGGAGAGGCGCCCACCACCGCCGCTGCACTCGCCAGCGGTGAGCCCGGCTTCTGGCTGAGCGGCGCTCCCCCTGTGGGAGCGCACTGACCACCAGGGGACAGCTCCTGCGTTGAGCATCTGCCCCCTGGTGGTCAGTGCACATCATAGTGACCAGTAGTTTCGCTGTTCGGTCAATTTGCATATTAGCCTTTTATTAGAATTATTTTCAGCTGCTCTACCACTTCCGTTTCCTCTGGAATGATGTCACATCTCCATGGTGGCTTTCTCCCGACTGTCTTCATTAGCGTTAGCCTTGCTCACATTTGGGGGGTCAGGTTGGTGGGTTCGCCTGGAGTACCTGTGTCTCTTCCATCGCTCCGCTTCCTCTCCCTCCCACCTCATTTCCAGCCGCCCCCACGGGGCCCCTGGCGGATCCACTCCAGAAGACCCAAGTCATTTGTTGTTGGCTCAGAGCACCCATCTCCTGGGGGGTGATGGGGGGTTGGCGCCCCTTTTGTTGAGTCCCTGGGAGGGGAGGGTCAAGGCCCGGAAGTTGTAGTTGTGTCCCCCCGACTCGCCCAGGTGCACAGCTGGGAGCCCCGCGGCCCCTTGGCCGAGCGTGGCTCTGGCTCCTGCCTCGTTCAGTGTCTGCCCCAGGCGATGGCTATCTTTTTATTACAGCCACGTCTTTTAAGTTTCTCTTTTTATCGTTTATTTGTCTTTGCTTCATGGGATGACTTGAAAAATGAACTCTCAAGTGCCATCTATTCTTTAAACTTTAAATATTTCCTTTTATTGTCAGTCCATTAAAAACAGAGCACCAGTGTAAACTTGCAGTTTCCTGGAATGCAGTGGGTTTGGAGGTTAATCTTAAAAAATAAAACCTCATCAAACCGGCCCACGTCCGCTCCGAGGAACATGTTTCCACAGCGGTGGGCTCTGCCAGCTGCTCGCAGGCAACGCGTCGTCACCCGCTGTTCCCGTTGCCAGGCCGGAGCATTTCCTGGGAGATGCAGCGTGTCCGCTTCTCTCCACGGGAAGCCTCCTTGCCGGCTGAACTTGGCTGCTAGTTTTTGATAAACGATTTTATTGATTTATGGCATCGACACAGAAAAGCGCACCGGTTAGAACATCCCCACGTGGACACACCCAGTCTCGGGCAATCCCGCGGCCCGGGGGAGGGGGGGGGGCATGGTCTCCAGTCTCCGAGTGAGAAAACGCGAGATCAGACGGGCCCAGCGCTTCCTCCCAGGCCCCAGCTGGGAAGAGACCTACAGGGAGGCAAGGCCAGACCTCCCATCCCATATGGGGTCAGGGAGCAGGTCTGAGAGGCTGGGGGGGGGGGGGGGGTGAGGGGGCTGGGGGCTGGAAAGGTGGGAGGTGCCAGCTGGGAGCTGAGAACTGAGTGGCTGAGCCAGAGACCCTGAGGGGAGATGGGCCCAGGAGGGTGTGGAGCGCCGGGCATGTCTTTTAAACTATATCTTTTTGGCAAAATGAAAACATAACCACTCCATCTTAAAATCTCCAATTAAACTCGGCCGACGTGGCTCAGTGGTTTAGCGTCAACCTATGAACCAGGGGGTCACGGTTCGATTCCCAATCGAGGCACATGCCCGGGTTGTGGGCTCGATCCCCAGTGGGGGGCCTGCAGGAGGCAACCGATCCATGATTCTCTCTCATCGTTGATGTTTCTATCTCCTCCTCTTTCTTCCTCTCTGAAATCAATTAAAAAAAATAAAATAAAATATGCCAACATTGACCTCAAAAGCGGGTCAGAACAGTACTGGCCATCGCTACGTTCCTGTGCACGTGTGTAAACATGGCACGTGTGTCTATTCTTTTTCAGATTGTGAAGGCGGCGTATGTTTGTGGTGGGGAGCCAGAGAGAGACAATAAAGAAAGTAGGTCACCCCGGCCGGCCGCAGCGCCGTGACAGCTGGCGGAGCGCGTTCCCAGAGTTTATGTTTTTCCTGCGTTAGATGTTTTATGTGCCTGTTTTCTACACAAATAAAACCTTTAGTACAGAAGGCCTTTGTAGTCTCTCTTTTAAAAATACTCCGTGGAGGTGAAGTTCACATTCGAACGTGAGCCATTGGGTGGCACTTGGTGCGTTCGGGGTGCTGAGGCCCTCCCCCACGGGGCCTGGCGCCTGGCGGGCACTCCTCGCTCTGCACACGCATCTCCCCAGTGAGAGGCTGGGGCTTGTTTGCCTCCTGAGCCACGACTGAGTGCTAAGCTCGCTTTAATTTCCTGCGAGCATCCTTGGTCCGTTCCTCCTGGTGTCTGTCTGTTTCCTTATGGCAGGGCCCCGGCCACCACGTCCCCCCCACAGCTCCCACCCCCTCTCCCCAGTGGCTCAGGGAGTTGGATCTGCAGGGAGACCCCCACACCCAACCATGCGGGCCCCGCCCACCTGGGCCTCCCCGTGGGCACCTCAGCCTCCCCAGCACCGGGTGGCCCAAACCCGGTGGGTCCTCAGGCTTCCTTCTCTCTGCCATCCTGCTGTGCCCCCTCCCCAACCCCGAGCCATCCGGACACCTCCCGCCACCCCGCCTCCCAGGCGGCTCACCCCAGGTCCAGGGGCCTTATCTTCAGGGATTCCTCTCTCTGTCACTTCTCCCTCCAATCTCCCCATCACCCCACTGGCTCCTGTCGCCCGAGGCACTGCTCCAGGCGCCCACCTGGGCTCTGGGCCCTCCTGTCGCTCTGGCTCCGCCGTTTATCTACAGCCACATTTTCAGGATGCAGATCCGGTGTGTCAGCCCCACCCGCCCTCAGACCTCTCCGTGACTTCCCGTTCCTTTTAGGATAAAGATCTGAGGCCTTGACGTACCTGCAGGCCTGGTGCCTCCACCCGCGCTCCAGCGCCTGGGGCTCCAGCCTCCTGGGTCCTCCTCCACTTCCTGGTTGGATTTGTTCTCCACCCCAGGGTCCTGGCACAAGCTGCCATCTGCCCGAATCTCTCCCTCCGTTCGCCCTGATTGATCCTTGTTCATGTCTGGATCTCAGCCCAATCTCCCCTCCGAGGGAAGGGGAGGCCCCCCCCACCCCCGGGCCCAGGCCACGTGTGAACCTTGGAGGGCCCTTGGATGATTGCTTGGTTACCGTCTGTTTTCCTACCGACGTCGGAAAGCTTTAGAGGGCAGGGACCGTATTGACTAATCAAGAAATATGTTGAGTCAGCCGACGGAAAAACAGTGTCGTTACCGGGACGAAGTAGGTGGGCCTTTTAAAGCTCTCGCTATATGCTGCCAAAGCGCTTTCTGGAAAGGTGGGCGCAGTGCACGCTCTTGCATATGAGGGTGTCGGCGTAGCCACGCCTCCAACGTCAGTTCCGTATGCTGTGGCAGAATGCACGGGAGAGCGGTCAGCCAGCACGTTACCGGGGAAAGTGTAGCCTTTATTTCGTAGATCTGCTAGTCCAGGGGGGTTCCGGATCCAAAGCCTGAACTGAACTTGTGGGGAGGCTCTGACCTATATATCTCCTCCTGTGGCAGGCCCCAGGGGCCCCCCAGCTCCGCCCAAGTCAGTCTTGGCGGGGCTCTGGGGTTAGGCTCTGCAGCTCCCCACAACTCAGCTGTGGCAGGGCCCTGGGGTTAGGCTCTGCAGCTCCCCCCAAGTCAGAGTGGGGAAGTCAGACTACAGTTTTAACCAGATACTGAACTAGGTTGCAAGCCCCCCCACTTTCCTTTTCACATACGCTCAGCAAGGCCTCGGTCATGTAACAGGTCCAGAGAACAGTCAGCGGCAGAGCCGCTGGGCCACGCCGGGAGAGGGGCTGAGTCACGCCGGACCAACAGAGGTGGGTGCACATGCAGGTGGCCAGGGCCCTCCCGGATCCGAGGACAGGAGCCATGCCTTTGGTTGGCCTGTCACAGCCAAGTCTGACCACTCGGGCCTGGAAGCCTTGGGGGGAAGGACTGGCAAGAAGTTGACAGAAGAGAGAGAGAAGAAAAGGTGAGTAGAGCCTTAGCTGGTTTGACTCAGTGGATAGGGTGTCAGCCTGTGGACCGAAGGGTCCTGGGTTCCATTCCGGTCAAGGGCACATGCCCGGGTTGAGGGCTCCATCTCCAGTGGGGGGCATGCAGGAGTCAGCCGATCAGTGAATCTCTCTCATCATTGATGTTTCTCTCTCTCTCCCTCTCTCTTCCTCTCTGAAATCAATAAATATATTGTGGAGAGCGGCTACAGCGTTTGGACAGGTTCAAGCCTGGGACTAATGAGAGGGCACGATCCTCTCGTGGCAAAGCCACGTGCAAGTCCCAGCACAATTACAGCCAAAGGCTATGGTTGTGAGCTTGACCTTATGGTCCGAACCTGTGGGCCCACGTGGCTGAGTGATAAGGGCTGCGGGAGGTGCAGCAAGTAAACAAAGCTTGATCAGGTGCATGTAATTGAGTGGATTCGAAGCCCCCGAGAACATTGTAACCACGCCCTCACTTTGCCTCCTGGAGGCCATGGGCTGTCTCTCCAGCAGAGAGGACAGTGTCCCACCCAGACCCAACTTTATTCTCTTGTCTGTCTTTTCTCAATCCTTCACTGCCCCCACCCATGGCCGTGCCGGTTTGGCACAAAATATATTTAAAAAAAACACACCACTAATTGTGGAGTAATTGGTTACACAGCAGCAGATAGCAAACACACTCCCACAGTGTGGAGGTCTCAGGGTGGCCAGACTCCGAGTTCCAGGATGACAACCAACCAGGCCCTCTCAGATCCAAGGGGAGGGGGCCGGGAGGAGTGAAAGGCAGGGCCACACTGCCGAAGAGCAGGAGGATGGGGGAAAGCCTGGAGGTCGTTTTTGGAAAAGATGTTCAGACACAGCCCGCCCACAGGCCACAGCTCGCATCCCTCCCACGTGCAAAATACGCTCGCCCGACCCTGGGAACCCCCAGGACCCATCCTTCATGGTTTGGGGCTCAGATGCGAGGTGCAGGATGTGGCCGTGGAGAGCAGGTCCTGTGCAGAGGGGGCTGTGGGGGATGGGGCTCCAGTCCTGGCCTGGGCTCTGCGTGCCCTCTGACCCTGTCTGCTGAGTCATCCTTCCTTTTCGCATGAGAAGTCTGAGCTTGGACAGCAGCGTTCCCAGCCTGCTTCCTCCCTTCAGAAGGTCAGAGTGCAGCCGCCTCCTTTCATTCTTTTCTGTCCTCGTCCCATTTAGCCCGAGGAACTAAATCCTTGGAAAACATGGGGGCCTGCCTGTTAATTTAAAATCTTCTCCATGAGATAAAACCGTGCCCAGAAGCCTTTAAAAAGGTTAACAGACTTTAAAAATATATATACTTTTTAATTAATTTCAGAGAGGAAGGGGGTGGGGAGAGAAGCATCAATGATGAGAGAGGATCATGGATCGGCTGCCTCCTGCACGCCCCACAACCCGGGCACGTGCCCTGACCAGGAATTGAACCATGACCTCCTGGTTCATAGATCGATGCTCAGCCACTGAGCCACGCCAGCCGGGCTTCACAGACTTTTTTCTGGGCAGTTTCAGGTTTACAGAAATATTAACTGGAGGGTACGGAGTTCCCATATGCACCCCCCGCCCCTGTTCCCCGTCTCATTACCACGAGGAATCTTTGTTACAGCTGATGAGCCAATATTAACCTTTTGCACTCGGATGTCGAGTGTGAGTGGACACGGTTAGCGTTAGAATACAGGAATCGAGAAGAAAGCAAGCGAGTGCAAAGGGTTAACATGATTATTGCCTGGAGTGTGTGGTGGGCATCAGGGTTCACTCTTGGTGACGCACATTCTATGGGACAGTGTCTGGTGGCGTGTGTCCACCGTTACAGAGTCATACAGGGTCGCTGCGCGGCCCAAGAGCCCTCTGAGCTGCGCCGGCCCACGCCTCCTCCTCCCCCAGCTCCTGGCCACCGGGTTTGCCTTGTGGATGAAAAAGGGGCCGCATGCTAACCCTGACAAGCTCAGGGGAGGCCCAAGTACCCCACAGGGCGGTCCGAACATCAGCATTCCTACTCAAAGCCGGTCACGTGGGCGGCCAGGTCCTAGGCCGGTAGCTTCCTCGACAAAGGTCAGCCTTTACCTTTGAAACTGCCCGTTGTCCCTGGGCATCTCAGATAACATACCTTAGAAATGTCGGCAGAGTCCTCCTTTCCAGACCCCGGAAGGCACACGCTGGCACCAGAGTCCGAGCCGAGACCACGCCGTTCTCTTTCCCCTCATCCCGTCTCCTGTGCCGAGTGTCCGCGTTACCTGTCCCGCCCACTGAGAGGGGCCCGACTCCAGGTCCCTCTCCGCCGGTGGGTGAGCACCAGGGCACCCCACACCAGCCAACAACGTGCCCATTCGCTGGATTCCTGAAAGGTGGTTGGATGTGGGAACCACAGGCATTAGCCTTAGGGTCGAATCATGCTTACCGGCCAGAACCAGAGCACAGCTAAGCCTCTGGCGCAAGTGGCAATTGTGTGTGTGTGTGTGTGTGTGTGTGCGCGTGTGTTTATAGGGTTTGTGTGTGTGTGTGCATAGTGTGCGTGGGGTGTGTGTGTATAGGGGGTGTGTGCGTGGGGGTTGTGTGTGTGTATAGGGTGTGTGTGCGTGGGGGTTGTGTGCGTGGGGTGTGTGTATAGGGGTGTGTGCGTGGGGTGTGTGTATAGGGTGTGTGTGCGTGGGGGGTGTGTGTGTATAGTGTGTGTGTGCATAGTGTGCGTGGGGTGTGTGTATAGGGTGTGTGTGCGTGGGGGTTGTGTGTGTGTATAGGGTGTGTGTGCGTGGGGTTGTGTGTGTGTGCATAGTGTGCGTGGGGTGTGTGTGTGTGGGTGGGTGTGCGTGGGGTGTGTGTGTATAGCGGTGTGTGCGTGGGGGTTGTGTGTGGGTGTGTGTGCGTGGGGGTGTGTGTGTATAGGGGGGTGCGCGTGGGGGTTGTGTGTGTGGGGTGTGCGTAGGGGTGTGTGTGTGTTTGGGGGGGCGTGCGTGGGGGTTATGTGTGTGTATAGGGTGTGTGTGCGCGTGGGGGTTGTGTGTGCGTGGGGGTGTGTGTGCACGTGGGGTGTGTGTGTGCGTGGAGTGTGCGTGGGTGTGTGTGTATAGCGGTGTGTGCGTGGGGGTTGTGTGTGGGTGTGTGCGTGGGGGTGTGTGTGTATAGGGGTGTGTGCGTGGGGTGTGTGTGGGTGTGTGCATGGGGGTGTGTGTGTATAGGGGGGTGTGCATGGGGGTTGTGTGTGTGGGGTGTGCGTAGGGGTGTTGTGGTTATCCCAGAATCCAAGCACAGCTGGTCACAATTCGTCTCCCCTCCCCAGGCCTGTGGCTGCTCCCTGCCGACCCCGTCCCTCCCTCAGCCTCTGCCTGATCCCCAGATGAGGGTTTGGAGGGGCTCCAGGTGGAGTCAGCTCCAGCCAGGGGGGAGGTCACTGGCCCGGCTGCTCCTCTGCAGGGCTGTGGCTGGGCAGATTGCTTAACAAGGGGGCGGGGGACCCACAGACCAGCTGAGCCACATGTGCCTCTGTTCCCACATCACAAGTTCCCACGCTCAGGAGAGGGACAGGAGAGAGAGTTTTGGTGGTAATTACACTTCCTGGTCCCCGTGCTATTTGGGGAGGAGGGCACCTTGGCTCCCTGGCATCCCCTCAATGAAACTAGACGAAATCCAGCGCTGTCTCCTCCGTCCACACACAGCGCACTTGTTAGGGGACTTCCTGTGAGGCACAGACGGGATTCTGCCGCGGAGCGTTGGCCTGGGAAGGCGCACCCTGCCCACCGCTGCGTTACCCGCGCTGGAAACACGCGAGTCCGTGCGTCTGCGCGCCGAGGTGGACACAGTACCCGGCGCAGAGCGGACGCTCCCCGCTTCCCGGCCGGAGCAGAAATGACCCCCGGCCCCACGCACCCGTTTTACAGGCGAGGCCCCGAGGCCCCGGCTCATCAAGGAGCCGATGCCGCCTGCCCTTCGGGTCGCCGGGAGGTGGCGGGGAAGGCTGGTCCCTCTCCTGCCGCGTCCTGGTCCGCCCCCTCCCCGCCCCGGGCTGTGCCCCGCGACCGCGGCGGCTCCTAGCGCTCGTGGCCGCCGGGCAGGCCCCGGACTCCAGAAGGGAACGTGGCAGCGACGCCCCGGAACGAACCCCTGGCGCCGGGGATGGAGGGGGCCCGGCCACCCCCGCGTCCGGACAGCCTACGTCGGGGACGCGCAGGGCGCGGGTCGGCCAGGTGCAGCGGGGCGGGGCGGGGCGGGCCGGGAAGGGGCGGGGCGGGGTCAGGGCCGCCCCCCTCCCCGTCCAGCCCGCGGCCGCTGGGATCAGCGCAGGGAGCCCGGCCCGGGGCCTGAGCGCACACCGGCTGGAGCGGAGGCGCCATGAAGAAGTTCTCAGGTGGGCGCCGGGCGGGCGGGCGGAGGGGCGGAGGGGCGGCCCGGGACAGCCCTGCTCACCTGGCCGGGCGCTCGGTCCGGGAGGCGAGGGCTCCGGGCGCCCAGCGAGTCCGGATCTTCCCTCCCGGGGCAGCCTTGGGCGCGCGGGCCGGTGACGCAGCCTCCCCTGTGGGGATGGGGTCCCCCCCGCCCCCCGGCATTGCCCTCGGCGGGGTCAGCGCTCCCTTTCGCCCCAGTGCGGGGGGGGGGGGGGGGGGAGACCGGGCGCCGAGCCCTCTGGCCTTGGCCTTGGTCCCCTGCCGCTGTCAGCCAGCCCCTGCCCGCTGTGGGGCCGCTGGGCTGGCCGCCCTGCACCGTGTGTGTGTGTGTGTGTGTGTGTGTGTGTGCATGTGTGTATGTATGTGTATATATGTGTGTATGTGCATGTGTGCGCGCGGTGTGTGTATGTATGTGTGTATATATGTGTATATGTATATGTGGGTGCATGTGTATATATGTGTGTGTATATGTGCATGTGTGCGCGCGGTGTGTGTGTATATGTGTATGTGTATATGTGTGTGTATATGTGTATATGTGTATGTGTGTATGTGTGTGTGTGTGTGTGTGTGTGTGTCGGGGGGCGGCTGAGTGGAGGGTTTTCTGGGGTCCGCCTCCTCCGGAGGTCTGGGCGCTGCATCCTTTCTTCCAGTCAATTCTTCTCCCCAAATGGGCCCATGCCCCACAGCACCCGAGTCTGGCAACTCCGTTCCTCTTTTGGTGGCGGGTCTGACGTCATGGAGGCCTGAGGGCCCTCATAACCCGCTCAGGACCTTCCCCTGGCTTCTCTGGAGCTCCATCCGGCCGCCCGGGCAGGTGCAGGGGCCTCGGGGGTCCTGACCCTCACCTGAGGGTGTCTCCGCAGTGATTTCTGGGTACGGGGACCGGAGGGCGGGGGGAGAGACAGAAACACTGACGTCAGAGAGACGCCTGGGTTGGTTGCCACCCAGGTACTGCCCTTGACCGGGAGTCGGACCCGAGACGCTTCGGTCCGAGGGCTGATGCTCTAACCACTGAGCCAAACCCGCCAGGGCTCTTTCTTCGTCTTTTCTGTGTGGTTTTCCTCTGAGGAGCCGGGCGGGATCCTATGTCCACTCGGCCGTCAAATAATAAACACATCCCCCCGCTCACCCTGCCGACGCCACGCTCCTCCCTCAAGCTACGTGGGCCGCCGTTTCCTGCCGGGGCCACGAATTAACTTTTATTGACAAGAGCACAGGAGCCTGGGCGTAACTGGTCTCTGAGGGGGTTCCTCAGAGCGCCCCCTAAAATACCCCTGGGTCAGTGGCTTCGCATTTCAACCTTCGCCCCGCATCGCAAACAGCATGGCCCTCAGACGGCCCCGAACACAGCTCCGTCCCGGGCTCGGGGCGCGCTAGTGTGTGTGGGGGGGGCTTCCAGGTGGCAGGTGCTGGGGTTTGGCGCTTGGCCTCTCCTCCCCGGCACGCTCTGGACACGTGAGATGGTTGTGGGCATCGCTGCCAGGGCGGCCCCTCCTGCCCGTGGCTCCCTGCGCCTCACCTCCTGCTGGACAGTGGGGGCCATCACCCCCCCCCCCAGGTCATAGGTCCTTGGCCTTTTCCTGGGGGGACCTTTGAGACGCCAGAGGGCCTGGGAAGCGGGCTTGATGTTCCTCTCCTGCAGCCTACCCCTCCCCCAGGTGAGAAAGAAACAGGCTTCCACAGCGGGTGGAAGTGGAGTTATGGGGTGAGGAGGGACCCGCTCTTGAACGGCAGCCTCCCAGCTCCCGTGTTTACCCACAGGGCGGGGCCCGGAGGGTGAGAGCGGGGGAGCTTGGAGCGCGTCCAGTCGGGGGCCCCTCCTGGCCGGGGGCCAAGGGCGCAGGGCAGGCTGGTGCGGGCGGCTGGTGGGCGGGTGGCCTCGCGGCCTCAGTCTGAGCTTCTCCAGTTCCCTTGGTGGCCCGTCCGATTCAGGTCACCTTGTAGACGTCAGTCAGACCGACCCCTACAGAGCGTCCCGGGGAAGAAAGGAAGGCAGCGAGCGGCGTTAAAATGCCGCGTCGGGAATCCAAGGGCCTTTGCTTGCACCTGGACTGGGCGGGGCTACTGTGCGGGACCTGTTACGGGCTCGAGACTAAATGGCATAATTACCATGTCCTCATGGAGCTGGGCTCAGCACGCATGAGTCTCTGAAAAGAGGGAAGTTTTAAAAATACGTGTTTTTTTGGGGGGGATCCCCAGTGCCGTGGGCCTGTATACACTCACTGAGCGCACCCCGTGTTGGGCAGGTGCCCCCAGGGCTGGCCGTGGCCCTCGCCTGCTGGGAACTTGCACCCTCACTGCAGAGGCCGGACACAGGGAAGGCGCGGCCCTCACACCCCTGCCCCCTGAGCGCGGGGCCCGGTGCTATAGAATGCCCTAGAAGGAGGAGCCGGGGCCTGATGGGAGGCTTGGAGGCAGGCGAGATGGAACTGGGCCGTGAGGCGTGGGGCATGTTGAGTGGGTGGAGGATAAAAAGGGTCTTTTCAGGGGCCACAAAGTGAAGGCCCTGCCCTGGCCGGTGTGGCTCAGTGGACAGAGCGTTGGCCCTTGGACTGAAGGGTCCCGGGTTCAATTCCGGTCAAGGGCATGGACCTCGGCCGCAGGTTCCCCGGTGCCGGTGGGGGCGCGTGCAGGAGCCACCCACACGATGCGTCTCTCTCACACGGATGTTGCCCTCTGCCTCTCCCTCTCCCTTCCACTCTCTCTGAAAACCAATGGGAGAATGTCCTTGGGTGAGGAGCCACAGGAAAGCAAAGCACAACCCCCCGGAGGCCCAGGTGGGGCTGTCGGACGCAGCGGGTGCTGGGAGGCTGTCCCGGAGCGCCAATGGGCCCAGGCTTCCTGGACGCGCCTTACCGGTCGCTCCCAGGGGCCCAGCAGACAACGGCCGGCAACAGTGCGGCCCTCGGCGTGGGCTCCTCGGCGTGGGCTCCTGGGACTGGATCCCCGGGGCGCGCCTCCTGGCTGTGGGCAAGGCACTTACCGCGCGGCTCACTTGTGGCTAATTTGCTGCGAAGATTAAATGAGTTCATACACGAAGGCTTAGAAAGGCCTCTTCACCTTCATTCTCAGCAGGAAGGAGCGGAGGCCTGTGTCGCCGCCTTGGCCAGGGTGCCGGGCTGCTGGCACCCTCCCCGCTCCCCCACCCGTGCTGGTTTGGGGGCCAGGAGTGGAGCCCCGGCTTCTCGCCCGGCCCTTGGCTGTGGGAGCGGGCTGCAGGCTGAACCCCTCCGGCTGCCGGGTGTCCTGAGTCTGTGGCGTGTCGCTGCACGTGCTGGGCCCCGACTCCCCCGGGGATCCTCAGTGGCATGGGGGCCCAGTGGCCTGCGTGTGCATATATGTTATTGATTTCAGAGAGGAAGGGAGAGGGAGAGAGAGAGAATCACGGATCGGCTGCCCCCTGCACGCCCCCACACTGGGGATGGAGCCCACAATCCGGGCCTGTGCCCTGACCGGGAATCAAAACGTGACCTCCTGGTTCATAGGTCGATGCTCAACCACTGAGCCACGCCGGCCGGGCTGTTCTGAGATTGCTCGTGGCTCTCAGGAGGTTCCTGGCTGCCTAAGGTTACAAAGCTCTGTGCTGTGGTGACAGCCCCCCCCCCCCCCCCCCCCCGCCCCCGGGCCCAGGGCAGGGCTGGAGGCTGCACCGGGAAGGTGTCCCTCCTCCCCCACGCGCTTCAGGAGCTGACTGAGGGGAAGGAAGAGGGACTTCCCAGGGAGCTGCCCCGGGGAGCGAAGGCAGGGTTCCTTCCTCCTCTTTGCCCTCTGCCCCACCCGCGTCCCTCTGCTGCCTCTGGGCTCTCATGTCCTCGGACTCATGCCCAGGGTCATGGGCCTTGTGGGCCCCAGGCCCCCCGATCCTGGGAGAGCTGGCTGAGCTGCTTCCTGGGCCAGCCTCCCCTCCGCCAGGTGCAGAGCAGGAGGCTCCCCCAGACCACAGTCACCTGCCCGGGGGGTTCCGAGCCGAGTGCCAGCACCTGACCACGCACCTGAGTGTGAGCCAGCCCCCCGCGTGGGTTCAAGCTGGGCCAGGTGCAGGGGGGAGCCCAGGTGGAAGTGGGGCGACCACGTGCGGGTGGGTGTCGGCAGAGGACACCTCACCCGGGGCCCCGGGGACCCCAACAGCATCAGGGAGCCCTCCCTTCTCCACCGCCGTCCCCTGGGCGCCCTCCTCCCAGACTCCCGGCCTCCCCGGCGCGGTGGCTGGGCCCGACGCGGTTTGTCCATGGGCAGCCTGGCGTGGGCTCTGCGGTTTGCCTAAGATGGACTCGATACGGAGGGTTCAGCACACGGGAGGGAGGCTCAGGGCCCAGCCGGGGAGCCAGGAGCCAGAGCGGGTGCTGGTGGCCGTGGGGGAGGGGAGGGCTGCAGAGAGCCCGGCGGAGGGGGGTGAGCCTGTGGGCGCCGACGGCTGGGCTCCTGTGCCTCTGCTTGTTGGGGCAGCGGCCTGGGAGCACCCGGGCCGAGCGCTGCCAGGGGGTTTAGGGGCATTTGTGGGCACAAGTGGTGAGGGGAGGCCCCCGGGACCACCGTGGAGCCCCCGGGTCACAGCCCCCCCAGGCCAGGATGGTCTCCTGCAGAGGCCAGCGTCCCCGGGGCAGCTGCCGAGGTCAGCTGGTCCAGAAGCGATTCTGGGGGGTGTCTGCCCGGGGCGGGGGGCCACAGTCAGGCCTGGGGCCCTGGGGCCGCAGACTTCACTGCAGCCCCGGCCGGAGTCCACTCGGTCGTCATTGCAGAGGCGGCCTGGCGGGTCCCCGGCTGAGCGAGGCCCGCGCCCAGCCCCGTTTCCCTGCCTTATCTCCGTCCAGGGCCCCGGCTCTTTCCGTCCCGGGAGAGGGGCACGAGCCGATCCGATGGCGATGCCGTGCGGGGCGGCTCCCGGGAGCTTTGCTCTCCGTGGCCTCTCGGAAGCTGCGGACAGCGGAGCTTTGTTCCGGTGAACCTGACCTGGTTCTCCCAGCCAGCGAGCGGGGCTGCGGGTGGCCGCGAGCCTGCAGGATGAGAGGCAGCGGCCGCCGCGTAAGATGATCCCCGGCCCGGGCTGCCGCCCTCCGGCGGGAATGCCAGTCCCTGGGCCTCCGAGGAGGAGGCTGGCTGAGGGCCTCCGGCCGCTGTGTGTCGGGGAGAGGAGCCCTGAGCGGCCACTCCGGTGCCACGTGGGCCCAGCTTCCCAGGGCCCCTTGCAGCTCTGGGGCGGGGGGGCGGGGGGGAGGGGTGGCGGTCGAGGAGGGCTGGAGAGGCCTCAGTCTCACCCCCCAACCTCGGGAGAATATCGTCCCCGCCCTCCTGGCCGGGGTGGCCGAGGGGGGCAGGTGGGAGCCTTCTTTCCCGATGGGTGGTGGGGGAGGGTGGCATTGCCCTCTTTCTGGACCCTGGAGAGGCCTTACCCCCCACCCCCAGCAGTCCAGGGGTGTGCATGAGGCCTAGGCTGTGGCTGGGGCCCTCTGCCCCGCAAGGCTGCACCCGGGAAATGGGGGGCCACCACAGCAGCCGTGCCTGGGCGCCTCGTCCCGGCCAGGCCAGGCCAGGCATGTCGGGGCAGCGAGTGGGATGCGGGCCGCGGTGACTGCGCCGTCGTCGGAGGCTCCCAGGGAGCGGTTTCCGGGAAGGGCGGGCAGCGGAGCGGGCAGGACGCCTCCGGCTTGGCCTTCAGAGGATCTGACCCGCATCCCCGCCAGCCGGGCCTCCTGTTCCCACCAGATCCCAGCGGGAGGAGGACTGGCCGAAACCCGAGAGCCGCCTGGAAGTGGGTTAAATCCAAGCCCTGTTATCTTCTGACCTGTGGAGGGCGGGGCCGGCCGACCTGGAGGGACTGGGGGACGGGAGGGGGCGGGAACTGCAGCCACAGGGTCAAGCCTGTGTCAAGGGTTAGGGGTCGGGGTGTGTGCAGGGGTGGCCAGTGCGGACGCCGTGGGGACACCAGGCGTGACAGACCCGGCGAGGGCACGCCGCGGCGGCATCTGGGGCGAAGGAGGGGGGGTGGCTTTCTTGTCGGCGCCGGCATCACCATCGCGCTGCTGCCTCCGGCGCTGGGGCCCGGGCGTGGCCAGCTCCGCCTGGAGTGAGTCAGCGGGACCAGCTTCCCGGGAGCTGGGGGCTGACGCTCACGCGGCCAGACCGCTGCCTCACCTTCTCTCTAAAGGGAAGCGTGGAGACCCCTGCGCATCTGTCCCTCCCCTCTGGCTTTTAGTTTTTGTCGTTCGTGTTAGTCCGTGACTTATGGCCCAACAGCGTGGACAGGAAATGAGCAGGTGGCGCTGTCCACGCCGCCGCTTACCGCCGTGCTGCGGGCGCTGCCTCGGGACGTGTCTCCACACGCACCTCCCATGGATTATCTGCGGTCCATGCGTGTTTTCAGAGCTGCAGTCCCCATAGCAACCTTTTTATTTTCTGTTAATCCTCCCGGAGGATATTGTTTTCCCCTATTGGTTTTTTTAAAAAATATATATATTTTTTATTGATTTCAGAAAGAAAGAGGGAGAAAGGTTAGAAACATCAATGATGAGGGTGAATCGCCGATCGGCTGCCTCCTGCGCGCCCCCACTGGGGATCGAGCCAGCAACCCGGGCCTGTGCCCTCGACCAGAATCGAACCTGGGATCCTTCAGTCTGCAGGCCGACACTCTATTCGCTGAGCAAAACCGGCTAGGGCTCCCCTATTGATTTTTTAAAATATATTTAAAATATATATATATTTATTGATTTCAGAAAGAAAAGGAGAGGGAGAGAGAGATAGGAACATCAATGATGAGAGAGAATCATTGATCGGCTGCCCCCCCACTGGGGATCGAGCCTGCAACCTCGGCATGTGCCCTTGACCAGGAATCGAACTGGGACTTCCTGGTTCATGGGTTGATGCTCAACCACTGAGTCACACCGGCCGGGCCCCACTGATTTTTAGAGAATGGAAGGGAGGGAAGGAGAGAGAGAAACATCGATGTGAGAGACACATCGATTGGTTGCCTCCCACTTGCACCCCACCGGGTGCTGGGGATCAAACCTGCAACCCTGGCGCATGCCCTTGACGGGAATGGAACCCGAGAGCCTTCGGTGCAGGCAGACGCATGGAAACCATTTTTAACCCCGCTCTTTTCACTGGGAACCGGTCTCCCGCGTGGAGTCCGGGGTTTTAACTTGCATGGCTCTTCAGAGTGGCTGTCCCTGAATTGACTTAACCGTCCTCTTACCAGCTGACCTTGGCCCTCTGCCTGCTGCCGTGGCCCGTGACCCCGAGCGGGGCTGCTGGGCGGCTGGCGGTACAGTAGCCGCGCTCTCAGCTGTGGGACTGGGGCTGCTTGGCCCCGGGGGTTCCTCCAGGTCATTCATTTGGGAAACATGGCCCGTGATGCTCCCTTTCCCAGCATTCCTGGGATTGCCCCGAACCAGACACCAGTTCTACTGCAGCGTCTTGTGAGGAGGTTTAATGAACAGAAAATGCCACTTGCGCCCTAGCCGGTTTGGCTCAGGGGATAGAGCGTCGGCCTGCGGACTGAAGGGTCCCAGGTTCAATTTCGGCCAAGGGCACATGCCTGGGTTGCGGGCTCGATCCCCAGTAGGGGGCGTACAGGAGGCAGCCGATCGATGATTCTCTCTCATCATTGATGCTTCTATCTCTCTCTCTCTCCCTTCCTCTCTGAAATCAATAAAAATATATTAAAAAAAAGAAAAGAAAATGCCACTTGCCCTGATTATCCACCTGCTTATCGCCATGGAGACGTCCCAGCTGTCCTTGGCATCGGGAAGGCCAGCGCCCTGGCCTGAGGTCTGGTCCCTCTCCCTGGCTGGCGGGCGGAGCCCAGACCCCGGAGGAAGTCTGGTTCCCAGAGCCCAGGACCAGAGTCACCTGATGGGACCTGCCTGCCGGGCAGGGGCCGCAGTCTCAGGAAGGACAGACCTGCTGCGGGGAAACTCTCCAGGCCGAGAGGGGGAAGGCCGAGCCTGGCTCCCCCTGCTTTCCCCTGTGGCCCCTGCGAAGCCTCCCATTGGTGGAACCCGGCCCTAAGCCGGCAGACCTGGGACTGCAGAGGCCAGCTCTCCTGCCCATCATAGGAGAGCCGGGAGGGTGCAGATGGAGGGATGTGCTCAGCTTAAACGTACCCCTTGTTTACATGAAATGCAGGTTTAACTGTCTCATATTTTACACGGGGGACCCAGCGTCCAGGTGCCCACCTGGGGATGAGGGGGGGTGAAAGGTTTGCGACGCAGGAAACAAGACACAGAGTCCAGGCCATGGAAAAGGGGGGAGGTTTTAATCTTGCGCTCCCGGGCGAAACTCACTGGTCCAAGAGTGGGCCAGGGGAGTTCGCGCCAAAACAGGGGCTTAGGTACTTCCTTTATACAGCCGTTTGGAGAGGGGAGGGTGGAGAGCATGAGAGTGTGGAATTCCTGCCTCGGGCAGGGGTTTGGGAAGGCTATCAAGGTTCTGGGAAGGGGCCAGTTATCTGCCAGTTATCTTCGTCACCATCTACCTTGCGGGTGCTTGCATGGCTGTGGTCTTTCCCCCATGCCTCGACCTAACATCCCAGCCTTTTTGGTGATAGGGGGCGCCGAAATCGTCCTGGCTACTTCCTGCTGACCAGGGGCGAAGAGGGTGGGGGATGTTAAAGGCCAGGGTCAGGCAGAGGCGGGTTGAGGGGCAGCCGAGTACAGGGATGGAGCAGGAGCTGGTTTACAGTCACCGGAGACATTTCTGCGATCCGGAGCAGATGAATTTGAGGAGGCAGGGAGCTAGGGAAAAAAAGACACAGATGAGAATAAGGGGCCCAATCAGGGGTAGGATCCAGGTGGCTCTAAAGAGAGCTGTCCCGGAGTGTCTTGCACGTAATTCTTCACTCAGCTCAGTCAGGGTCTGCACGTTCTGTTCCACCACTCCGGACTCGTTGATGTAGTAGCAGCATTCTTTCTGAAGGAACATGCAGGTTCCTCCTCTTTCCGCAGTAAGAAGGTCTAGGGCCCATCGGTTCTGCAGGGCTATTTTGGCTACCGATGTTACTTGCCGCTGCAGGGAGGCTGAGAAGGTAGTAGTAGACTCCAGGGCTATCTGGAGTCTGTCATTGAAATCCTGAGCAGAGATTATGCTGTTCCCGAGGACCCCCCAGCGAGGCCTATTGAGGCAGCGATACCTACCCCCAACATGACAGGGAGGAAGGCGGCCCTGCGGGCCCAGGGGTGGGATGAAGGGAGCAACCAGGCAAGCTCTCTCCATACAGGGTTAGCTGGGGAACTACTGTGACCCCGAAGCAAGGCCCGGGGTCAGAGGAGTTTATGCAGTTGCTTAAGGTGCCGTTGCACCAAAAGAAGGTACCTGGGCTGGCCTTGGTGGGACTGGCTGCAGTGTGGTTTTGGGTACAGTGCCAAGTGACCCGTCCCACAGTTACCGGGTTGCTGGTCTGGTAGCATATCCGTGGGGGTAAGGTGGGTTCTGGAGTTTCGGGTTCCCAGAGGGGAATGCCAGTCAGAGGAGACTGACTTTCACCATGTCCTTGGGTTCCTGAAGGAGTCATGAGTGGGACGGCAGCCAGCAAAGGTCTTTGGAGAGAGACACATAAAAAGCAGTGCGAGACATTGGGCAGGGTATGGGTCTCGTTAAGGAATAGTAGAGTGTGTTGGATAAGTTGGAGCCAAGAAGACAGGACTTCTACCCGGGGGGAATCAGGCAGCTTCCCTTTAAGGGAATGTTCGGCCTGTAGGATGCTTTTGGAGACCTGGATTTGGGCCTCCTGGGCCATGACATATTCCCGGGAGATGTAGATGGTCCCTGAAGGGGTTGAGCTCCAACCACCCCCATATAGTTTTCCCATAACGCCCGCAACTCATCGCTGGTCCCAGGGGTCCCGGACCCTGATGTTGAAGGTCCCGTCCTTCCAGAAAAAGGGACCAGACCTGACCTCATTGTAGGCATCATGGATGACACAGCCTGACCAGCGGCAACCCCCACAGGTGTTGACGTCTCGATTACACCTGTCTGGGTTCCGCTGGTCGTAAGCAGAGTAGGCATATGGTCGGCCACCATTGCACACTGACCGGAGGTCGACAGCAATCAGGATCTCCGCCTGGCATCCGGCCAGAGGGCAGTCCTGAGATCCTACCTGCCGGGTGACTTGTGTGCTGTCCTGGTCGTAGGTTTCACGGACCTTGAACCTCCACACATAAGCAGGTGGGGGTGGGTGTAGGTTGCCCAGGCTGGGAGGAGAAGAAGGAGGGGGAGGGCGGCTAAGGCAGACCTTAGTGGGGCCCAACACCTCACATTTATAGAAGTCATGCTGCTCCGGGGTCCTCTTGAGTCTGGAGAGGTGGTGCCACGATGGATCGTCAAGTAGTTTGGCCGCAGTGGGGGTTGTGAGAATTACTGTGTGCAGTCCTGTCCACCTGTCAGCCTGTTCCCGGAGCAGCTGCCTGCCAGTCTTGCCCTGGGAGGTGTCCCCTCATTTGATGGGTAGGAAAGTTGGGGCGCATTCCTCCCTGGGGTGAGCAGGAGGAGCAGGCACTTGTGGCTGCCTCTGGCAGTGTGGACGAGGTGAAGAGGGATGAAGGCCGTATCCAGGGTCCGCTTGAGTTACTATCACGTAGGAGGCTTTCTGACGTCCCTGGGGGTCTAGACAAGAGCTTCCATCCACAAACAGAGTTAAACCAGGATTAGAGAGAGGAAGATCTGAGAGTCCTGCCCGAGGTTGAGTGAGGGCCTCTGACGACCTCGGGGCAGGAGTACTTTGCTGCAGGTTGGGTGGAGGCAGCAGGAAGGAGTGTGGCTGGGTTCAGGGCTGGGGACTGAGTTAGGGAGATGTCAGGACTCTCCAGGAGCAGGAGATGGAGTTCCTGCATGGGAGAGGGGGCAAGGAGAGATAAGGACCGGTGTGACAGAAGATCCTGGAGAAGACCTGTAAGGGTTGCTGGAGGCAAATCTTCTGGGCCTCCTTGGTGAGAGCAGCAGCTGCAGCCAGAGCCCGGAGGCAGGGCTGCCATTCCCGAACCGTGGGATCAAGCTGTATGGTCAGGTAGGCTGCGGGGTGAAGGCTGGAAGAATCCTACCAGTGGAGGCCAGCTGTATGCCTCTGAGACATGTCCAGGGAAGGGCTGCAGAGAAGGAGATCATCTCCATACTGGAGGAGAGTGCTGGGTTCTAATGAGCATTGTCGGAGGTCTCTGTTAGGCCTGGCCAAACAGATGAGGGCTGTCTCTGAGCCCCTGGGGCAGGACCGTCCAGGTGAGTGGGTCCTTTTAAAATCCTTGTCAACAGTTAACTTTAAAACTTCTTGGAACAGGCCTCTAACTGCTTGAGTTCCGAACTGAGTTTCTGATAAGCCTGTGCCAGCAAGAAAGTTGTTCTCTAGGGAGGGAGGAGAGGGCGGGGTGAGAAGGCGCTGAGGCCAGAGCATGTTTGCCATCACTACCCATGACCGAGATCGTGGAAGGGGCAATGGCCCGGAAAAGGAGGGCAAGGACAGAGACATAGCCCCTGTATGATCAGGAAGGAGATCTGCTTACCCACTACCTTGAGCGTTTACCTGGGGGCCCGGCGAGGGTGATGGGTCGTCGAGTCCTGCCATCTTCAGCCTTCAGCCAGTTCCAGCGTGGCCAGCGGCGGGTCATGACCTGGAAGGACGGCCCCTCTACGTTGAGACGCAGAGGGCCCGTCACTTTTCCAGGGGCAGTCACTTTTCCAGTGGCCGCTTTGACCACACGCCGGGCAAGGCTGGGCTGGAGCCCAGGGTTGGGGGCACTGTGGCCCTCGTTTCTGCACTGGAAGCATCCTCTCGTTGCACCCCCACCACGCACAGTCCCTCTTGGACCATGTGTGGCTGCCGACGGCCCCAAAGGTAGCAAGGTTTGGGTTTGCAGACTCATCTCCTGTTGAAGGCGGGCGTACTCTGCCTGCTCCTCACGGGCATTGAAAAACTTAAATGCCATATTCACCAGATCCCGGACAGGGGTCTGAGGGCCACCTGCCTTTTTTTTTTTAACTTTTTTGGGATATCTGGGGCTGACTGTGGGGACCCAGGGTCTAGCCGAGTATATAAGGTCAGAGCCTCAGTCAGCCTGTTAAGGAAGACTGCGGGGTTCTCAGCTGGTCCCTGAGTAACTTCCCTCAGCTTGTCAAAATTAACTACCTGTGGGAGACGGCCTGTAGGCCGGCTATTAGGCATCTGGTCGCGATGTTGGCGCCCTTCCGGGGTATCTAGTGGGTACTCCCAGCCTGGTTCCTGATGAGGAACGGCTTGGGGAGGTCGGGGAGTGAGGATGGGGGAAGGGAGGGAGCGGACGGCAGGGCAGAAGGAGGCAGGGCGGAAGGAGCCCTGTTGCAGGGAGGCCGGCGAGTCGGAGGGGAGGAGGAGGAGGAGGAGGCGGGGCCGCGGACCCGGGGGCTCGGGGGTCCGAGCCCGGTCGCTGTCCGGGGCGTCCTGTGCCTGAGCCAGCGGCACTGCCCGCCCTCCCCACGCCTGCTCCCTTGCTGCCTCCGCTCCCCCACCCCGGAGCGCGCGGGAGCCAGCTGTTCGGAGCGGCTTGCGGGATGGCGGGCGGGCGGCTCTCCTGCTGTGCGGCGGCGATGGTTGCGGCGATGGTTGCAGCCGCGGGGAAGAAAGCGCAGCGGCGGCCGCGGGAGGGAGCGGCGCGGTCGCGGTGGTGTTGCCCACGGCCGCGGAAGCCGCGGGTGGGCAGGTTAGGTGCTGCCAAGAAAGCACCTGCCACGGGGAAGAAAGGGAGCCGTGGCGAAGAAGGAGGAAGAGGAGGGGACCGAAAGCGTTCGGCGGGAGGAGGAGGGGTGGAAGTGAGAGAGCAGCTGGATCCAGAGTCAGAGAATAGAAGGAGCAGAGGACAGAGTCAGAGAGAACAGAGGAGCAGAGGGAGGGACGGGAGCGCAGATTGAAAAAGGCCTGGACATATGGAACCTCCAGCCCCTTCCCAGCTCTTTGGCAGAAGTTGTTAAGGTCGGTCAGGATGTTAAAATCGAAGTCCCATTTTCAGGCCACTGTGACCTGTTGTAGTCAGAGATAAGAAGGAGCAGAGGACAGAGTCAGAGAGAACAGAGGAGCAGAGGGAGGGACGGGAGCGCAGATTGAAAAAGGCCTGGACACATGGAACCTCCAGCCCCTTCCCAGCTCTTTGGCAGAAGTTGTTAAGGTCGGTCAGGATGTTAAAATCGAAGTCCCATGTTCAGGCCACTGTGACCTGTTGTCCAATTCATACTGAGGCCATGCCATGGTACAGAAGCAAACGAGGCGTTTAGGACGCAGATCCCGGGACAGGCCCAGCTTAGCCAGATTGGTGAGCAGGCACCCAGCGGCGCCTGCGAGTCAGTTTTGGATTTCTGGTGCCCATTTTGAAACCTAGGGTCAGTAGCGAGGCCCAAGGATCAGCGTCCCAATCGTTGAGCCAAGGCTACGGACGGAATCCGAGGGATGGTGGGAGACGTCTCTCGCCGACCCCCTGGGATCAGAGTGAGGCCAAAGGCCTGAGACCGAGGTGGAGTAGGAACGTCTTCACTACACCCCAGGGTCAGAACCTTTCCTGGAAAGGTCCGGAGGGCTACGCCCGGAAAGCAATCTCTGACGCGGACCGCGGTTTACGGACAGAGACGCCGACGGAGGACCCTAGGAATCAATAGGGACTGGGACTCACCAACTGACGCTGCCGAGCTGGAAAGAAGCCTGAGGGTTCCGCGGAAACAAGTGGGGAGGGGTACCCCAAATGGGATACACACTCAATCCCCACCCGGGTTTCGGCACCAGATGAAAGGTTTGCGACGCAGGAAACAAGACACAGAGTCCAGGCCATGGAAAAGGGGGGAGGTTTTAATCTTGCGCTCCCGGGCGAAACTCACTGGTCCAAGAGTGGGCCAGGGGAGTTCGCGCCAAAACAGGGGCTTAGGTACTTCCTTTATACAGCCGTTTGGAGAGGGGAGGGTGGAGAGCATGAGAGTGTGGAATTCCTGCCTCGGGCAGGGGTTTGGGAAGGCTATCAAGGTTCTGGGAAGGGGCCAGTTATCTGCCAGTTATCTTCGTCACCATCTACCTTGCGGGTGCTTGCATGGCTGTGGTCTTTCCCCCATGCCTCGACCTAACAGGGGGCTCTGTCGGTGCTTGCTCAGCACGGGTGTCACGTGATGGACCTGGCCAGCTTGGGGCGGGGGTGGGGGGGGCGGGAGGAGCAGCTCTCCCATGTGCAGGAGCCCTGGCACCTCCCCCCTGTGGGCGGGCTCCTTGCAGGGCTGTGAGCGCCGCCAGGTCCCATCGGTGGCCCCTGTGTCCCAGCTCCTGGCGCGGAGCTCGATGCTCAGTCAGTGTTTTCGTGAGCCTGCATTTTGTCGATGAGGAAACGGAGGCTCAGAAAGGCCTAGAGCTCGCCCCAAGACCAGAAGCGCTGGAGGCGGATTTGCCTCCCGATCATCACTCCACACACGGCTCTGGCCCAGGACCTGGCGCTGCCCCAGCCGCCTCCAGCTTCCGGCCCTGCAGCTGGCCCCCAACCCTGATCCTGATCCCGACCCTGACCCTGACCCCGGCCACAACCCCAACCTAAACCCAAACAGAGGCCAAGGGTGCTGCCCCAGCCAGCGGCCCGCTTTGGGTGGCACTTTGTATTGGGGCACCTGCTCCTCACACGGGCTGGCAGGCCGGGTGCAGCCCCTGCCCTTGGCAGAGGGCGTGGCAGGTCGGGTGTCGGAGAAGGGGCCGGAACCCTGGCTCCCAGGCCCAGGCTTTGCCGGGAACAGACCTTGCTGCAGCGTCCGGCCCTTTGCAGGAGCTCGTTCCCACGGCCCAGCTGCCGGCCTTGGGTGGGGAAAGGGTGCCCTGCACTGGGGTGGACTTGGGGCATCATAAGAGGGTCTGTCCGCCTCCCCAGTACACACCCCACAGGCCCCCAGTGCACACCCCACACCCCCACAGGCCGCCAGTGCACACCCCACAGATCCCCAGTGCACACCCCACACCCCCACAGGCCCCCAGTGCACACCCCACACTCCCACAGGCCCCCAGTGCACACCCCACACTCCCACGGGCCCCCAGTGCACACCCCACACTCCCACGGGCCCCCAGTGCACACCCCACACTCCCACGGGCCCCCAGTGCACACCCCACACTCCCACAGGCCCCCAGTGCACACCCACGGGCCCCCAATACATACCCTGCAGGCCCCCAGTGCACACCCCACACCCCCACAGGCCCCCAGTGCACACCCCACACCCCCACAGGCCCCCAGTGCACACCCCACGGGCCCCCAATACATACCCTGCAGGCCCCCAGTGCACAACCCACAGATCCCCAGTGCACACCCCACACCCCCACAGGCCTCCAGTGCACACCCCACAGACCCCCCCGTGCACACCCCACAGACCCCCAGTGCACACCCCACACCCCCACAGGCCCCCAGCGCACACCCCACGGGGAGCAAAGGCCAAGGGCAGAGAGTGGAGAACAGAAGGAGGCTTATCTCCTTATCGGTTCCTCTGAAGATAAGCCTGGAATTCACTCCTCACTCCCCACCCCAAGCCCTTGACTTTGATTCAGCCCTTCACAGCTCCTGGGGCCCATCCTGGGCTCAGAGGGGAAGGGCCCGCGGGGAGAAGTGGGTCCTGAGGGACTCGCACGGGTTTTAGGAAAACGGAATTGGGTTTCTGTGGATAAGCTCTGGTAAAACGGGTGTTTGTGCAGGAGTTCGGGGCCTCTCCCTCAGAGCTCTCTGGAGACAAAGGGGACTCTGACCAGCGGAGGACTGGCCAGCCCCAGTCGTTGGTGCGGAGCCGTGTGTGTGTGTGTGTGTGTGTGTGTGTGTGTGTGTGTGTGAGCTCTCCCCGGGGACGGGCTCCCTCCGGCTCCGTCCTCTCCTCAGGGTAAGGGTCTGGGCTGTGTGAGCCCCGAGGGGGTGGGCACAGCGGGTGCTGGCAGTGGCTCTGACCCAGGGGCACAGGTGCAGGGCCTGGCCACACCATGATCACAGCACACGAGCTCCAGCCCGTCCAGCCGTCTCAGCCTCGGGATTTGTCAGCTTCCATCGGAGCAACGTGGTTGAGAGGGAAAAAGAAAAGGCCTCACTCCGTGTCTTCCCTCTCGTAGCCCGGCTCCCCGAATTACACACCCAGGGGAGAGCCAGGACACGGGGGCCAGGGCCTGTCTGCTGAGCTTGGGGGGCTGAGCCTGGGGGGCTGAGCCTGGGGGGGCTGTGCCTGGGGGGGCTGAGCCTGGGGGGGCTGAGCCTGGGGGGGCTGTGCCTGGGGGACTGTGCCTGGGGGGCTGAGCCTGGGGGGGCTGAGCCTGGGGGGGCTGTGCCTGGGGGGGCTGAGCCTGGGGGGGCTGAGCCTGGGGGGGCTGTGCCTGGGGGGGCTGAGCCTGGGGGGGCTGAGCCTGGGGGGGCTGTGCCTGGGGGGCTGAGCCTGGGGGGGCTGAGCCTGGGGGCTGAGCTTGGGGGGGCTGAGCCTGGGGGCTGAGCTTGGGGGGGCTGAGCCTGGGGGGGCTGAGCCTGGGGGGGCTGAGCCTGGGGGGCTGTGCCTGGGGGGCTGAGCCTGGGGGGGCTGAGCCTGGGGGGGCTGTGCCTGGGGGGCTGTGCCTGGGGGGCTGAGCCTGGGGGGGCTGAGCCTGGGGGGGCTGTGCCTGGGGGACTATGCCTGGGGGGCTGTGCCTGGGGGGCTGTGCCTGGGGGGCTGAGCCTGGGGGGGCTGTGCCTGGGGGGGCTGAGCCTGGGGGGGCTGAGCCTGGGGGGGCTGTGCCTGGGGGGGCTGAGCCTGGGGGGGGCTGAGCCTGGGGGGCTGTGCCTGGGGGGCTGAGCCTGGGGGGGCTGAGCCTGGGGGGCTGAGCCTCGGGGGGGGCTGAGCCTGGGGGGGCTGAGCCTGGGGGGCTGTGCCTGGGGGCTGAGCCTGGGGGGCTGAGCCTGGGGGGCTGTGCCTGGGGGGCTGAGCCTCGGGGGGCTGAGCCTGGGGGGCTGTGTCTGGGGGGCTGAGCCTGGGGGGGCTGAGCCTGGGGGGGCTGAGCCTGGGGGCTGTGCCTGGGGGGCTGTGCCTGGGGGGGCTGTGCCTGGGGGGTCTGGGATGATGCCAGCAGCTGAATCTCACACCGTCTCCTCTCTTTCCGGATGTTTTGTTTTAAAACCACATAAAAATAAGTTCTCGGCTGGACCTACTGAGCCTGAGGGGTCTGAGAGGCGTTTGCAGCTGCCCCGCCGCTGGGACTGGGCCGCAGGCTGCACAGCCAGGTCCGGGGAGAGTCTGTCTCGTGGCCGGGTCTCCGGGCAGTGGCAGCGTGCTAGGGTGCGGGCGCCTCGGCCACACGCTTCCCCCTTCCTTAGCGGGGAGCATGCCCCGCGCCTGCTCTGTGCCACGTGTTTTGGGAGGTGGTGGCTGTCGCTGCCGGTGACTGCTGGGCCCAGGGGTCACCTGGGAGGACCAGGGCCTGTGGCCTGGCAAGGGACCGCTTTCTGGTTCCGGAGCCCCCGCAGGGCCAGAGAGAGGAGGTGCCGTGTTAGCCCCCGCCCAGGGGCCTCGCGTGACCTCTGCCCTCTGCCTTTGTCTCTAGGAGTCACGCGGACCCCCAGCGGCCGTCTCCGGAGGTTTGGTGACCCGGCTGGCCCAGGTAAGTGGCCGCTCAGCCTCGGCCCCTTTGTCTGGGGCAGCAGTTACCCCTCACGGCTCCACGGGCTCTGCCGACCTCGGGGCCCCCCGGGGCAGGGCAGGGCGGAGGGGGCGCTGCCTCCCAACCTCTCCCCCCGGGCCTCCCGGCCTCCCTGACCCGACCCCGGTGTGACCGTCACTGGAGCCTCCTCGTCCTGCTGCTGCCGCCCCAGCGGCCCGGCCCGGCCCGCGCGGGTTCTGGCGGCCCCTCCGCACGGTCGCGGGGCCAGAGGGGACGGGACTGCCTCCCCGGGGAGCCGGCGAGCTCCTAGAGGCCAGCAGAAACGTGTGAGGACCCCTGGGTGCCGGGCCCCAGGCGGGACCAGCGGAGGGCGAGGTGTGCGTGGCAGGCGGGGCCGTGCCCTCACGGAGCGGCCGTTCTGGCGGAGGCCGCGTGCCCCGGAGCGCACTCCCTCCCCGGCCCCGGCCCCGGCTGACGGTGGACACCTCCCCGTCCGTACTGCCCCGTGTGGCGGTTGGCACTGGAAGTGCACGTCATGAGGTTTGTTCTGTTCATTCCTTCGTCTGTGTAGAGTTACTTCCCTTGTGTGTTTTCAATTACTGTCCACGGAATGTCTGCGTGAGGCTCGTGGCTGTAACTCCGCGCTCGATTCCGGAGCCTCCCTCTGGGCCGGCGCAGACCTCCCCCCCAGTCCAGCTCCAGAGGCCCACACCTGCCGGGGGCTGGGCACCCCAGACCCGTAGGGGGCCGAGGGGCCGCTCTCTGCGGGGCGTGGGGGGAGTGGGAGTGACGTGAGGTGGCGTGTGATGCGTGCGCGTTGGTGACCACACGGTGTGTGGGTGAGGCCTTTGGGTGCAGGGTGGGGCCGGGGGTGGGAGGGACGAGTGGCGTCCGGCGGAAGGCCCTGGGCGGGGAATGACTCACGTCTTGGTTAAGCCAGGTCCCTACCCCCTCAGCCAGGCCAGGTCACTAACCACTGGACTTCCTGGCCGCTACTGTGTTTGGGGGGCGGGGGCATTCCTCGGGGTCTGCTCCGTCTCCTCCCTCTCCCTGGCGAGCTGGGGCGAGGCCCGCGCTTGGGACGGGATGTCTCGGGAGGTGGACAGGCCCCTGGCCACTGCCCGGAGCGCAGCCGCCCGTTCTGTGCCGTCAGCACTTGGCGCGGCCACAGCTCCGCCTGGAAGCCTGAGGCGTGATGTCCCAGCCCAGAGCGGGATCTGGGTTCGCACGGGGCCGCCTGCTGACACGCGCGATCTCTCCGGGGCCGTGGGGGGCGAGACACCCTCTCCTACCTTCCCGCCGGTGTCTCTGCCTCCGCGGCTGAGACCTTGGCCCAGGCCGGGCTCTCCCTCGACCCCCGCCTCCCGGCCCCTCTCTCGGGGCCGCCTCCCACACGGGGCTCCTCCGTTACTCTCTCGGTCCCTCGCTCACACCGCACCTCGGCCGCCTTCCCGCCAGCTCCCTCGTTCTCTGTCTTCCTCTAGAGCAGTGACGGGCGACCTTCTGAGCTCGGTGTGTCAAACTTCGCCAAAAAGCTGAGCATAACTCGGGTGGTGTGTCACTTTGAGGAAAAAACTAACTCCAAGACTCTAGTCGCAAATGCTTCATCCTCAGGAGCAGCAAATGTTTCATCCTCGGCATGCGGCCGCGTGTCCTCAGAAATGGCTATGCGTGTCAGTGCTGACATGCGTGTCACAGGTTCGCCATCCCTGCTCTATAGACTCGTTAGGCGCAGGAGAAGGTCAGGGATAAACGAGACACCTGTGCGCCCCCCCCTTCCTCCCGCTTTGGAAATCGGTGCACAGGGGGCCCCGCCCGGGGGCCCCGCCACGGCCCCGTCCCCGCGGGAGCCCCGCCCCTCTGCGCTCAGCGCCGGTCGCCGCGGCCGCGGCTGCTCTTCCCTTCTTCGCGCAGCGGGCACCGAGGTTTGCCGCCTGGGTCCCTGCCCGGGGTGCGGTTACTGAGGCCCGGGCCGGGGCTCCTCGGCGAGGGGGCGGCGTTGTCTCCGCGTCGGGGGTCCGCGTCGGGGGTCCTCTGTGGCCGGCACCGCTGACAGTGCCCTCGCGGGTGCTCCTTCGGGCGAATCGGCTGGGTTACGGGGTCGCCCAGCCTGAGCCCTGCCGAGTGCCCTTCCGGCGTGTCCTCCACACTCACCACTTCCTGGGCCGCAGCCGCCACGCTGGGCAGCCGCTCCCAGACCGCGGCCTCCGGCCCCCTCTGCCCCGTTCCCCGGCACCGTCTGCCGCCCGCCTCCTCCTCAGACCCCTCCTCGCAGTCCGGCCCTCGTTCCTGGTGGTGGGCGGGCAGTGCCGCCCCTCCCCCGCTCGTGGTCGCCCAGGAGGGGCTGCTGCCGAAGCAGGTCTCACCGACGTGGTGGGTGGAGGACCTCGCGGTGAGGTCGTCGGAGAGCGGGCCCCACCCCCAGCGGCTGGGTCCCTGTAGGAGGGGAGACACAGACACGGGAGCCGGAGGAGCCGTGGGGACCGGCGGTGGGACCGAGCGCTGAGCCGCCAGCCGGAAGCGCCTGAGGCCCCAGAAGCTGGAAGAACCGGGGAGGGTTTTCCCAGCCGCGGACACCCCGCTTTGGGCTTTGGGCTCTGCCCCTGGGGCGGAGAGAATCTGTCGCTGTTGTGTTAAGCCCCTCAGTGTATGGGGGTTCCTTACAGCAGCCCCAGGGGGCTAGGGCACCCTCCCCCCCGGACATCGTGGGGGCACCCACACCAGCAGGATTGCCCTAAATGCTTGTCTGGTCCGGCTCCCGCCCCGCCCCCCCCCCACGCGTCCCTTCCTTAGGAAGGTGGCCCTGCTCCAGCCAGGGGCCCCGCCCAGCGAGTGCTCAGCGGCCTCTCAGACACACACTCATCCTCTCTCATCATCGCACAGGCAGGGAGGGCGGGGCCTGCCAGGCTCTCCCTGTTCTCCAGGGCACGGGGCACGCGGCCGGGCACAGACTGGCTGCCCAGGGCATGTGCCGAATGGCCAGGTGCCCTGTGTGAGGCCACGAGGGCAAACGGGAGGGAGTGATTGGAGGGGGGGGGCGGGGCGGGCAGGGAGGGGCGGCCGCGTCCTGGCTGCACCTGGAGCTCCTCACTTTCCCTCCATCCTCTGACGCCTGCCTCTTCATTCCCCCACGTCTCAGCCTCGCCATCCCCCCAGGTCCTCAAGCACGACGTCTCAGTGTGGCCCTTGACCTCTGCCCCCCAAGCACCCCCAGGTCAACAGGTTGTTAAAGTCTTGTCAACTCGCTCTACCCCCAGACAGCCCTGGGCGGGGCGGCCCGTGGTCTGGGCCACGCCTTGGTCAGGCTCGGTCCCTCCTCACCCACCCCTTCTCCCCACTGGAGCCTCCCGCCCCCCCCCCCAGTGGGCGTTTGCTGAGCCCCCCTGTGCCAGAGACGGGGTGACAGGCCCCGGTCCTGCCGCTCACAGGGCCCGGAACGGCCTAGCCTGAGCCTCGGCCTCTCGCCCTCCTCCCGAATGTGAGCCTCAGCGCCCACTGCAGCTTCTCCTCCGACTGCCGGACCCCGCGCTCCGTGCAGGCACCGGGCGCTCTGGCTCGGGTCTCTGTGTCCTGCTCCACCTTATCCGGGGCGGCTGGGGGCCCGGGGCCTGGCCTCGGGGATGGCGGGGTCTGGCGGGCACAGGGGCACCCAGAGAAGGACCCCGCGCAGCCCCTGAGTGACGGCCTGGGCTCCCGCCTGGACCTCCAGCAACCCCGGAGCAGGCCCGGGCAGAGCGGGGGCATTGCTCCAAGACCGGGAGGGCCCGAGGGCGCAGACGCCCTGAGCTCTGTGCACAGGGCCCGCATCGCTCGCCGGGGCAAGAATGAGCCGGCACCGGCCGCACGAGTGCGTGGAGAGTGACATCAGCGGGCTCGGAAAGGTCACGGATGACCCCAGCGCCACGCGGCGGCGGCTGGAGCGGGGAGGAGCCTCCCACGCGGCTGCTGCTCAGGAAGCACCTCCAGGAGGAGGGCCACGTGGGCACAACCAGCTGCCCTCCCTCGGGCACCGGCCGCCGTGAGGAGCTGGCTCGGGAGAACCGAGAGGAGTGGGGCGCGTGCCGGGCCCGGCGGACTGAGGGGCCCACGGCGGTCACCTCGCCTGCCGCGGGGACAGGAGCCGCCGAGATCCGTCCAGCCTTGCAGATGGGGCTGGGCTGGAGGAGAAGCCTGCGGGCCAGCGGGGAGAGCAGCCTGGGGGAGGGGGGTGGGCACGCGCTGTGCCAGGCAGACGGAGCGTCTGGGCAGGACCTGCTGTACTGGAGTCAGAGATGCCCAGACACGGGCAGAGGGGCAGCGCCAGGCCCGGGGTGCGAGGCCCGGCTGAGCGTCAAGGTCAAGCTGGAGGCTGAGGCCGCCGCCCGCCGCCCCCATGGAAGAAGGCGAGGACTTGGGTCCTGGGGACGCCCTGGACAACAGTTACTCGTACGTTCCGTCCTGAAGACGCCCCCGTGGGCACCCGGCGGGCACCCCGGCGGGGACGAGGCCGACAAAAGGTCCAAGATAAAAAAATAAAGGAGAACCCGCCGTCCTTCCCCCACAGGGCGAACTCGGACCCGAGGCCAGTGCTTACCCCGCTCGGTCCTGCCCCCTCCCTCCCGGCTCCCAGGCGCAGGCCGCCCCGGGGTCACAGCCCCCACTCTCTCATCGCTGAAGGCATTCTCCTTCCAGGGTACCTTGGACCCAAGCTGTCAGCCCCCCAGCAGCGCGGCCTTGGGGTTCCACTTCCTGCCGCATTGGCCGCCTCCACGGAGGCTCGGCCTTCCTTTTCGTTTGCCTTCGGGGAGACATCTGTGGAGGCCGTGCCGTCTCCAGGCCCAGGAGGAGGGGAGGCAAGCCCCGTCCGCAGGGCAGTGGGCTCCCATGTGGTGATTTAACCCAAATTAGAACCCCGTTCCTCAGGAGCACGGCCAGATGGCGGGCGCTCGCAGCCACACGTGGCAGCCACGTTGGGCCCGGGAGAGAGCGCTGACATCATCGCGGGAAGCCGCGCCGGGAGGCTGGCCCGGCCGTTTGCACGCACTGGACCCGGGAACTCCCGGCGCGCCCGGCGGGGCGGGGAGGCAGCAGGCCGGGCTCCCCGCGGGCAGAGAGAGAGCGGCTCGGGGCAGCGTGTTCGGTGTTCTGGGGGCTGTTTGCACGCGGGGGCCCCGGGCAGACTCCACGGGGACCCGGGCTCTGTACCCAGAGCTCCCACGCGCTGCGCAGGCAGCCAGGCCTCCTCCGGGAGAGATGCTCCCGCTCGAGGCTGGGCCCTTGGCGGGGAGCCCACCGGCCGGGGCGGCTGCTCTGCGTTGTCTTGGTCCCCGTCCACCCTGACCTGGAAGGACTCCCGAGCCACAGGCCGGCCAGATCCTAGCACGTCCGCCCGCAGCAGTCCGCCCGCAGCAGTGCCGGGGCAGAGAGTCTCGGGCTGTATTTATTTAGGAACAGCGGGATGGAGGGGCCGTAAAAAGCGGGAGAGGATTCCGGAGAGGAACGCAGCCGGCCAGGCCCGGAATCCGGAATCCGTCCTGCCCTGGAGGCCGCAGCAGCCAGACGGGCCGCCCGCCCGCCCGGTGGTCTCGGCCAGCTGCCTGCTGAGCTGGCAGGGACGGTAGCAGCGGCCACGGGAGGTCAGGGGGAGGGGGCCCCTTATTTATAACTCAGGGAAGCACACTTCAGTGGTTGAGGCTGCAGGGCCCTGGAGCTGGAGCTCTTGGAGGAGGACGGCAGATGGCGGTGTGAGGGGGGGGGGGTGAGGGCGGAGAGGCGGCGTGAAATCCGAGCCCAGGCCCCAGACAGCGTCCCTGCAGCCACCCCTCCCCTCCCGCCTCCGCAGGGCCCTCTCCCGCGGGCACCACCCTGCGACCCCTTCCCGAGCCCCTGCTGCCCACGGCAGTCCCCCCTGATCTCGCTCCTTTCCTCCGGGCCTGGCGGTGGGGGCTCAGGGGCCCGGGCACCCTTTTACTTTTGGGTCCCCTCCCGGGGGTGCGGGAGACACAGATGTGCTTTGTGGACGGGGGCCACTCCCCCCCCCCCCCCCCCGGGCCCTCGAAGGCGATGGTGACATCGACAAGAAAGGGCCGGAGTATGGGAACCCGGGTGCAGGTCTGGGGGCTGCTGGACGCGACGCCGGCTTGGGCACGGTCCGGAAGGGGCTGCCGGGCAAGGGTGCCCACCCCAGGGCGCGGCCGGGCTGGGCGCGGGCGCGGGGCCTTGCTGGCTGGCACAGCCGTTTCCCGGAGCTGAGGCCTGGGCGCGGGGGGCTGCCTCCCCGGGGCGGCATGTGTCCTGGGTTCGGTGTGGGAGGAGCTGGAGGGAGGGAGGCCGGCCCCCCGCGGGGACCACTCAGGCAGGGAGAAAGCCGCCAGCCCTCCGGAGGCTGGAGCCACGTGGGAACCCACTTTGGGGACGGGGGCTGGCCCCGCTCGCTGCCTGGCCTCACCCCACCTCCGCGCAGGCCTCTGCGCTGGCTCGTGACTGACTCAGGTCTCATCCAAGCCGATCGGTGCTGCCAGGTTTTTGGTTTCAAACGATCCCCCGCGTGGCCAGGATGCTTGGACTGTTAGGCACGGCGGGGAGAGGACCTCGAGCCAAACTCTGCCGGGGCCGGGGGGGCGGGGGGGGACCGAGGGCCGAAGCCGCGTGCAGCAGCTGCCCGACCGCAGCAGTGAGAGCTAGAGCGAGCTTGCCGGCGCCGGCCCGAGGCGGCCAGGAAGGGTGAGCCTGGCCACGGCCCCGCGGTCCGCCTGCCGCCGCCTCCGGGATCGGTGCTGGAGAGACCCTTCGGCATCACAGGGGTTTCTTGATAGGCCTTCTGCCGCCTCTAAATTTAATGCAAAGAACATGTTACGTTTATAATCAGAAAACCAATAAGGAAGGTTTTGTAAAATCAGAAAAGAGACGAAGTGAACAGAAACCCCCCGACCCCGTGGCTCTGACTTACGCGCTGGTTAACGTTGCGTTTTAGAGGGAAAGGGCCTCAGCGGAAAGCGTCACCCGGGACGCGGCTCTGCAGGCTGTGGCTCCCGTGTGCGTGGCGGTCACTGCGCTCACGCATTCCCACTCGCTGGCGGCCTAACATCTTCTCTCTCGCGGCTCCGGAGGCCGCGCCCCCACAGGCTCGAGGAGTCCGTTCCCGCCTTTCCCCGCTCTGGGGCTGCCGCCTCCCTTGGCCGGTGGCCGCCTCCCTCCGTCTCCAAGGCCAGCGTCTTCCCGCGGTCCCGCCTCTGCTCCGGCTCGCACCCCCTCCACGCCCGGCGGTCAGGTCTCCTCCGCCCCCCTCTCCTGTGGGTCCGTGGGATGCGTTTAGGGTCCACCCTGCCGTCCAGGGTCATCGCCCCTCTCAGGCCCTTCCCTAAACCCGCCTGCGAGGACTCTTTCTCCACAGGAGGCGCCAGGTCCCGGGGATGGGACGCGGCTCCGCTCCCCACCGCGCCTGAGCCCCGGCTCCGCTTGGTTGAGACACGGTCCCCCCTCCTGTGCCCGCCACCGCCTTTGGGCTGTCCCCCAGCTCAGCTGAGGGCGGGCGGGGGCATGTGCTTGCCCTTTGGTGTCTCCCAGAGTCTGGGAATTGCCCCCCCCCTACACCCCCACGCCCCCAGGAAGATGCCCTTGTTATGGGCAGACTGCATTTGGGGTCTGTCCTGGGCCCGAGGGGACGGGGGCTTTGTGCCACCCCGCAGAGAACCGGGCCGGGGCCGCTCACGTGGCCATGGCGGGCAGGATCCCCGCCCTGAGGGCCGCACGGGGTGGGGAGGGGCAGCAGATAACGAAAATGAGCGGAGGGCAGCCGGGGAAACGTGGTTTCATCTCTAAGGGGTGGCACTCTCCGGCCCGGCCCACGTGGCGGGCAGGGCGCCGGCTGCGGCCACAGGCCCGCCCCTTCCCGAGAGGAGCGGGACGTCTGGCGTCCCCGGGAAATCGCTGCGTGGCCGGACTGGACGCCGCACGTTTCTTTAAAGGGGTCAGGCGGACAGATCCGCTCTGTCTGTCCCACGGGCTGCCCGGTCCAGCCCTTGAGGTGAGAGAAGCTTACCGAGCAGCGGGGGTGTTCCCGGCTCCCCTCACCGCCCGCCCTGGGGACCCCAGGCACCACCAGCAGCCGGCTGCGAGCCCCCCGCCCGGCGGGGCCCTGCCCCCTGCCAGAGGCGCTGAGTCTGGGGAAATGGGCGCGGCGGCTCCCCCGGGGACAGCTGAGACTCACTGACTCATGCGTGTGGTAGGAATCTTCCAGGAAGTCTGTGCCGCTCTCCCGCGCGCTGGGCGGGGCGCTGCTCTGCCCGCAGGCGGACGGACGCCGGGCACCGGGCGACGGCAGCTGCTGCGTGGGCTCCTGGGGCAGGTGCTGCTGACCGGTGCGGGGTCACCGCCGGGGGTGCGCCAGCCCCTCCCTCCTTCCGGCCGAGCTGGGTCGGGGTGACGCCGGGGGCCGCCGCTGAGGGAAGGCGAGGCCGGCCCAGGACCCCGCTGCTCAGACGCCTGGACCAGAGGAAACCCGTCGGGGACCTGGGAGAGGAAAGGCGGGGACGTCACCAGGAATCTGACTCGGCGCTGCCTTCCCAGAGGCTCCGGGCAGCTCCTCCAAGTGGATATTAAAGAGGAGCCGAGCGCGACGCCGGGCCAGGGGGCGGAGAGAGGCCGCCGGAAGCGCCGAGCCACCGCAGAGCTTGGACCGGTCCTCCCTCGTGGTCCCGCCGCCTGCCCGCCCGTGGACCGGGCCCCGGGCCGTGGGAGCCTTCAAGGCCACGGCTGCCCTCGCTCCTCCTCCCCCCCCCCCCCGCCCCCCCGGCTCTCCTGCTCCCTTCGCTCCCGGCGCTCCGGTTTAGAGACAATGCTGCGTGCGGGGCACACATATGAGCAGCACATGGAGATGTGATCCGGACGGCTCGCGGCCGCAGCAGATTGAAGAAATTAGGCCGGGGACAGGGTGTTTTTGGAGGAGGAGGAGGAGGCAGGAGGAGGGAGGGCGACGGGGGGAAAGGGGAGGACGCCTCTGGAGAGGGGACCGGGACTCCGCCCGCTGCCAAGTCTGTCGAAGTGATGGAGAGAGACCGGATCTCAGGTAGGCGAGCCCCCCCACTGCCCCCCCCCCCCGCCTCCCTGATGCTTCGGGGAATCGGCGCCCAGGGGTCACTGTGGGCGTATTCCTCCTCCTGTGGACTGCTCGAGGTCGTGGCAGGTCACGTTCCAGAAGCAAAGCCGCCCTGCGTCGTGAATGTATTTAAACGCGGCCCCTTCCCCGCGCTGTTCCCCCACCCCCATCCCCCCACCCCCGTGCCATTTCTGCATCGGGAGGCGGCTGGGACAGGCCGAGGCCCTGGACTCCGGGACGGGTGGGGGGACCGGCCTCGGCGCTGGGTCTGGGCGGCGGCACGGGGCGGAGCTGGGGACGCTGGTTGGTGGTGCACTTGCCCACCGTGCCGTCTGTGGTCGCTGCAGCCGGCCCGTCTTCAAGGTCTCCCCCCCGAAGTAGCATTTTGGTGCCTCCCGGCTTGATTACAGGGAGGAAGGTCCCGGTGCCCAGAGGAGAGGGGCAGAGGCGTGTGTGCGTGTGCGTGTGCGTGTGCGTGTGCGTGTGCGGCGTGGGGCGAGTTAAGATGGATCGTGCCTGGGGGTGACAGTGTCATGCGGGCCGTGCTTCCCTGGGAGCCCTGTGATGGAGAGGGGGACGTGGCCACCGTTACGAGGGACGTTTCAGGCCAGAAAGATGAGCGGATGTGGGCTCTGCCCAGAATCTCGGTGTAAAACATCTGGCCACGCTTCAGGGCGGGACGGAGGGCAGGTGGCTGGCCCTCGAGCCGGGAGCCCCCCGAGTCAGGCCAAGTGGCCGTCCACGTTGGCAGCCCCCACACAGCAGGCCTGGACCGCGGGGCACAGACCGTGGGGCCGGGACCCTGAGGCGGGCGAGGGCGGCCGGGTGAAGGGGGGCTGCCCTGCAGGGGTCCGGGAGGAGGCGCCCTCGCCAGGTCAGGCCGGCCTCACGTGCCAGGGCTGTGTCAGCTCTGACCGCACATGAGTAACTCCCGCTCATTACGGCGTCTGCCGCTGACGCGCACCCCTCTCCCCGAGCAGGGCTGTCTGGCATCTGCCGCTGACCATGCACCCCTTGAGCCGGGCCGGTCCCCGAGCAGGGCTGTCTGGCGTCTGCCGCTGACCATGCACCCCTCGAGCTGGGCCGGTCCCCGAGCAGGGTTGTCGCACCCCCGGGCAGCTGCCCGCTCTGCGCTGTGTCCCGGGCTGACCCCGGGTGACGGGGAGGCGGAGGGCACCACGTCGCCGCGGCAGGGCCGGGGCTGTTGTTCGCCACGGGGGGTGGGGACGAGGCCCGGCAGAAGGAAGGCCTGTGTCCGCGGGCGGCCACCAGAGCGGCCGGCGGAGCCTGTGCATGGGGTGCGTACGGGGCCCGTGCCGCTGGGCACCCACACGCTGGCACAGAGGGCTCACCACGGGGGGCGGGGCAGCCGCCCGTGTCTGAGCTTGGTGACGTGGGCCCGCGGGGGCAGACGGGCTCAGGAGCCAGGGTCTCCTGTTCTCAGCGTGGCGGGGCCACGGGTCAGGGCCGCCCGAGGGCCCACGGGAGGCCTGGCAGGATGGCCCCTGCCCTGGCGAGAGAGGAGCAGATGTGGGCTCTGCTCGGGTCCTGGAGCAGAATCACGGGGGAGACATCTGGTTAGCACGCCGGGGCGGGGGGTGGGGGCGCGGGGGGGGGGGGGGAGGCGGGCAGCCAGTGTCGGGGCTGTGGCCCAGCCTTCGTTTTAGATGACCAAGCCCGGTCCAGGGTGACCACAGGGGACCAGAGAGCTGGCACACAGAGGTGGCGGGGGGGGGGGGGTCGCTGGGGACGCGGGAGGGACGGCCACGTCGTGGAACCTCCGGGCTCAGCAAACCCCAGGAGCTGCTCAGCGAAGTGACCGGGGCCGGCTCTGCGGCCTGACCCCGGGCTGAGGCCGCCCTCTGCCGGGCAGCACGGGAAGGGGTGACGTGGAACCTTCTCTCAGGCTGTGTTTGAGGGAAAGGCATGGCTTTCTATGAAACACTCATTCGGATGCCTTTTTTATAAAAACAACAAAACAATGCCTTGCCTGCCGTTGTGGCTCAGGGGTTGAGCGTCGACCTGTGAACCAGGAGGTCAGGGTTCGATTCCCGGTCAGGGCACATGCCCGGGTTGTGGGCTTGATCCCCAGTGGGGGGCGTGCAGGAGGCAGCCGATCCATGATTCTCTCCCTTCATTGATGTTTCCATCTCTCTGTCTACTTTCTTCTCTGAAATCAATAAGAATACGGCTTAAGCAAAAATTCACCCTGGCTGGTTCTGCGAAATGGTTAGAACGTTGGCCCAAAAACCAAAGGGTTGAGGGTTCGGTTCCGGTCAAGGGCACGCACCTCAGTTGCAGGTTCCATCCCCAGCCCAGGTCATGTGGTGCAGGAGGCAGCCAGTCACTGTGTCTCTCTCATCGATGTTCCTCTCCTCCTCCTCCTCCTCTTTTAGAGAGAGCTGAACTCCCTCTAATGGAACAGTGTCCTCAGGCGAGGATTAAAAACAGCAACAAAAACGAACAAACAAAACCCAAAACTCATTTCTTTCAAAGCTTAAAAACTGGTTACAGACGTGAATGGAAACGGAAGCCCCCAGCTGTTTCCTTACGGCCGTCCCTCGGGCCTGGTTGGACGTGACCTTGGTCTGTAATGGTAACGCAGCACTTACCCAGGCCCTGGGGGAGCGAGGTCCCCAGTCCCCCTGCGGCCCGGGCCTCAGTTTCCTCATCTGTAAAGGCAGAGCGTTGGGCAGGCCCAGCCTGTGGCTGCTGAGCCTGTTCTGGGGGCCCCTCCCCGCCGGGGGCTGCGTCTTCTCGCCAGCTCGCCCCTCTGTCTCCTGGAACGGTGGTTGTGGCACCCCAACCCCCACATGCCGACTGGGCTGGTATTGAAGGCGTGTCCGGCCAGCTCTCAGCCACTGCCCAGCAGCTGTCCACGACGGGCTGGCGGGGACGGGGGGGTGGGGTGGTCTGCCCGCTCTGGGGAAGGACCTGGGGGGGCAGGTGTGGGCGGCCTCAGGAGACCTGGGCTCCTGCCCGGGGTTGTGAGCCGGGGCCTGGCCGGACGGGGCGGGGTGAGTCACGCAGCGACTGGCCGCTGAGACCCAGAGGCCGCTCCTGCAGCCACGGCTCGCGTTCCTTCCCGTTGGACGGCTCTGTGGCTTTTACAAATTAAGCTGTTTTATCTGGTTCCAAGCGCTTGCCTTTCAGCGGGAGAGTCTCCAAGGAGGGAATTTCCACTGAGGCGCTGTCCTGGGCTCCGCGGGGCCGGGGGCGGGGCGGGGGCCAGGGCCAGGGCCAGGGTTGGGGGTGGATTGGCCGCAGGGGAGCTGCAGGCAGGGCGTGTGGACGTCGAGGCTGGGCCCTGACGGTGGCGTGGGGTCCAGGAGGGCCGGGCCGCGGTGTCACTGGCCGCCCGCCCCCAGCGGGGCACCTGCCCGAAGCAGTGAGGCAGAGCGGGCCCAGCAGCAGGGCCGGTGCCCTCTCCCCTTCGGGGTCCTCGCCGTCCCTCCGTCCTCGCCGTCCCTCCGTCCTCACCGTCCGTCTGTCCTCACTGTCCCTCTCTCTGCTGTCCCCCTTACTTCTGGGTCCCGGGCACTTGCACCCCGGCCTGGGTGGTCCTGGCTTCCTGGACCTGCTCCCGCCCCTCAGCTTCACTTCCTGGGTCCAGACGAGGGGCCTGGCCCGAAGCCCCGGCCCTGAGCCCTCGGGACTGGTCCCTGCAGCCGTTTCTCTGCTGCGGTGACAACACGCAGGCCTGTGCTCACCCTCTCCGCGGCTCGGCTCAGGCCCCTGCCCTCTCGGCCCCTCTCGGCCCCCCTCGGTCCCTCTCGGCCCCCCTCGGTCCCTCTCGGCCCCCCTCGGTCCCTCTCGGCCCCCCTCGGCCCCTCTCGGCCCCCCTCGGCCCCTCTCGGCCCCTCTCGGCCCCACTCGGTCCCTCTCGGCCCCACTCGGTTCCTCTCGGCCCCTCTCGGCCCCCCTCGGCCCCCCTCGGCCCCTCTCGGCCCCCCTCGGCCCCCCTCGGCCCCTCTCGGTCCCTGAGCTCCTGGTGTTCACGCTGGGTGGCCCTCGGTCTGGGCTCCCCCCCACCTCTGCCCAGCCCAGCTCTGGCCGTCTTGCCCCTCCAGCCTGGCAGTGGGTCCCGCGGGGTCCGGGCGCCCAAGGATGCAGGTCGCAGAGCCGGCCCGCTGTGGGAGGTCACGCATGGGCATCGCTGTTCGCTCACAACCGAGGAGGGACGGCTTCAGAGCGTCGGCGCGCAGACGCCGCGTGAGCTCAGTGCCGCACAGGGACCCGATCGCGATGGTCGTGTCCGTGGAGAGGGAAGGGCTGGGGCTCCTGTGCACCCGGGGCGGGTGGTCCTGGGCTGTGCCCCTGCGCTGTGTTTGGGGGGGGGCACAGAGCAGGCCCTGCAGCCCGTGCCCCAGCTGGCAGAGACCAGCGGAGGGAAGGGGGCGTGCATCTCTCTGGGGAGGGAGGGGCCGGGTGCTGGACACGTGCATCTTCCTGGGCGCCACCCCATGTACTGCAGCGAGGGGCCCCCTCGCCCTCCAGCCCAACGCAGGACGGGGAAGCGGGTGCAGAAACCCTGCCGTCCAGCAGGTGGCGGTGCAAGCCCTCCGGAGCCCAGTTCCTCCTGGGTGTGCTGTGCACCGAGTTCCTGGGTGGAGGGTGGCTGCTCTGGCCGAAGCGGCGGGGGTGGGGTGGGGGAGTGGCAGGTGGGAGAGTGACAAACACCGTGAGGCCCGGAAGGCGCGTCTCCTCGCGCCCCAGGACGTCCATCCTAAACAGGGGATGGGAGCTGAGGGTTTGGGGCAGGGTCTCCCGCCACCTCTTTCCTTCCTATTTTCGGTTGGTATGCCCCAATCTGTTTTAAAATGTTCCAACGTTGACTCTGAAAACTGTGGAACACACGGGGAAGATGAAAGACGGGCAGAGCGAGCCCCCCGACGCCCGCCCCCTCGTTCCGCAGTGGGCACCTGGCTCGGGGCGTCCCCACGCATCCGCCCCGTCCCCAGCCGCCCCTGTGAGACCTGGGTGCACGTCGGAGTGAGTGACTGACGGGGGTGCCCATCGCCCATGAAACCTCAGCCTGCGTTTCGCAAACTGGAGTCCAGGACGGTGCTCCCCGACGTACGATGGGGCGACGCCCCAGCAAACCCTTCCCCCGTTGAAAATCCCGTTACATTGAAAATACAGATAAGACACCTCACTTAGCCCTGCCCAGTATGGCTCAGTGGATAAAGCATCGGCCTGCGGACGGAAGGGTCCCGGGTTCGATTCTGGTCAAGGGCACATGCCCGGGTTGCGGGCTCCATCCCCAGTGTAGGACATGCAGGAGGCGGCCAATCAATGGTTCCCTCTCATCATGGATGTTTCTGTCTCTCTCTCTCTCCTTCTCCCTTCCTCTCTGAAATCAACAAAAATATATTATAAAAAATAAATAAGTAAAGACACCCGCCTACCGAGCACCGTGGTGTAGCCTCGCCGCTTTCTACTGACCGCATATGGCTTTGCCCCGTAAAGATGGAAAGTCTTCAGTCAAAAAGGACCTGCAGCCCTCACCGGTGTGGCTCAGTGGATAGAGCGTCGGCCTGCGGACTCAAGGGTCCCAGGTTCGATTCCGGTCAAGGGCATGTACCTTGGTTGCGGGCACATCCCCAGTAGGAGGTGTGCAGGAGGCAGCTGGTTGATGTTTCTAACTCTCTATCCCTCTCCCTTCCTCTCTGTAAAAATCCATAAAATATATTTTAAAAAAGGACCTGCATTTGTTTATGGTCCTTTTTCTCTCTTTGAAGCGAAATGTGTGTGCAGATCCCCAGTGTACCATCCTCTGTATCGAAACTCCAATTGGAATACAGAACCCTGCCGTCACGCCCCATGCCCCTTCCCAGCCAGTCTCCGCCCCGCCTCTGAATTTTCCACGATGGGTGAATTTTGCCCGTTCGAATGTCCTTTAAAAGATATGTTTTTTATTTCAGAGAGGAAGGGAGAGGGAGAGAGAGAAACATCAGCTACGAGAGAGAATCATGGATCGGCTGCTTCCTGCACGCCCCCCACTGGGGATCGAGCCTGCAACCTGGGCCTGTGCCCTGACCGGGAATCGAACCGTGACCTCCTGGTTCAGAGGTCGATGCTCAGGCCACTGAGCCACGCCGGCCGGGGTGAATGTCCTTCAGATCCCCCATGTGCTGCAGGTACGGGTAGCTGGTGGCGTGATTGCTGGCTCATCGGGGGCACGTGCTGTGGTTCTGCTCGCGGCCCCTGGCTGTTTCCGTGGGGGCTCTGGTGGATGCAGCTGCTCTGAGCCTCCGTACGCGGTGTTTCGTGACACGTGCCTCCGTTTCTCTTGGGCAAATACCGAGAACCGGAATTGCTGGGCCGGAGGGTCGGTGTGTGTTTATTCTGTGAGGATCTGCCAGATCGTCTCCCCACGTGGCTGCACTGTTTGCACGCCCACCGGCGATGCGTGGGAGTTCCGGCTGCGCCCCGTCCTGGGGTAGTCGTTCCGGCGGGTCTGTGGGGGCGTCTCCTCGTGGCTTTAATTTGCATTCGCCCGATGACTAAGCCCGCCGAGCACACGTTCCTGTACTCCTTGGCTATTCCGGTATGTTCCCGTGTGAAATGTCTTTTCCAAGTTTTAAAACCGGGTTGCTTGGCTTTTTCTTATCCTTGCCTGATACTGGGCTTCTGTCAGATGTATGGTTTGTAGGTATATGTACCCGGAGTGGCCAGATTACGATGATCTCTGAACTCAGTATATATATATATATATATATATATATATATATATTAGAGGAGGCCCGGTGCATGAATTCGTGCATGGGTGGGGGCCGGCCAGCCTGGCCAGTGGGAGGGGACATGGGCAGTTGGCCAGTCGGCCTGCTGGTCGAACTCCTGGTAGAGGGGACAATTTGCATATTAGCCTTTTATTATATAGGATATACACTGAATGGCCAGATTATTATGCGTTCAGAGATAATAATAATCTGGCTACTCAGTGTGTGTGTGTGTGTGTGTGTGTATATATATATATTTTTTTTACCAGTTTGCAGCTGGCCTATTAATTTCCTAATGGTATCTTTTGATGAGCAAACGTTTGTGATTTTAACCCTGGCCGGTTTGGCTCAATGGCTGGAGTGTTGGCCTGTGGACTAAGGGAACCTGGGCTTGATTCCGGTTGGGGACACAGGCCTGGGTTGTGGTCTCGATCTCCAGTGAGGGGTGTGCAGGAGGCAGCCAATCAATTGATGTCTCTCTCTATCTCCCTCTCCCTTCCTCCCTGAAATAAAAAAGCATATATATATATATATATATGTATATGTATGTGTGTGTGTGTGTGTGTGTATATATATATATATATATATATATATATATATATATATATATTTAATTTTGATGAGGTCTAATTTCACAGATTTCTTCCCTGTTGGTTGCCACGTTCTGCCTTCTTTATAAGAACGCGTTGCCCAGTTCCAAGTTGTAAAGATGTTTTTAATGTTGCTTCTAGAAGCTTTATAGCTGTCGCTTTTATTTTTGGTTTAGAGATCATCTTGAATTAATTTAGTCTATGGCGTGAAGTTAAGATTTATTTGCTTTTCCGTTTTTGCTTTTCTGTGTGGATTTTCAGTTGATTCTTTGCTGAGTTCCCGGCAACTTTGTGGAGCGCCAGTCACAGGGTACGTGTGTTTTAATGTGGGGACTCGATCACGTTTGTCGACCTTCTTGAGTACCATGCTGTCTTGATGAATGTGGCTTCATCATAAGACTTAAAATAAGGTTTCCCAATATATCCAAAACATGGCTTTGGATAGTCCAGGTCCTTTGAATTTCCTTATAAATTTTATAGGCAGCATGCCAACTTCTACCAAAAGGCCGTGTGAATTTTGATTGGGATTGCAGGTCCATTTAGAATGGACATTTTCACAACATCGAGTCTTCTAATCTCATAAACCTGGTATGTCTCCATTTCTAAGGTCTTTCCATATTTATTTCTCTAATCTCTACAGAATTACATGTCCCCATAGTTTTCAATGAATAGATCTTCATGTCAATTGTTAAACTTATTCCTCTTTTTTTTTTTTACTGCTATTGTAAACTGAATATCTATTTTAAATTTCATGCTGCACTGTTTGCTGCTAGTATATACAACTACGATAGGCTTTTGTGTATTAATCCTAGATCCTGTGACCTTGTCAAAATCACTTATGATTCTAGTACTTGTTCTGTAGATATTTTGTGGTTTACTAAACAAGCATGTCCTCTGAAAATAGGCTGTGTTCCTTTTTCCTTCCGGATCCTGTGCCTTTCATTTCTTTTTCTTACCTTATTGCATCGGCTACAGTTGCTAGTCCGATCCTGTGCGAGAACTTTCAGTGCGAACTCTAGATTTTCCGCATCGGCCTTTTGTCAGATTGCGGAAATCCTCCTTCTATCCTTTATTTGCTAGAGTTTTTTAAACATGAGCGATTGTTGACTTTGGTCAGTGCTTTTTCGTACAGTAGTCTCCTCCCCCCCTCCCTGTCCTCGGGCAATACGTCCCAGGATCCCCAGCGGGTGCCTGAAACCTTGGAGAGTACCGAACCCTATATAGACTATGTTTTTTTCCAACACATACATACCTACGACAAAGTTTAACTTAGAAAGCAGGCACAGGAAGCGCTGAACAGCAATAACTAATAATAAAAGAACAAGTGTAGCTACACACTGCAATAGAAGTGATGCAAATGGCCTTGGAGCCATAACTCATCACAATAAAGGTGACGTGGACGCAGGCACGGTGACACGCCGTGGTCAGTCGCCTGAGGGACTGGCGGGCGCGGAGCCTGGCAGCGTGGAGACGCTGGACGAAAGGACGATTCACGTTCCGGGCAGGACAGAGGCCTGGGGAGCGAGACTTTATCACGCTTCTCAGAAAGGCTCGCCATTTAAAACGTACGGATTGCTTATTTCCGGAATGTTCCATGTAAGATTTTTGGACTGCAGTTGCCTGTGGGTAACAGACACGGGGGGACGCCACGCCGTGGGTGAGGGGGAACGACCGTGTCTGTGGGAGTGACCCCTTTTTCTCCTGGATCCTATGAATGGGGCGGATGACAGTGACTGATGGTTGACTATGAAACCAGGGGGTACTCCTGGAACAAGTCCAGCCTGGCTAAGGTTTGTGATCCTTTTCATGTTTTGCTGGATTGGACTTGTTAAGGATGTTTTTGGTGTAGATTTCATGAGGGAAGTGGGTATGGGGTTGTCAGGGTCATGTTGGCTTCCTAAAATGGGTTTGGGAGCCTTTCCTCCTTCCCGATTTTCTGTAAAAGTTTGCATTAAATTGTTATTTCTTCCCTAAATGTCGGATGGAATTCACCAGCGAAGCCATCTGTCCCTGGTGTGTTTTTATTTTAAAGTTTTTTTACTTCCAAATTAAGTATTTGTGTTAAATACATTAAATTATCTTACTATTTAAATGTATGAAATCTATTTGACACTGAGAGAGTTATTCCGGGCTTTTACTTCATCTCGGGTCAGTGGTGGTAAGCTGTACTTGGAAGGAACTGGCTCATTTATTATTAGTTTAATGTTCATAGGACCTTGGGGATAACCCTTCCTTTCTAATGCTGGTAATCTGGGCTCTCCGTCCTTTCTCTCTGGCTCCCTCTCCTCGGTCTGGCCCTGAGTTTGTCACGGGCAGATCTTTTCAAAGAACTCTCTTCCGGCTTTATTTTCCTTCCATTTCCCATGTTCTTGATTTCTGCCCTTCCTTCCTTCCTTCCTTCCTTCCTTCCTTCCTTCCTTCCTTCTTTCCTTCCTCCCTTCCTCCCTCCCTCCTTCCTTCCTTCCTCCCTCCCTCCCTCCTTCCTCCTTCCCCCCCCCCCTCCCTCCCTCCCTCCCTCCCTCCCTCCCTCCTCCATCCCTCCTACTGACTTTGGTGTGTCCGTCGGCCCAGGCAGGAAACAGAGCCCACCCAGTGGTCCCCACGGCGAAGTGTGACGTAAGAATTGTTATCTGATGAGCCGGCCGGCGTGGCTCAGTGGCTGAGCGTTGACTATGAACCAGGAGGTCCGGTTCGATTCCGGTCAGGGCACAGGCCTGGGTTGGGGCTCGATCCCCAGTGGGGGGCGCGCAGGAGGCAGCTGATCCATGATTCTCCCTCATCCTCGATGCTTCTCTCTCTTTCTCCCTCTCCCTTCCTCTCTGGAATAAAAACATACACGTCTATGTGTTTTTAAGAGAATTATGATCTGATAGAAGGGGTTAGCTCCTAAAAGGGCAGACACGGACCCCGAGGAACGGGAACCGCAAGGACAGGCAGCCGCCATGCTGGGAGCAGCGCCGGGAGGGAGCGGCCGTGACGCCGGGGCACAGGCCGCCGGGAAGAGAGCAGCTGGGCTCCGTCCGAAGGCCGACGTCTGTGCGTCCACAGAGGGAAAAGCGATCCACGTAGCGAGAAAGTGTGTGCACGTCCCCCATCTGCTCGGTGTCTGGGACCGAGCGAACCCCGTGGGGAAAGGGGGACGCAGGTAACACTCACCAATAAAGGTTCTTTGAAAATGAAGAAAAGAACTCCTACAGCCTCATAACAAACCCAAGCAGCCCGATTAAACACCGGCCGAGGACGGTCTCAGAGACACGGGGAGGCCAGCCGCCCGGAGAGACCTCCACGCCGCTCCCCGTGAGCGACGCCCGGGGAGCCGCCTGTGCGCGCACCGGGAGGGCCGCAACCACCGCCAACCACCGCCAGGGAGCGCCCGCGGGCGAGGGCGTGGGGGTCGGCCCGGCGGCGGCGGTGGGAACGCGGCCGCCCGGACACAGTTTGGTGGCTCCTCAGAATTAAACACAGAACCACCATGTGACTCAGCGGTTCCCTGCGCCCCAAAGAATTGGAAGCAGATGTGGGCGCATCCAGATGTGTGTGCGGCTCCGCGAGCGCAGGCGTGTGCCAGGGCCGGGCGGAAAGCGGGGCAGCTGCGTGTCGAGTGCGAGTGTTCGTGGCCCTGAAACATGCGCCCAAAGGAGTCCAAACGGTGAATCAGGTCGTGGCTGCTGACCACGCGCAGAGGCGGCGGCGGCGCCTGCGGGCAGAGGGCAGGTGCCTGAGGGAGCGGCCGCGGGCTCCATCCCGCCGGGCTGCATCGTGGGGTCGGCTGTCGGGAGCGTGGCGGCCACGACACCTGCCCGCTGCGGGGAGCCCGCCGGGCGTGGGCGGGGCTGTAGGAGCGGCTCCCGGTGGCAGACGGGCTGGAGGCGGTGGGCAGGTGGACTCGGTCACAGGCACGGCCGCCAGGGGTCTGAGCGGTGCCGGGGCCCCGGGGTGGCAGCTGTGCCCGAGGAGGGACCAGGGAGGCGGGCCAGACTGAGCGTGAGTGTGCGTGTGTGTCTCTGTGTGTGTGTGTCTGTGTTTGTGTGTGTCTGTGCGTGTGTGTGCGTGTGTGTGCGTGTGTGTGTGTTTGCTGACTCTGAGTATGTGCAGCGGAAATGAGCCACACCCCAATGCAGAGGCGGGGTCCGAGCAGGCAGCCCCAGGGTTAAAGGAGCCGAGAGGAGGAAGCGGGCGGGGTCTTGGGAAAGGAGGTGCGGGGGGAGGGGGGAGCGGGGAGCGGGCCTGACACACCCTGGAGGCCGCGGAGGCGGCCCGAACGCTCCCAGCAGGTCTGCGGTCGAGTTCCTGAGGCCCCATCTTGCTTCATGAAGCCCAGGACCCTCGAGCTGAAAGACAAGCGAGACTTTCCTCTGGGGTGTGCATGTGTGTATGCACATGCGTGTGCATGCATGCATGTGTGTGCATGCGTGTTATGTTCACACAAATGTACACAACTCTCATTTTCCTATCTTCTTGACCACCAGAGAGAATTTCTTTTTTTTAAAAAAATATTTTATTGATTTTTTTACAGAGAGGAAGGGAGAGGGATAGAGAGAAACATCGATGAGAGAGAAACATCGATCAGCTGCCTCCTGCACACCCCCCACTGGGGATGTGCCCGCAACCAAGGTACATGCCCTTGACAGGAATCGAACCTGGGACCTTTCAGTCCGCAGGCCGACGCTCTATCCACTGAGCCACACCGGTTAGGGCCAGAGAGAATTTCTATGAGTCTCTCCACCCTCCCCAAGCTGCTCTTGGAGGGACACGCACGCAGGCACGTGCACACACACACACACACACACACACACGTGCACACACAGTCAGGGCGAGCACGCCTGTGACAGCACCTAGGCCCGGCAGGAAACGGGACTCTGGGAAACAGCAGGCCCCGCCTTTGGCACAAAACCATGTCATTCAACAGAACAGAGGGGGGTGGGGTGGGAACAGATTTTGCCAAAAGCGTCCAGTGCCTTTAAGGGCCCGTCCTGGTGGCTCATGTCCAAGCTCTGACGGGCTCAGGAAAGACATCTGTGACCCAGGGTGTCCTCCAGGCCGGGCAGCCACGCCCCAGGCTGGCCTTTCTCCTGGCGTCCTGACGAGATCCGGACGTGGTCCGTGAGGGAGCCGCGGCCGTCACCTGCCAAGCTGGCGGGGTGCGGGTGGCTGGTTAGGTTGCCTGGGAAACCTGTTAAAATGCAGGTTCCGGGCCAACCCCGGCACGTCGGGGTCAGCTGAAGGCACCTTGAGGTCAGCCGAGGACACTTTGGGGTCAGCTGAGGGCACCTCGGGGTCAGCTGAGGGCACCTCGGGGTCAGCTGAGGGCACCGAGCTGCCGGCTGAGGGCACTGGGGGCACGGGAATGGCAGAGGCCCCAGCAGGTGCTGGGCGCTCAGCGGGGCTGCGGGGAGGACTGGGGAACGCGGGTGCGTGCCGACCGGCTCGGAGCTCGGTGGACAGTGTGACTGTGCGATGAGACACAGTAACAGATGTGGCCTTTGGCGGCGGTAGAGCGGGGACGCCGGGCCACGGGGCCAGGGTTGCTCAGGCCCGGCCCGGCCTGTGGCTGCCGTGACAAATGACCACAAACCGGGGCCTCAGACCATGGAAATCGGTCCTTCGGCTCTGGAGGCCAGAGGTCCGGGTCCGGGTCGGTTCCTTCGGAGGCCGGAGAGAGTCTCCTCAGCCGCGGCCCAGTGCCTGGCGGTGCTGGTGCCCTGGGCCCGTGGCTCCTCGCCTCCGGCTCGCCCCCCTCCTTTCTCTCACCCAGATGCTGGCCACTGGGTCAGGGCCCACCCCTCCAGGATGCCCGAATCGCCACCCGGTGACATCTGCAGAGACCTGGTTTCCAAACAGGGACACGGTCACAGGTGCCGAGCATTAGGGCTACGTATGTTTTTGGGGAGCACAAAGTTCAACCTACAGCAGGCCTGGCTTGGCCCCGAAGGAGGACGAGGACGGATGAGCGAGGGCCCCAGGGCAGGGGCCTGCGTGGTGAGAGGGTTTGAGCGGAGTCAGGGAAGGGGGCGGGTGGTACCCAGACGCAGGGGCAGGAAGAAGCGCTAGGCACTGCGTCACGTGGCTGGAGGTGTGTCCCGTAGGAGAGAACTGACTTCGAGTCCCCCCAAATACAAAACCAGTAGCAGAGACGTGGAAGGTACTAGAAAGTGGAGTTTGACCTCTGGCACAAGGCAGCACTTTTCTCACGTTTCACTTCCTGACGGTGGAGCAGGCTGCTTCGCCCAGTAGTGAGTTCCCCGGGCCTAGGAGCATTCAAGCAGGGGCTGGGGAGGCTGCTCAGGAATGCCATAGGCGGGGGTTCCTGCCGATACCAGGCACCTGCTGTCCGATGCGAGCTTGAACTTCAAAGTGTAATGTTGCCCTAACCCAGTGGTCGGCAAACTCCTTAGTCAACAGAGCCCAATATCAACAGGACAACGATTGAAATTTCTTTGGAGAGCCAAATTTTCTAAACTTAAACTTCTCCTTCTAACGCCACTTCTTCAAAATAGACTCGCCCAGGCCGTGGTATTTTGTGGAAGAGCCACACTCAAGGGGCCAAAGAGCCGCATGTGGCTCGTGAGCCGCAGTTTGCCGACCACTGCCCTAACCAGTTTGGCTCAGTGGATAGAGCGTCGGCCTGCGGCCTGATGGGTCCCAGGTTCAGTTCCGGTCAAGGGCATGTACCTTGGTTGTGGGCACATCCCCAGTGGGGGGTGTGCAGGAGGCAGCTGATCGATGTTTCTCACCGATGTTTGTAACTCTCTGTCCCTCTCCCTTCCTCTCTGTAAAAAAATCAATAAAAAAGAAAATCAAAGTGGAGTGTTGCTGGGCATATGGACAGGGACCCGCCACCGCGGCCCTGCGCACTCCGCCGTCTGTGGGCGGGCAGGCTGGGCTTGACCCCCCGCCCTTTGTCCCCGCTCTTCCCCTCTGGCTGCCGGTGCTGAGCTCAGAGCTCACTCGATGGGGCTGTTTCTCCCGTGACGTGGAAGCCGGTCTCTGACCAGCGCCCGGGGCTGGGTCCTGCCTGGGCCCTGTCCTGGGGGGGCACCCAGGGACCTTCCGCAGCCTGTCCTCCCCCGTCTGGTCCCGCTCCCGGGAACCGGATTTCCCCAAGTGCCCCTGCCAGCCCGGAGCCTCCGTCACAGCTGGAGGGACGGCTGAGTGACCCCTTAGTCCCTGGAGGTCACGGTCAGGTTCAAGCTCACTCCCACAAGCCCCTCCTGCCATGCGGCTGTGGACCGAGGCTCCGGGCAGCTGTCAGGCGAGGAAATGACACGTGAGCTGACGGTTCCTCCCGGGGAAGCTTTGGGAGGAGCAGCTGAGGGCCCCGCTGCCCCGCTGCCAGGCCCCCGCCCCGCAGAACGGGCCTGGATGAGGTGCTGCCTGAGGGTGGCCCGCAGAGCGCGTGGAGGGAGGGACGACCCAGGCCGGCGGTGCCTGCAGACGTGACCTCGCCGAGGCCCGGCGTGGCGGGCACAAGCGCTGCCCTTTGCAGGGAGATGGAGGCTCAGAGACGGCGCGTAACTTGCCTGGACCCCACCAGCTAATAATTCAGCCAAACCAGGAGGCGTGTCCAGTCTGTGTGCCTCCAGCCGCCCGGTGCTCCACGTTCTGTCAGGCCCAGGAAGGGACCGAGACGGCCTCCCGTGAGCCGCAGTATCCGCATGGGCGCCGCTTGGCTCACGCGGCTGCTCAATAAAAACGCTGAGTGGCCCGGCCGGCTGGCTCAGTGGTGGAGCGTCGACCTATGAACCAGGAGGTCACAGTTCAATTCCCGGTCAGGGCACTTGCCTGGGTTGTGGGCTCGATCCCCAGTGGGGGGCGTGCAGGAGGCAGCCGATCAGTGATTGTCTCTCATCATGGATGTTTCTTTTTTAAAAAATATGTTTTATTGATTTTTTACAGAGAGGAAGGGAGAGGGAGAGAGCTAGAAACATCGATGAGGGAGAAACATCGATCAGCTGCCTCCTGCACGCCCCCTACTGGGGATGTGCCCACAACCAAGGCACATGCCCTTGACCGGAATCGAACCCAGGACCGTTCAGTCTGCAGGCCGACACTCTATCCACTGAGCCAAACCGGTCAGGGCTCATCATTGATGTTTCTCTCCCTCTCCCTTCTTCTCTGAAATCAATAAAAATATATTTTTTAAAAATGCTGAATGACTGGGTGCCTGCGGCCCCGTTGACAGGAATGACCGAGAGCGGATGGCGTTGGCCCAAACGCCTGTCTCCATCCCCTGGCCCAGCGTCCCCCCCCCTTTGGGGAGTGTGACCTTGGAAACAGTGACCTCTCTGTGCTGCGTTGGAGAGCGTCTCTGAGCGGCGTCAGGAGAACAGCTGGGGATTACCAGCGCCCTGTGGCTGGCGGCCGCGCGCCACGTCCCGGCTCAGATGTGTGGGTGATTGTCAGCCGCAGGTGTGAGAAGAGCTGCCCGGGGGCCCGTGCACCCACGCCCCCTCCCCGCTTCCGCCGCCGGCCCCGAGCGTGGCGTCCAAGCCTCCGCTCTGGACCGTGGGTCCCTGGGGGGGGGGGGGGGGTTGTCAGCTGCTGTGGCTGTTGGTTTGTGTCCCACGGCGGCGTGCAAAGCGCCTAGACGTGAATCGAGGGACATGGGCACCCGACGTCCGCGTGCGGTGGTTCTCCCCGGGGAAGGGCCTCAGTGGGACGCGCGCAAAACCGCCTCGGGGGTCGGAAGCTCTCCGGCGTCCCCCTCCCGCGGCAGCTTCTGAGTTTCCATCCTCAGAAGAAAAGCCGCGTGGGAAGAATCTTCGAGTAACTCGGGCCGCAGGGAGTTGCCCACCAGGTCCGCGTGGGGAGGCTGGTCTGCGTCGTGGCTCCTTCGTGCACAGACACCAGTGGGCGCCCACGCAGGAGCTGGCATCTGCCTCCGGCCTGGCCTCCCTGCCTCCGGGCCTCCCAGGGGCTCCCCGCCCGGCCCTGGCTGCCCTGGCGCCGTTTAGGTCCAGGTGGATGGACGCGGGCAGGTTGAGCTCCCGTCACAGCGAGCCCACTGCCACCTGGGGGCCTGGCAGGCCTGGCGCACCCGTGCTTCCGTGGGGGCCGCGGGGAGGCCGCGGGGAGGCCACGGGGAGGGGAGGATGAAAGGAGGTGGTAATGCAGGTGCTGCGTGGAGGGGAGGGCCGGCTCAGAGCCTCAGGAGGGCAGCGTTCCTCCTCCCTCCTCCTCCTCCTTCCTCCCCTCCCCCCTGTACCACCAGGCGCTGCCACTGGGCCCTCAGTGGTCCCTCCAGACCCCTCCTCTCTCTGGTTCTCTAAGTGGGGACTCCTTCGCGGGCACAGAGTGGGGGCTCCCTGCCTGGGGGGCCGGGGCAGCCCGAGGAGGCACAACTCCGGGAAGGGGCTCGAGGACCCCGGGGCGGCGGCAGGAGGGACCAGGGTGGGAGAGGAAGCCATTGAGACGTTCGCCAGTGGCTGTATTTGTGACTTAGGATGTTGCGGTCACCAGGGGTCACTTAGGGGTCACCAGGGCATGGCTGTTGGTCCAGAAGTGTCAGCTGGGCGGCTGGCCAGGCTGCTGGGCGGAGGGGCTGTCGTCCTCGGCATCTGTCCTATGCCAGGCGCTGGCCCGGCCCCTGTAGCATGTCCCCGTCCCCGCAGGGAGAGGTGGGCGGAGGGAGAAGCGGGGACTTGGGACCTGTGAGGCGAGCATGCTCAGTCCGCGTCCTCCTTGCGGCCTGGAGAGGGGAGGGGGGACGGGGAGGCACCCCACGGCCGTGTTTGGGGTCTGCCCTCGCTCCGGCAGTGAGAGTGGCTCCCTGGTGCCTCTCTCCTCCCTGCGTTTTCTGAGAACACACGCAGCCGGGCCGGGAACATGGTACAGCGCACAGCCCTGTGCGCGTCACGTGGCTTCTCCTGTTCACGCCGCGTCCGTCATGCTGGCCCGCCCGCCCGCCCCGCATCCTTCCATCGGCCGTGTGGCCACCCTGTTTTTATTCTCTGACCTCAGAGTCGCCGTGATCTTTCTTATTACCCATGGAGTCGTTACCATAGGATGTATCCCAGCCTCTCTCTCCAAACCTCCCACTCCTCAGACAGCGAGCTGTGCCGCCGCAGAGCGTGTTCTGGAAGAACCCGCTCCACTTACCTGAGAGCGTCCGCCGGGGGAGTGCGCGTCCCTTCCAAGTCTGTCCGCGGCGGCCGTGCGTGTGTTTACACCACGGCAGTGGGCAGACCGCGAGCCCACCCTGCACCAGCGCAGGTCGCGAACCGCCCCCGGGGCGCCGCTGTTGCCGCCTGTCCTTCCCCGGCTCAGCGAATCTCAGTGGAACCGGCCTGAGGGGTGCCGGGCCGACCTCTGTTTTAACCGGCGGTTCCCACCGACGGAGCTCCCTCCGTGGGAAGACGTGGCTTTGTCCCCAGTCACCACCTGAACGTCACCTCCTCCGGCTCAGACCTGGTGATGTAGGGACGGACGGGGACATGCGGAGGCCTGCGGGCTGGGCAGCGGCCGCGGTTGTGTCGTGAGAGGGTGGGTGCCAGGAGAGTGACCCGCTGCTGCAGGAAGGGGACATGGGTCTGAGGTTTTAGGTCCCCAGTGGGACAGCCCTGCACTGTTTCCTAAAAATGCTCTGGATTATTCACAGTCAAGTAGAAACCTCTCAGTCGGCCCTTGCACACCGGCTGGCCCTTGCACACCCAGCTGGTCCTTATACCCCTGGCTGGCCCTTGCACACCCAGCTGGCCCTTGCACACCAGCTGGCTCTTGCACACCCAGATGGCCCTTGCATACCAGCTGGGCCTTGCACACCCAGCTGGCCCTTGCACACCCAGATGGTCCTTGCACACCAGCTGGCCCTTGCACACCGGCTGGCCCTTGCACACCCAGATGGCCCTTGCACACCAGCTGGCCCTTGCACACCGGCTGGCCCAGCTGAGCATGTGCACCAGGCGGGCTCCTCTCCAGCGGCAGCATGGCCACGGCCTCCGCAGATGCCGACCGTGGTGACTCACGGCCGAGAGCGTCCGTGTGACCCACTTGCAGACGATGCCGTGGCGCCACAGGCCGCACGTGGGCTCGTGTGCCGGTCTGTTTCCCTCTGTGCGGCGGCTGCAGCTCACCAGGCGATCCCCTGCCCGTCCTGCCCTCCCGGCCGGCCCCGGGCTCCAGAGTGCGCTCACCTGGGCGGAGCTGCGGCCCAGGGCAGGTCTGTGGTCTGGTGACGGGACAAGCCACGGAGACTGGACGCCCTGGTCCCTGAGGCCAGGAGCGGGCCCTGTCCTGAGGGGAGAGACGGCTCTCTAGCGGACAGCTGTGTGAGGAGGGGGCCACCTGGCCGGCAGGGCTGCTGGGGGACCCGAGGGGTGATGCTCATGGTCCCTTCCGCCTCTGGATGGGCACCCCACGCCGTGTCTGACTCGGGGCCCAGCCCCAGAGGAGGGAAGGGGGTCCTTGGCCCGGGGCCTTGGGCTGTCCTGTCCGGCTCGCTGGCCAGTTTCCACGTTGCTTCCGGGGTCTCCCGGGAGCTTGCCTGTCCCCACACCGTAGGCCTTGGCTGCCCGGGTCCCCAGGAACCAGAGAGACACAGAGGGGCCTTCCCCTTGCTGAAGGGGCACCCCGAAACAGACAGTCCATGGGAAGCTGCGTGGGCCCCAGACCCCAGGGCTGGGCAGCCTGTGTCCTTTGTCCTGGCCCCTCTCCTCACAGGGCCCAGCCGCAGCAGCCGCAGCAGCCGGAGCAGGCGGAGCAGGCGGAGCAGGCGGACTTCTGGCAAAGGCTGGGCCGAGTCACGGCCAGTGACTCATGCAGGGGGAAGGGAGGGGACCGGCGGGGTGAGTGCCTTAATAGCAAAGCCATCACGTCCGCGGCCACGTCACACGCAGGACAAACAGCGCATTGAGGCTCAGGCTTCCACCCGCTCAGGGTGGGGGGAGTTCGCTATGCAGCAAAGCAGTACCAGATTGTCGGGGGGCGGGCACCCCGCTTCCTGCCTCCTCCCACGCGGAGCTGTCTGTTCCCAAGGCTCCGGCCAAGGCCCAGAGGAGGCGGCGCGGGTCCCCGCCACTCTCCCTGGGTGGCAGCGGGCAAGGGCACGTCCAGGCACAGAACCTGCTCTCGGCTCCTGGTGGGCCAGGCGGTGGGGAGACCCAGCCCCAGGGAGGCCCCCGCACTGGCTGCTGGCGTGGGCCACTCCCTCCTTCTCCGTCCTTCCCTGGGGCAGGGACCCCGCTCACTTCTGTCCCTAAACACCGGGGTGCCCTGCGGGGCCACGGCGGCCCAGCCCTCTCCCCTCCCCCTCGGACCCTGGACGGCCTCTGGGGGCAGTCCGGGAGCACCCGGGGTCCCAGAGCCGGAAGTGGGGGGACTTGAGCCTAGACACTTGCCGGCTCCTCGCGCTCAGGCTTCCAGAGCCGCCCGGCTCCGCGGGCTGGTGTCCGGCTCTTCCTCACAGTGACCTTCGACCGAGGACCAGGTCTCTTCCAGGGCCCGCGGCGGCCCCACAGGCAGGTTTCTGTCTTTGCTGGGGCCGCGTGGGCGATGCTGTCCCCCAACTCTCCCGGGCCGGTGTCCCCCAACCCTCCCGGGCCGGTGTCTCAGTCCCCTCCTCAGATGGAGGGGTAGGTGTTTCAGTCCTCGCCCCGCAAACCAGCTGCAGGAACCCGCACATACCGCCGCGTCCCCGCCTTTCCAGCCTGGGAGAGAGCCAGGTGGATGCCCTTCCGTGGGCAAAGCTACCCTCAGGCTGACCTTCATTCATCCTCCCTCTCCCTCTCCCTCCTCTCCCTCTCCTCCCCTCTCTCTCTCTCCCCCTCATCTCTCTCTCTCCCTCTCCCCCTCTCCCTCCCCCCTCCCCCTCTCTCCCCCTCTTCCTTTTCCTCTCCCCTCCCCTCCCCGCTTCTCTCTCTCTCTCCCCCTCCATCTCTCTCTCTCCCTCTCCCCCTCTCCCTCCCCCCTCCCCCTCTCTCCCCCTCTTCCTCTCCCCTCCCCTCCCCTCCCCGCTTCTCTCTCTCTCTCCCCCTCTCTCTAGCTCTACCTTTATGGTCAGTGGCCCAAACTGGCCGCAGATAGAGGAAGCAGTGATCGGCGCTGAGCTCCCTGACACGGAGGTACACAAGGCCGGGGCGGATGGGCGTTTAGGGGCCTGTCATGGAGGTGGATTCCCACGGGGCTGTGGGTGCAGTGACCCTTCTGGAAGGTGAGGATGCGGGGAGGGGGGGGTCCCCTGCCTCCTTGCCCTCCCGTGGTGGCTGGCTGCCGGCCCCCTTCTCTCCCCCTTGCTGGGCGTCGCCAGGGCAGTGGGCAGGGGCATTGTTAGGTCACATGGCCGAGGCCCAAGGGCGCTGGCGGGGCAGCAGCTGCCCAGAGACGACGTCACCTCGGTCACTGCGGTGACTGTGTAATAAGGGTGGCCTCGGGGCCGCTGGCCTTCCCCCTCTCCCGCTGGCTGACGTGGAACTGGGGCAGCTGTGACTCAGCCGGCCGCACTGCAGTGTGAGCAGCCTGCAGCCTCCGCGGGGAGCAGGGTGCCTGCAGGGCACAGTGGCAGGGAGGCGGGACACGGGGACAGCCTGTCCTGCGGGCAGTGGCGCAGCCACGCCTCCTGGCAGCCGGGCAGGGCGCTGCGGGCTGGCACAGCCGCCTGCTGCTCCGAGACTGGTTGGTCCTTTGTGGAGCCGCTGGGAGGACCAGGGGGTGTCAGCCACGGGGTGTGTGTGTGTGGGGGGGAGGGGACGCTGGGCATCTCCTACCTATCTCTGTGCATCCAGCCTCAGGTGGCCCCTGGGAAGTCGGGGGACTTTAGCTGGTTCCCAAGCCCTGTTTGGGGGGCTGGGGAGGAACACAGGGGGGTGGGACTCCGTGAAGCAGGAATGATCAGGAGTAAAATAGGAATCATGGGAAGAAGCGTATCTGGGTGCTCACTCCCCGAGCCCGTGGGGCCCAGACTTCCGACTCTGCTGATCACGGCCCGTCGGACATGCCAGTAGCCAGGTGACGCCGAGGAGCCGGGACCGGGCCTTTCCCGGCCCCCTGAGCTCTGGGCGGAGGCGGGCGAGGAGGCCCCGCTTCAGTTAGGAGGCGTTCTGTGAGCTGGCCGTTAAAGCGCAGCCATGATGAACATTTGAATGGGATATTATGTAAACTGCATCACTTACATTTTATAAACTAGACAACACTTAAAAATTATATAAGTTATTTTAAATGAAATCGTAGACTTGCCACATGATCCCACTTCTGGGTAAATGCTCAGAAGAATGGAAAGTAGAGATTCAGAGAGACGGCGTGCCCGTGTTCACAGCTGCCCGAGGGGGTGGGGGGGCGAATCCCCACACCTGCCGGGACGCGGCGGAACCTTGAGCGCGCCGCCCTCCGTGCCAGCGGCCAGACGCGGAGGACACATGCAGGTGCCCTTACAGGAGGCCCGGAGGGGTCCAACCCGCAGAGAGAAAGTGGAAGGGAGGGTGCCAGGGTCTAAGGGGGGGGATGGGGAGTGAGTGTTTGATGGGGACAGAGTCTCAGTTTGGGAAGATGAGGAACGTTCTGGAGATGAGGGTGGTGACGGCTGCACAACAACATAAGTGGACTTAGTGCCACTTGGCTGTGCACTAAAAATGGTTAAAATGCCCGGCCGGCGTGGCTCAGTGGGTGCGCATTGACCTATGAACCAGGAGGTCAGGGTTCGATTCCCGGTCAGGGCACAGGCCTGGGTTGTGGGCTCCATCCCCAGTGTGGGGTGTGCAGGAGGCAGCCGATCCATGATTCTCTCTCACCATTGATGTTTCTCTCTCTCTCCCTCTCCCTTCCTCTCTGAGATCAATAAAAACATATTTAGAAAAAAAAAAATGGTAAAAATAAAAGAAAGCAAAGAAACACAGAATGGGAGGAAGAAAACCCAAAAAACCAAAACCCCCAAAAAACAGTGGAAATGGCGACTTTTCTATTTGTTACCACCATAAAGAAATGCACTGCTCGACTAGAGAAAATGAAATCACGTCTGAGGCTTATGTAACGTAACTCAGTAACGTACAAGTGCTTCCATCAGAGCAAAGGTGCGAGGGCGCCACCGTCCCACTCCCTCAGCATTTGCTGCATCCAGCCATCACCTGTGCCCGCCAGCCCTGCCCCTGTGCCTCTGGCCGCCGCACGGGGGGCCTGCACGCCCTCCCAGCGCCAGCCTCAAGGGGGCGCGCTGCCAGCTGGACGGCGGCCAAGGGCATTTGCACCCCAGAAAAGGCAGATGCTGCAAAGCCGGTGGTGTTGGTGTGTGACCCCCAGAGTGCCGGTCAGCTGACCCCTGGAGGGGGGCTTGGACTGGGGGCGGCACCTCGGGGTCAGAGCAGACATGCACTGGAGGTAGGAACTCGCCGTGGCTTGGATGGGGGGTGCGGTCTCTGGAGGTGGAGGGCTGAGGGTGTCGGGGGATGAGGAAGGTCCAGTGGCCGATGGCTCCAAGGCTCTGGAGCTCAGGGAGGCCCTACTGTGCGCCAGGCCCAGGCAGAGCTGTGACCGCATGGCCCCTGCCCCGGGGGAGCCCTGGTCTGTGACAAAACAGAGGCACCCCTCAATGGGGTGTCCTGTCCAAAAGCTCCGAGCGGCTGGGCAAGCAGCCACCGTCCTCCCGCTGCTGCCCAAGCCCCCCCAAGTCCCCGGGAGCCGGGGTCATGGGTGCTGGTGTGCGTGCCACAGGGCTGCTTCCGCCCACCGCTTCCTCCCGCCGCCCTCTCTCCCAGGCCGGAGCTTCACTCCACCCGGCCGCTCCTCCATTCCAGGAAGGCTGCAGTGGACTTCAGGCTGTGCCTTTAATGCCCCCCCACCCCCCGCCGCCTGCTTTCCCCCCACTGCCCTCAGGACGGCCGCGCGGGGCAGCCTGTGTCCTGGGACCGGTTCTGTGGCTGATTAGACATCGTTGGCAGATGCAGCTTTGACCTAAAGAAATGACTCGGACAGGCCCTGGCTGGTGTGGCTCAGTGGACAGAGCGTCGGCCTGTGGACTGAAGGGTCCCGAGTTCGATTCCGGTCCAGGGCAACACACGTACGTCGGTTGCAGGCTCCTCCCCGGCTTGGGCCCTGGTCAAGGCAAGTGCAGGAGGCAACCAACCGATGTGTTTCTCTCAAACGCGTCGATGTTCCTCTCCTTCCCTCTCTCTTCCACTCTCTAAAGTCAATGGGAGATATCCTGGGTGAGGATTAACAACAACAAAAAGAAATGACTCAGACGGGAGCCTGACCTCTGTGTGTGTGTGTGGGGGGGGGGGGGGGAGGGGGGAACTGCCATGACAAAGGACCATAAACCGGGGGGCTGAACAAAGCAGAAACACACTCTCCCCGTTCAGGAGGCCCGAGCCCCCACTCGGTGTGGGCAGGGCCCGCTCCCTCGAAGGCTCAGGGGAGGATCCTTCTGTCTCTTCCGGCTTCTGGGTCCCAGGGGGTCCCTGGCTTGTGGTCCCATCCCTCCAGGCTCTGCCCGCCTCCTGCGGCCTCTCTGCATCCGTGTGTCCTCAGCCCTGCAGGACCCCGTCCTGGGGTTCAGGGCCCACCCCTCTCCAGGGCACTGACCCTCGCTGCAGGTCCTTGTCTTAATCACCTCTGCCACGATCCTCCCGCCAGATCAGGCCGCATCCTGAGGTTCGGGGGGCTCTATCTTTCGGGGGCCACCCTTCACCCCACGACAAGTCATGGTGGACCTGGGAGGTAGGCGGCCCCTCTAATCACACCTTCCCCGGGGCCAGGCCTGTGGGTGGCCTCCCTTCTCCCGTGGTCTGGGGGGCGGGGGGTGCTGCTGTGTGTCTGTGTGCGCCATCCCAGAAGGCAAAGGCCTTGCCATTGTCGGTTTCTTGCCACATTGAAGCTCTTTTTCCTCTTTCTGCAGCGGCTGCTGATTTTATCTGCCCGGGGCCCTGCCAGGACCCTTCCGCCAGCCCCTGGCCCTGGCTGCTCAGGCCCCAGGAAAGGGGGCGGGGCCTTATTCAGGTCCTGGAGCCCCAGATTGGACAGGCCCTGGAAGTGATCAAAGGCGGGCGGGGATGATTACAGGGCCGCCGGGTGGCTGCTGGACCGGCCCGTTGGAGGAGTAATTATTCCCTGAAGGGTGGCACCAGCTGTTCCCCATCTCCTCCGAGGACGGGGGGAAGAGGAAGTGAGCGATGTACAATTAGAGCGGTTGGTTAGATACCAGGGGGGACTTCCTGGCCCGGAGGAGTGTGGCTAAGTGCTGGGTTGGGTTTCCTGGGGAGCGTCGGAAACCCCTCCCCTCGGGTGCCCGGCCGTGGCCCCGTGGTTCCAGTGCCAAGGGCTACAGGCAGGGGGCGGACTGGGCGGGCTCTGGAGCAGTCAGGCCAACAGGGGGCGCCTTCTGGCCTCGAAGGGCGACTCCTTCCTGCCATTGTCCCGTGGGCTCCCATAGCGGGGGAGCATTTCGGGGAGGCGTGCACCCTGGCCGGGTCCCCACGGAGATAAGCCCACGTATATTTAGCTCAGCCGAGAATGGCAGGGCGTCGCGCACAATGCGCTGACCCGAGGCTAGTCTCGGGGAGCCCGGCCAGCTCTCTGCGAGGACAATCGCACGGGCGTGCCTACCCTCTGCAGGTGCTTTTTATGGAAACACGGGAGCACAGCGCTGTGGCCCAGGCTGGATGGGACCACCCAGCTCCCAACCACAGGGGGACCGGTTTCCCAGCCGGGGGGAGCCGTGGCGCAGGCCCAGGTGCTGGGGTTCAGACGGCGGTCCCTGGCTGGTGGGGATGACAGGGGCGACTCCGTTTCTGAAGCCTGGGCTCCCGGGCCGACGAGGGTGTGTGCGCATCTGAAATGTCTGTGGTTGCTGCTCGGCGTCCACAGACTCACTGGGTTGAAAATAGTTCAAAATATCCCAAGCATGAGGGCGGGCGCGGCCGCCCTCCTTAGAGAGGAAGGGCTCGGTTTTCGCTGTGAGGAGAGCCGGGGAGCCAGCGCGCTCAGCCAGAGGCCCGCTCACCTGGGCGGGCGGCCTCAGCATCCCCTGCACCTCAGACCTGGGGGTGGCGGGCGGGGAGTGGCGGTGACCAACCTGAGCGCTAGGAGGCGCTGTGGGGGCCCTCGGGTACCCACCTATGGAGCTGTGGCCCACCAGCACCCAGGGCTCCCTCCATGCTGTGGATTCTCCGCTGCCCCCACTGTAGGCAGAGGCAGTGGGTCCACGCTAGTGAGGGGACCAGGGGCAGACAGGAGCGTCTAACAGGCTCAGCCAATGGAGGGGGGCGGAACCAGCCCCCCAAGCCCTCCCCTTCCCCCCAGCTGTCAGTGCCAGACCCGGATGGCCCTTCTTGGGGGCTTGATCCTGGGGCTTCTCAAGTCCCAGCTCATCCTGTCGCCCCCGCCCCTAGGACGTGCCCGCCCGGTAGGTACAGGGTTCATGGGTGTTCGCTGAAGGGAAGGAAGGGATGGAGAAGCTAGAAGTTCCTGCCCCGCGGCAGCCTCCTGCCTCCCCACCCTTCTCTCCGCATCTAAGAACCAGGGCAGGACCGGGACCGGGTCTAGGCGCCACATAGAGATGCCCCTTCTGGAGGGGATGGGGAGGCACCCCTCTGGCTGTTCTGACAGGGGCTCCATCCCCGCCCAGGCCCCTGCCGGGCCGGCGCCCCCTCCCAGAGAGCAGGAGCGACCCTGGGTGGAAGGGTGGGGGCGGGGAGTCGCTGGAGGGGGTCCCCCTCCGGGCCACGTGAGTCCTCCTTGCGCTCGCCCGCTGGCTCTCCGCCAGCCGGCCAGGACCCTGCGGGCAGCCGGCCCGCGCGTTAACCTCGTCGGCGCCGGGAGCGAGGGAAGGCGGCGGCCAACTTTGTTTGCTCGCGTCGATCCGGCTCCCGCAGCAGGAGCCTGCGCCCCGGGGAAGGGGCGTCCGCTCCCCCTCGGCACCGCCCCCGCGTCCGCTGCCCGCCTCCACATCCGCCCACATCTGGCTGCAGCGGGCGTGGGGCGGGGAGGGGGGGCCGGCCTCGTCCCTCGCCGTCCCCTGGGCGTGGGCCAGGCGGGGAGAAGGGGGGCCCTCGGGTCGAGCGCCCCGGACTCAGCCCGTCCCGCGGCGGCGGCGCGCGCCCCAGCCCCCAGGACTCGGCGCTGACAGGCGGGCGGAGCAGCCAGTGCGCGCCCGGGAGGCCGGGCCGGGGTGCGGGAACCTGATCCGCCCGGGAGGCGGGGGCGGAGCGGGGCGGGGGCGCCAGGAGCGGGAGGCCGGCGCCCGCCCGCCTCCCCCATTCATTCAGCGGAGCCCGCGGGCCGAGGGGCTCCGCCGCCAGCGCTGCAGGCGGGAGCGGGAGCGGGAGGCGGGCGGGCGCCCCAGCAGCTCGCCGGCCGGGCGCTTCCTCCTCGCCGCCCTCCGCGCCGCCCGCCAGCCACCATGTCCGACCCCGCGGTCAACGCGCAGCTGGACGGGATCATTTCGGACTTCGAAGGTGGGTGGGTGCCGGCGGCGGCGGGAGCGCTCGGGGCCCCTCGGACGGGAGGGTGGCGTGGAGGGGGAGGCGGGACCCCGATGGGGCGCCCTCCCGCCGCGCGCCCCCCGCCCCGCCCCGCGTCGCTTACGTGGAGGACCCGGTGCGGGGACCGCTGCCTCCGGCTTCCTTCCTTTTATTGTTGTTTGTGGGGGCGCCGCGCCGGCCGCCGGGAGGGCGCGGGCTTCCTCGGACCCCGGCGCGCGGTGCCCTCTCCGCGCCGCTCAGCCCCGCCCTCGGGCTCCGGCTGCCGGCGCTCCCGGGGGCCCTCGAAGTCCACTCGGCCCTGCGCCCCGCGGGCGGTCGGGGCAGTGGGTTCCCCGCCCCCGCGCTCCCCGGGGCGGGCAGCCCCCTCCCCCATACCAGTGTTGGCCTGGGCTGAGCCGAGTCCGGGCGGGGGAAGGCCGCCCCGTGGGCCCGCAGAGGTCTTGGGGGGGCGCCCCATCGTCCCGCATCCGCGCCTGGGACATCCTCGGCCTCCCGGAGGCGGGCTGTGTGGCGAGGGGGGCCTGCGTGCGGGTAGGGAGTGCATTTTGGCCCCCACTCCCCTCCGGGGTTCACGAAGTGTGGAGAGACTTGGGGGGCAGGGGGGCTTCTCCCTGCGAGTGAGTCCGGCCTCCTGGCTTTGGGCCTGAGTGTGTGTGTGTGTGTGTGTGTGTGTGTGTGTGTGAGTGTGTGTGTGTGTGTGTGTGTGTGTGTGTGTGTGTGTGTGTCTGTGTGCGCGCGCTTTCGTGCGTCCTCGTGACGCCCGTGGCCCCGCGTCCTGGGGAGGAAATAAAGTGCTGGGAGGGAAGCTCACACAATAGTCCCCGCACTCGCGGGTTTCTGAGGGCGGGTCTGCCTCTGTGGGGGCCGGAGCCCCCGCCCCTCCGAGGGGCTCCCCGGCAGCCCTGGGCAGAGCCCTCTGGGGGCTGGGGTAGGGGAGGCTGGGCCGGAGGCCAAGCCCGGAGGTCCTCCGCCCGTCACGGGCAGAACCAGGGCTGGGACCTGGCTGGCCAGAGCCCAGCGGCTCACATGGCCCACCTGGGTCTGGCCCATTTGCGGGGGGTACGTCTGGGAACCAGAGCCTGGCTGGACCCACGCAGGGCCCCGCCGTGGTGATTCTGGGTGGGGCCTGCCCTGGCCGGCTCGGGGGTGTTTGCTGTCCTGTGGCCCGCCCGCCTGTGCGGACATGAGGGTGCCAGCGGCTGGCCTGGCGGTGGGAACACTCAGACCAGCTGAGAAACTGCCAGGCAGGTCAGGGGCTGCGGAGCGGGCTGGCTTGTGCCTGGCGGTGGACACCTTGGCGCATGCTCATCCTGGGGTCACCCGGACTGACCTGCCTGCTCCCCTGCCCTGCGCTGCTGCTGCTGCTCTCCCGCCACCCCTCAGGGCCTTTTCACGTCCCGGATGCCCGAGGGCGCCCCCTTCAGGTCGCATAGTGGGCGGGCTCTCCCTGTGGCCGGGGCCAGGACTCGGTCAGCTGGCAGTCCCTGCCCCAAAGCAGGGTGCTGGGATTTCGGGGAGGGATGGTTCCATGCGCCCTAAGGCAGGATGGGGAGGTGGAGCTTTGGGGGTCGTGTGGTCCAACAGCTGTCGCAGTTCATGCCACGTAGGTTGTAGGTTGCGAGTGCCTCTGCCTCGGGGTCCCCCCCACCCGCCGGCTGTCCCAGCTGAAGATGCCGGCAGCCTCCGCGGCGGGGGGCGGCCTCCCCACGGCTCCTTGACCCTTTAATTTGGTCGGAGACAATGGCCTCATTGAGACCATCCTAGGGCAGCAGTTGGCAGCCCTGTGACTCCAGATGGAGGTCTCCGGAGGGCTGGGGCGCGGGGCCTCGAACCCTCCGTGCCCCGTGTGCATCAGTCTCTCCAGGTGTGCCCTGGAGAGTCCGACGTGCTCTGAGGATGGGGGTTCCGGCGTTCGAGCCCCGGCGTCCTGCATGGGTGCGAGACCAGACACCCGGCCTCCCTGCACGTCCCCGGAGCTTGGGGTGGCGCTGGGGGTGGGGGCTGCCAGCCTCGGATGGAGAAGAGGGCACGGCCCAGGGCGACAGTGGGTGAGAGGGCAGGGGAAGGCCGCTCTGGCTGACCACCGGAGCGCTCATGGAGGAGGCCGACCTTGAGGGAAAGTCAGACCTTGGATGTGGAGGCAGGACAGCCTCCGGTCAGGGCAGCCGGGCCGGCAGGGGAGCCAGAGTGAGCCGGTCTGCCGGGGCCGGGGCATAAGGAGGGGCCGGCTGTGGCCGTGGCCGTGGCCGTGGAGGGCCAGGCATTGGAGCCTGGGCCATCCGGGGAGGCAGCTGGACTAACAGGTCCCCCCAGAAGAGCGAGAGTGTGTTCTGGGGGCCGTGGCCGTGGTCACCCACACCGAGTCGCTCTCTGCAGGACAGGGAGAAAGGGGCGGGAGGGAGCCGCCAGCTCGGCCTCGGCTGCGTGACGTGAGGTGCCACCACCTCAGCAGGGCGAGTTCTGAGCCACCGGGCCCCGGGGGCAAGTTTCAGTCCGAGCAGCCTGGCGTCCTGCCACGGGCCAAAGGGTGTCCGGGGATGCGGGCCGGGGTGGTGTTATCCGGGCCCGTAACATGGCGTGCAGGGCAGCTCCCTGGCATCGGGGTGCAGTGGGCGCTGGGGGCAGACAGGAAGCTGCCCTGCTGTGTGTGTGTGTGTGTGGGGGGGGTGGATGTGTATGGAGTGGGTGCCCTGAGTTAAAATTTGGCTGGTGCCCCACGTTCTGGGCACATCTGCCCCCGGCCCTGCGGAGCGCCCACCTTTTATTATCACCTGATTCCTCGCCTGCCCCCGCCCTCGAGGACCCAGGCGTGACGGGGTGACATCAGCGCCGTCTCCGGCCGCAGGAATGTAGCCTGTTTGCTGTGTTGCACGTGTCTGTCGGGTGCAGGTCCCCGGGGACTGGGAGGGCGGCGGCACCCTCCGGATCATGAACCTCTGACCCCGCCGTGGCCTCCCTCAGTGGCCTCCCTCAGTGACCCCCCCTCAGTGACCCCCTCAGTGACCTCGGGGCTCTGCGGGACCCCCCACGCAGGGCAAGGAGAGTACTTTGTATTTTCCTGATTGATTTTTAGTTTCATTTCCCATTTGTCCCGGCACCAACGGGCCTAGGGGTGGCCTTGGCCCCCGGCACTACCCGTGAGAGGGGGTGACCCCTGCCCCTATCTCGCTCTGGGCTGTGGACGGTGTGTTCCTAGAGAGCGCGGGCCAAGTCCTTATCTCCCGGCTGCGGCAGGCCGCGGGCCCGTCCCTGAAGTTTGCTGTGACCAGATTTGCACGCGGAGAAAGAATCCGGGAAGTCCTCGGCGTCCGTGGAAAGCAGACCAGCGCGCTGGCCTCAGAGCCCTGGCCTGCAGGATCCTGCCCCCCTCAACCCCTGGGGGGCCGGCAGCTACCTGGGCTCCTGGCCAGGCCGGGCCGTGCCACACTCTCCCCGTCACAGGGTTCCTTCTCCGGGAGCTGGACCCAGCCTCCTCCCACCCTGCCCCAGGGCCTCAGCTGGTGGGCACAGGCCTGCCCGCCGTCCGCGGGGACAGTGACGGGGCATGGGCTGACGACTGGACTGTGAGGATGGGTGTGGTGGGCCACCTGCCCGGGCTCTGCCGCCCCGGCCTCCCTGAAGGGCGGTCGGGGCGGAGCGGGGTCCGGAGCCGGTGTCTGGGAGGGGCGTCCTTGCCAGCAGCCTCTGCCCGTCCTGGTCGTGTGGTGCTGAGCCTGGTCCCAGCGGGGAGAGCAGTCCCATCTCAGCTCTGCCGCTCCCCGCCAGGGCACGGGGAGCCGGGCACAGGTGGGGACCTCGGGGCCTCCGTGCCGGGGAAACACACCACCCGAGTTCGAGCCCTGGGCGGGCGGCAGGCACATGGTGGCACTTGCTTGGGCCACGTCGGGGGCGGGGCTGTCCCGCTGGGCAGGAGCGGTGGCCTGTGGCCTCGGTGACGGGCGTCCTCAGGGACACACCGAGGTGCGGGCTGCGTGCTGCCCGTGGGAGCCGGGGCCTCCTCCGCCGGCCGCTGTGGCCCAGCTCACCGGAGCGCCGCGGCCCTCACACCTGGTGCTGGCCGGGCAGAGCCCAGAGGTCAGGGAGCCACACTCAGAGGTCAGGTGCCCCTGTGGTTCCCCAGCTGCATGACTGGGGGTGGGCTGGCCTGCTGCTCCAAGTCTCCTGGGGTACAGACTCCTGGGGTACAGATTCCTGGGGTACAGACTCCTGGGTACAGACTCCTGGGGTACAGACTTCTGGGTGCAGACGCCTGGGTACAGATTCCTGGGGTACAGACTCCTGGGGTACAGATTCCTGGGGTACAGAAGGGAGCACAGGGCCCCAGTGAGGAGCGGGGGGCGGGGTACAGGGGTCAAGTTCAAGGAATCCATGTTGGCCTCCAAACCCAGGAAGGAGGAGCCCCCTTGCTGCGTGGCGACCCCCAAGGGCAGGGCCGTGTGTGTAGAATGGTGGGGTGGGTGGGGGCCTCTGGGCAACGGGGGGAGGGGGCAGACCTCATTTTTGGATTCCTCCCAGAAGCCCAGCCACGTTCCTACGCTTTGTCGTGACAAAGCCACCGAGAAAAAACAGCCACACGGTGGCTTTCTTTCCAAATCCCTCGGTTTTTTCCCAAATTTGGAGGCTCTCTGAGTTGCTTATGAGGCAGGAACTCTCTGGAACAGGCCCGGAGCCTGAGGATTTGTCATCCCTCTGGCCACACAGGCCCCAGACACCCCTGCGCCCGGGCCTTGGGGCTCAGGCTGTTGGATTGGGTCGGGACGGAGCCCGGAGGCCGTCAGCCGGACAGGAGACGCTCTGGAGACAGCGAGTGTGTTGTCGTGTTTCAAGTGTGGCCAGTGGCCAGCGCTGAGGGGGAGGGACAAGAGCAGGGCCCTGGCTTAGAGGAGGGTACCCACCCACCCCAGCCCCCCACCCGCCCGCGCTCTGTCCGGAGCCAGGACCCTGGGAGGCGGGAGCCTGGGCCAGACTCTGACCTGCCTCTCGCCTCCCTGTCCCCCCTCTTCGCCGTGTCCCCGAGTCTAACAGCCTCTCCCCGGAGCTGAGTCCCCTGTAGTCCCAGCCCCCCCTCCCCCACGTCTCTGGGCTCGCTGGGGAAGCCCACGGCAACCCCAGTAGCAAAACCCAGAAAACCAGGGGGCCCGGCCTTAAACTCAGCGGTGTGCCCTTCCCACACACAGCTCTGTGCCTCCCGTGTCCCCGTCCCCTGCCTTCACGCGCCAGGTGAGGTGGGGGAGGGAGGCCGGCCAGGTGTCCCCCAGCCCCCTCCACCCACACCTCCGGCTGTAGCATCGCGGGACCGCCTGATGGGGGTTGGACGACAGTTGTTCCCTGGGTACCAAGGGGGCAGGGGTACCCCAGGGCCTCAGGCCAGGTCCTGCAGGGATGGGGTGGGTGGGGGTGGGTCTGTCTTGCGGCCTGGGTCTTGCTTAGACTGCGTGGGGGCTCCTGGGGGCTGTGTCCCTCTCTCCCCGGTGTCCTCGCTCCGCAGGAGGGGCTGGAATGGGCTCTGGGCAGCCGTGTCTGCTTTCCTGTCCCCTCACCCACGGCCTCCTGCCCTTCGAGGAGCTAGCCTGACCCTCTGCCGCTGGGCTCCCCGCTGTCCCCTGGGGCAGGGCCTGGCGTCAGCACCTCCTGGGGGGGGGGCTGCCTGAGGAGTGGGGAAGGGAGCCACGCCCACAGCCCCCTCTGCCTGCCGGAGGGACCCGGCTCATCTTGCTTTTTGGCGGGAAGAGAGACAAGTCCCCGGCCGGCTGGGCGGCTGGGCGAGTGGGTCTGAGGATCCAGGCCTTTGCCGCCACCCCTCCCCCACGCCCGGCCAGGAGATGGAGGTGTTTGTGGTGGGACCGTCCAGGGCAGCGCCTGGTTCCCGGCTCTCCCCGTGCCCGCGGGCCCCTCCCTGGGTGGGGGGGGTACAGGAAGCCGCCTGAGCAGGGCTCGCTGGCCCTCCTGCCACGTGGGTGGCCTTTCCCTGAGAGGCCAGGCCCTGCCCGCGTCCCCTGCAGAGCCCTGTCGTCTCCAGGGAGAGCAGCCGGCCTCTGCGCTGTCCCTGCCCCCTGCCCCCACTGAGGTCGGCGGGCCGCTGTGAAGTAGCGGGTGTGCGGGTCCCTGCTGGCCCCGCCGTCCTGGGTGCGAGAGCAGGGGCACGTGCTCACTCATTTGTTGACTCAGCGGCTGTCTGCGGGCGCCAGCTGACGGCCGGCTCTGTGCTGGGTTCTGAGGGCCAGGCGTGAGCCCAGGAGCGGGTCGGTTCCTGGAGGAAGGGGCACCTCAGCAGAGGCCTGGGCGGGAGTTCACCCGGCAGGGTCTCCAGCAGGGGATGCCGCTGACAGGGCCCGGGGCCCTGAGTCGGGAGGTGGGGGAGGGGGCTGCCTTGTGCCTCCGTGAGGGCCTGAGGAGGCTCCAGGCTCTACCTTGCCTCCTGGGAGGGACTGGGGTGAGGGATTGCGCAGGTGGGAGCGCGGCGCCCGGCGTGTTACCTTAGCCAGGGCGTTGCAGGCTCGGTGAGTCTCGCCTTGGCTCTGGCCTCCGTCAGCAAGCCAAGCGTCAGAGAGGGCAGCTGTGCCTTGTTGCTAAGCTGCTAAGGAAATCCTGGCAGGCCCGGGCCGGGTGCGATGGGGAAGGTGGTCATTGCTTGCACCTTGGCAGGCCCCGAGCAGGGGAGAGGAGCGAGGCGGAGCTGGGTCCCCACCCTCCCTGGTTGCCGCCCCCACCCAAGTCCTGGCTTGGGAAGCACCCGTGCTGGGGCAGATGGAGGGACGGGGACTCTGGCGAGGGAGGGACTCCTGCGTCTGCTCTGGCTGCAGCCCCAGTGAGGCTGGCCGGTTGGGGGGTGCTCGGATATTTACATCTCCCCTAACATTTAAATGACGAAGCCAGGCTCGCACACAGCTGCCCTGCGCCAGCTGTCAGGCTCTGGCCTCCCCGCCTCCCCGCCTCCCTCCGCATTCTTCTTCTCCGACCCCAGTCCAGGCCCTTCCAGCTGTTCCCCCTTCGCTCGCAGGCACTTCCTCTGACCCAGCTGGTCCTCATTACCTTCCATCCCCATCGCCTTTATTGAGCACCTACTGTCTGCCCGCCGTGGGCTGGGCACTGGGTCCTCCGGAGCCCGGCAAGGTGGCCGCGCCGCTAGGCTCTCTCCGGTCACAGCGGGCCGGGGCCACACTGGAAGGCGGACGCGGGTCCTCCCGCCCCCATGCCTGCATCTTCCGTCACTCCCTCCTGCCCAGACCTGCCCCCGGCCCTCTGCTGCGGGCCCCGATGCCAGACTCGGTCTCACTTGTCCGGGGTGAGTGGGGGGGGGGTGGGAGGCTGGTGGCCCGGAGCCTGGGTCAGTGGGGGCTGCCCCCGCTCCCGACCCAGCCCCGATGCTCTCCAGCTCGATGACAGAGCCCAGCGTGCAGGGGGGCGTGCACAGGGCTCAGCTGGTGCTCTCTGCCTTCAGAGCTTAGCTTTTAGGGGCCCTGGGGTGGAGGAGTTGGAAGCAGACGGGGGCAATGGTCCAGTGTGCTGGCTCCCCGCGGCGTCGCCCTTGCCCACGCTGTCACGCTGGGAGAGCCCGTAGCCTCTCTGCCTTGGGCTCCCACCTGTGAAATGGGATGAGGGTAAAATACGCTTCAGGTGGTCATGGCAACCGAGGCGCTAATGCCATAGACGCCCTTAGAGCAGGTCGGCATGGGGTGAGCGCTCACTGCACGTCGACTGGCGGAGTCGGTGAAGCAGACGCTGTTTCGGTGGGTAGGAGAGTGGGTAAGAGAGTGGGTGGGAGAGTGGGTGGGAGAGTGGGTAGGAGAGTGGGTAGGAGAGTGGGTGGGAGAGTGGGTGGGAGAGTGGGTGGGAGAGTGGGTAGGAGAGTGGGTAGGAGAGTGGGTGGGGGAGTGGGTGGGAGAGTGGGTGGGGGAGTGGGTGGGGGAGTGGGTGGGGGAGTGGGTGGGGGAGTGGGTAGGAGAGGGACCGTCTTCGTCCGCCCGGGCTGCTGTGAAAGGCACCGCAGACTAGACCTGTATCTCTCAGATCTGGAGGCTGAAGTCCAGAGTCCAGGTGCCGGTAGATTGGCGCTTGGTGAGGCATCTCCTGGCTCATGCACGGTGTCTTCTCGCTGTCCTCACAGGGTAGAAGGGCACTAATCCATTCCCGAGGGCCCCACCCTCACCTAACCACCTCCCCAAGGCCCCACCTCCCGACACCATCACATGGGGGTTAGGATTCAGCATAGGAGTTTGTGGGACTCAGACAGTCCATCTGTGGCTGGCGAGGGGCCGGGGGTTGGGAAGAGGGGAGGCCTGGTGGGCTCCTGGACGCCCACGGCCGCCTCCGTCCTGCCCGCTTCCTGTGGCAGGCGAGGTCAGCCTTACTTCCCATGGAGGCCCTTGGTACAACGGCTTTTCTCTGCCCAAGGAAAACCCAGGGTGGGCCCTGGGCAGGTTTGGGGGCCTTGTGACCGACACGCCCCCCTCGTCACCTGGGCCTCCGCCCCCAGCATTGCCCAGTGTGCCCTCCGTGTGTGCCTGCCCGGGGAGCTGACCGGGGAGCGGTGGGGGCTGAGACTGGGCGTCGACCTGGGTGCCTCTGCAGAGGGAGAGGGCGTGCGGCTGCTGCGCCGGGGCTCCTGGTGGCAGAGGCGGCGCTGGGGTTTCCTTCGTACAGGATGCTCTGGGGTGGGGTGGGGACAAGGCTTGTGAGCCCCCGGGTGGGGGGCAGGGGTCCCCACGCTGCCCCTCAGACCCCCCTGGGGTGCCCGGCCCCTCAGAACCTCCGGGAGGTGGGGACCAGCATCTACTTTCGTCTGAGCGGCAGGAATGGTTCCGATGGCAGAGCTGAGAAAGGTCTGGAGGCAGCAGGTTCGAGCCCCAGGGAATTTAGGGGCGAGGAGTGCAGGGTGAGGGGAGGTGTGAGCTGCTGGTGCTACGGAGCTGGAGCCGGAGGAGCCGGAGCCGGGTGCTGCAGGGCTGGAGGGCGTTGGCCCGTTACAGCTCCCGTAGCTTTCCCTGCGTTTCGCAGCTTTTCTCCGTCGCACACGAGTTGCTTTATCGTCGGGGAAGGAGCAGGTGTAATTATTTTTAAAAGTTCATCGTCGAGCCCTGGCCGGTGGGGCTCGGGGGAGAGAGCTTCGGCTTTCGGGACGCAGGGTCCCCGGTTCGGTTCTGGGCGAGGGCGTGGACCTGGGTTGCAGGCTCGATACCCGGGCCCTGGCCTGGGTGTTTGCAGGAGGCAGCCAGCCCATGTGTCTCCCCCACATCGATGTTCCTCTCTCTCTGCCTCTCCCCCTCCCACTCTCAGAAATCAATGGAAAGATTTCCTCGGGTGACGATGAACAAAAGTAAAAATAGAAATAGAAAAAGCTCGTCGTCAAAATTAAAGTGCGCCGCCCAGCCCCCCAGCCCGGTGGAGACTCGGGGCCCCTGTGGCTTCCCCGGCTCCGGGCTGGGGTGCTGAGTGGAGAGCCGGCACCGCTGGCGGCAGCATTTCTGGCCGCAGAGGAATGTGGCCAGAGCTGAGGGCCCTGACCTCTGCCAGGAGGGGAGGGGAGGGGAGGGGAGGGGGCCGGCCGCCCTGTCCGGCCCCTGCGGCTCTGCGGGCGGTGGAGTTGCCGGGCCTGGCTGTTCAGGACCCAGGAGCGCACCTCGGAGCTGGCGGCCGATCGCAGAAGGGCCTTCACGGGGCCATCCTGTGTCCGAGCTGGGAGGGGCCTTGCAGTTCAGCCCTTCCTGGACTTTTCCAGGAAACTGAGGCCGCAGGGGTCATGTGCCGGGCCTGGGCGGGGCGTAGATGGTGCTGGTGACAACTCGGTGCCCCGCCCCAGCCGCCCTCGGTCTGCAGCGCTTCCTACCCGCCGCCCCGCGCACTCCGCTGGGCACACGCGGGGACAAGGCCCCTTTTCCGTGAAGGAAAGGACGGCTCCCGCCTGCGGTTTCACTTCCTGCAGGCTCCTCTCCGCCCAGCACGTCCCTCGGAGGGCCCTGCCGGCTGCGTGGGTGGGGGTGGGGACCGTGGACAGTTTCCGGGTGGGTGAGGGCTGGCCCCTCCCTGGCTGCCTGGCCCCCGGCAGCTGGTGGCGGGAAGGGCCTGGCTGCCGCGGGGCTTCCCCAGGTGGGAGGTGGAGGTGGCAGCCAGGGGGGTCAGAGGTCACGGGCTGCGTGGGGCGCTGGGCAGGGGGGTGGGGGGTCTCCCAGGAGCTCCCTGTCAACAGCTTGCACTTCTGCCTCTTCCCACGGCCAGGAGCACAGTTGGGGGGCCTGTGGGACGTGGTCCTGGAGGTGGGTGTCGGTGCACCCCAGCCCAGCAGGCAGGTGGCTGAAGGGCCACCCGCGACCTGCCCCGGAGGCCACCCCCCATCAGTCTGCTCACCCGCTTCTTTGCCAAACCCCTCCTGCCTTGAGGACACAGCAGGCCCAGACCCTCAGGGCCAGACCCGAAGGCACCAGGGTTCTGCAGGGCGTGGGGTCACCGAGGCTCCGCCCTCGTCCAGCCCATTGTGGCCGCCTTGGGCCCGGCTGTGGGGAGCCCGCCCCTCCCTCCCCCCCCCGCTCCCCTCTTCCTCCCTCCGACCCCCCGCCCCTCCATTCCTCTGGAGGCCTGGGCGCAGCTGGACTCCTGGGTGCTGCTCTGAGCGGGGCCTGCCCGGGGCCTGACCTCTGCTCCCGGGGTCACTGTCCCCTGTAATTAGGCCGCTGCTCATATTGGCCGGGGCCTCGCCCACCCCCGGCCACAACACAGCCCGTGTGTCCTCCGCGTCCCTGGGCAGCCTGTGATGGATGGAGGGTCCCACCTGGCCCAGTGGCCCCTGGCGTTGGTTTCTTTTACATTTTCACTGCGCTTTAGCCATTCCCGCCAGTGGGGGGCGGGGGCAGGGGCGGTGGTTCTGCATCCCAGGCCCGTTCGGAGCGGCCACGACCCGTGTGCGCGGCCGCGGGGCTGGGAACAGCTGCCGGCCACACGGGGCCTGGCCGTCCGTCCCTGAGGGTCTCTGGTCGGTCCTGGTCCGCACCGGTCGGTCCTGGCCCACACTGGTCGGTTCTGGGCCACACCGGTCGGTCCTGGTCCGCACCGGTCGGTCCTGGCCCGCACCGGTCGGTCCTGATCCGCACCGGTTGGTCCTGGCCCGCACCGGTCGGTCCTGGGCCACACCGGTCGGTCCTGGCCCGCAGGCAGCTGGGCCGACAGCCATGCGCAGAGGCTTGTCTGCAGGGTCCGTGACCCCTCTCCGTGGTCGGGGGCAGACTCTCAGGGAGCAGCTCCGGCAGGGCCTGGCCATCCGGGAAGAGGCGTGTTTGGGGGAGCAGTAGACGGGGGAGGGAAGAGGTGGAAAGGAGGCTCAGGGGTCAGTGGGGACCCTCTGGTGGGGGGAGCAGCTCCCCAACTTGAGACCCTGGGAGTTGGGTCTGCAGTTTGTGCTCAGCCACCTCCCAGGGGCTTCCATTTATCGGGACCTTTGACCCACGGAGGCCTGAAAGGTCACCCCCCCCTCACTCTCCTGCAGCCTGGCTGCACCCAGGCCTCCCCGCCGCCGCCCTGCCCCCCCCCCCCCCCCGCCACCGCCGCCCTGCCCGGCTCAGGAAGCCTCCTCTTATCTAACCCGCATCTCTCTCTCTCTCTTTCTCTCTGCCTCTCTTGCTTCTCTCTCTCTCTGCCCCTCTCTCTGCCTCCCCCCCCCCCCCCCCCCCCCCCGCTCTTCCTGCCTCTCTGCGCTGCACCTTCTGCCCCGTCCCTCGTCCGGTGCTCGGTGGAAGCAGCCAACAGCGCGGTTGGGGGGAAGGCAGGTGACCAGACTGGTCCAAACACGTGCTTCCAAATGCGCTCCTGCTGTCACTTCCATTTTGTCAAAAAAACAAGGAAGTGCAGCATCTGGGGGCGACTTTTAAAGGGGCCTGGAATGCCCCCGCGCTGCCAGAAGCCGGGCAGGGGCAGGGGCAGGGACCCGGAGGCCCGTGCCCAGGGGGTGCCGCTCAGGGCCGTGGCCGTGCACAGAGACTTCTTGAAGCGAAGTCGCCGCCCCCACGGCCTGCGGGAGTCTCACTGTGAGGCGGCTTCTCTGGCGTGGGGGGGTCGGGGGAGGGGGCGGGCAACTCCAGGGGTTAACCCGCTGCTGGTAGGTGGCCGGTAACTCACTGCCCCGGTTGGGACACTCCTGGGAGTGGAAATGGGCGCCCTAATGACGGGGGACGCAGGAGTGGGCTGGGCCGCCCCGTCCCACGGGGCTGCGAGCGTGGGCCCCTGTCCCAGCGGGGGAGGGGAGGCAGCTATGGCGCCGCATCCACAGAAGGCCGGGCGTGGCGTGCAGACCGCCCTCCCTTCTGTGTCCTGTTGGCGCAGTAACTCGCTAGGGCTGGCCTCGCGAAGTGCCACGGACCGGGGCTTCCGACCCGAGAGATGTGGTGTCTCAGGCCCAGCGGCCAGGCGTCTAACTCAAAGGGTGCGGCCTGGCCGGCGGGCTCCGTGGTTGAGCGTCGACCTAGGAACCAGGAGGTCAGGGTTCGATTCCCGGTCAGGGCACGTGCCTGGGTTGCGAGCTGGATCCCTGGTGTGGGGCGTGCAGCAGGCAGCCGATCCATGATTCTTATCGTTGATGTTTCTCTCTCTCTCTCTCTCTCCCTCTCCCTTCCTCTCTTTGAAATCAATAAAAACATATATTTAAAAAAAAATAGTAATAAATCAAGGTGTGGCAGGGCTGGCTCCTGCTGGAGGCTCTGAGCGAGGGGGCCTCCTCCAGGCCTCTGCTCCCTTGGGTGGTGGGCGCGTGGCCCCCCGGGTGCGTCTCCTGTGCTGTCTCTCCGAGGACACCCGCCGTTGGGGTTCGGGCCCACCGAGGACACTGTCATCCCCAGACCCCTTCTCAACGACCCCGCAGAGCCCCTTTCCCCAGACAGGCCACTTCCCCGGGTCCAGAACTGGGACTCAGGCCGTGTTGGGGGCCACTGTCCTCAGGCGGCACAGCAGGTTCCGGAAGGACCGGACCGTGCGGCTGGGCCGGGAGGGCTGGGGTGGGGTCCGCCGGTGCCCTCACTTGCCAGGCTGCTGGAGAGCTTTTCCAGGGAGAAAGTAACGTAAGGAATTGGGGGGGTAAGACGAGGTCTGGGATCCCGAGGCCAGCTGTTGCCCGCAGCTGCTCGGGGCTCCCCGCCCAGCGCCGAGGTCCTGTCCGTGTGGGGGGACCACGGGTCACCGGCACCCACGCTCCAACTTCGTGCTCTTTAATGCCTGAACACGTTGCGGGCGGGGAAGGCCGCCTGCACCTGGGGAGGGAGGGGACCCGTGTGTGTTCCTTGGCCCGGCGGCCTTGTCAGCTCTGCGGCTCTCCAGGGCCCGGCGGCCTTGTCAGCTCTGCGGCTCTCCAGGGCCCGGCGGCCTTGTCAGCTCTGCGGCTCTCCAGGGCCCGGCGGCCTTGTCAGCTCTGCGGCTCTCCAGGGCCCGGCGGCCAGGGCCAGGGCCGGCCTCCCGGTGGGAGCGTGGGGAGCAGAACGGCCCCTTGGAGCCGGAAGGCCAGGACAAAGGCCGTCACCAGAACCAGTGTGTGGGGTCCCCTGGGTGGAGAGACCTCCTGGGGACCCTCAGGGACATCTCTGGCTCCCGTGGCGCATCCCCCGGGACTGCGTGGAAATGGGTCAGCTGGGCCCTCCTTTGCGGGGGGTGAGGCCAGACCCTCCGGGAGACCGCGCCAGGGCATGCGCCGCTGGCCTGCATCAGGTCGGAGGCCCGGGACGGGCTGTGTGACGCTGCCCACGCCCACGCCCCCTCAGCCGGCCACGGCCACCTGCCCCTGGGCCCTGGACTGGAGCCGGGCGGAGGGGCCTGGCCCCGGCGTGGTCTTGAGGCTGTGTGGCCGTGGGGCGGGAGGGAGGGGTGGGGGGGTGTTGAGCTGTGGGTGCCGCGCTCGCCCTCCAGCCTCTCTTCCTTTATATGGACTTGCCTGTTGTTACACAAGCTGCCCGCTGGCCGACAGCTCAGCGCTCCCACTTCCCTGCAGGCTCAGCCGCGGCCGCTGCACCCCCCCACCCCATTCTGGGCTGTGTGTTGCTTTCTGAGGGCCCTGCCCCCACTTTTCCCGTCCGCTTTGTCCCTGTTCCCAGCCTTCTTCCCCCACCCGTCGCCTCGGCCACCCTCCTCCGCGCAGCCCCCAGGGGCCCGGAGACGGGATCCAGTGCCAGGGGGTCCCCGAGTGGGAGCGAGACGGGGAGGGCGGCGGCTGCTGAAGTGCATCACGGGGCCTGTCACCGCGCTGCAGCTGTGGGCACCCCCACTCTGCACCCCACACCCCGGAGCTGGCCCACCAGGTGGGGGTGGGAGTTGACTCCAGCTGTGGCCCGAGAGCTGCTGGTGTGGGGAGCAGGGTTCCCCCTTCCCGCCTTCCCACCTGGGGCACCAGGTGCCATCAGGAGAGGCTCTGGGCGGAGGGGCAGGTCCTGGCCGTGGGGTGGTGGACGTGGGGAAGGGCCGTGCAGCCTCGGCCACTGTGGGGGGTGACCACACGCACATACACGGACACACACACACACACGCACACACACGGTGCACGCGTGCCGATGGCACTCACACCGACCACTGTGAAAGTTGTCGCACGGCCACCACGTGGCGCCTCCTGTCTGCCCTGCTGCCCGGAGGGAGCCTCCCGCTGCCCCTGCCCCACAGCCCACCGCTCTGCCCACCCTAGAGCCTGCCTGAGCCCCTCGCCCCCCACTGACCATTGCAGCCCAGGGGGTTCATCCTTCTCATGGCCCTTGCGTCAGCTTCCTGGGGCTCCCGTAACATGACCCCCAGATCCGCACAGCCCCCCTCCGAGAACTTTGCAGTCCCTGCCGGGCCCCGGGGTGGCCGAGCTTCGCCACCCGAGGTTCTGTGCCCGGTGTCCGCGAGAAGGAGGTGTGCCCGGGGCTCGGAGAGGGCCTCCCGGGGGCGCCGTGGCTGGGGGACGGGAATCCAGGGGGCAGGTATCGGGGACGGGGGCTCCTGCGCGGCCCCCCACTCCGGCGTTGGGATCACACACTCCCCGGCCGCCTGCCTGCCTGCCCCCCAGCAGGCCCGGGTCTTCCGGCCAGAACGTGGAGGAGAGGGAGGGAGGGGTGCTGAGAGTGGCCTGGAGAGCTGGCGGGGCCTGGGGCCAGCAGCAGGCGGGGCGGGGGAGGGGGGGGTAGGAAGTGGTGGAGCCCCTGAAATCCTGGGCTCGGGGTGGGAGCGGCGAGGCGAGCGAGGGGAGGGCTGGGGGACCCTGGTGGGTGAGGACCTGGCCGGCGGGAAGGAGCTGGTGAGTGTCCTGGACGTGGGCCCGCCCGCCTGGTCTTTATAACCAGGAGCAGCTGGTCTCCTCTGACTTCGGGGTGGCGGCTGCTTAGGCCCCCTTCCCACCGCCTGGGGGGAGGGAGCGGAGAGGTGGCAGGCGTGTGGGAGTCAGTCCCCCCCCCCCCCGCCCCCCGGGGCCCAGGTCTGGCTGGGGCAGGCAGGGCAGGAGGAGGCAGGTGCAGGGGAGGGTGAGGACAGAGAGTCGGGGCTGAGGGGGGGCCGACCACGCCGGGGCTCCACGTGATCCCACCAGAAACTGCACGACCGCGTCTTAGAACCGTGGGCCTTGGGCCAGGCAGACACGCCTCTGGGTCCGCCCCCCCCCCCCCCCGGGTCCCTGCTGCAGGGGAGTCAGCGGTGGCCGGGGGGCCTCTGGCCGGAGACAGGACCCTGCGTCCTCGGCTCTTGTCTTCCTGTGGGAACGAAGTCAGACAAGAGACAAGGAGCAAAGGCAGGCGAGAATGTATTTCAGAAAAGGAACCCCCTCAGATGTGGTCTGAGCGGGCGACTCGCCCCCTGAACCAAGTGCCCCGCTCAGAGGGGAGGGGGGCACTTACACCTCTCGGCTGCCTGTCCCTAATCTTCTCTCTCAAAAGGGTGTTTATCTTCAGGCCCTGAGGCTCCTTCTCCCAGGGTCACTGCCCGGTCAGACTGCGCCCAGGTCTTCCCTGTCCCATGGGGGATCTGTCGTCTTCAGTACCTAATTTTGGGGTGTCACCTCTCACACCCCAAGCCCTAACTGCCTCACCCAGCTCATATCTTCCTAGCTGTCCACTCTTTTTTTTTTTAAATATATTTTTATTGATTTCAGAGAGGAAGGGAGAGAGAGAGAAACATCCACGATGAGAGAGAATCATGGATCGGCTGCCTCCTGCACGCCCCCCAATGGGGATCGAGCCCACAATCCGGGCCTGTGCCCTGATTGGGAATCGAACCCGGGCCCCTTCAGTCCGCAGGCCGACGCTCTGTCCGCTGAGCCACACAGGCCGGGGCGAGCTGCCGACTCTTTAGCAGGAACGTGGCCCAGCCCGGCCTCGGTTTCCCCGTCTGTACCGGGGACAACGGCGTTATTTGCGGCGGAGGGTTGTCTCCAGTGCTCAGGGCGAGGTGCGCGGCGAGCAGTCCTCGCCTCCGTGCGATGCTCAGTGTGGGCTCCTCGCGCCGCTGTTTGTGTGACGGGTCGTCTTCACGTGGTTCTGAGGGTCTCGGTGCTGCCATTCCCGGGGACGTGTCCCTGGCTGCTGCGGCGGGGGTGGGGGTGGTGGCGTGTTTGCCGATGGTGTTGTGTTGGGCGCATGCGAGGAGCAGAAAGGAAGGCCACGGGAGGAAGAAGTCAGAGGCTCCCCGGAGCCAGGCGTCCCGGTAGGAAACGTGGCTGGTCCACGCGTGGTCGTGGCGGGACAGCGAGGCCGGCGTCTTCCAGGCTCCGGCCTCTTCTCTCTCCCCCGTGATCGCCGTGCCTCTGAGTCTCCTGGGAGAGGGGGCTGTCCCCTCCCGCTCTGAGCGGTGCCCGCTTCAGCACGCAGGATGTGTCGGGGTTCCCGAGCCCCCGCTCATCCCACCCTGCTCTCTGTCTTCCAGCCTTGAAAAGATCTTTCGAGGTCGAGGAGGTCGACACGCCCAACTCCACCCCACCCCGGAGGGTCCAGACGCCCCTGCTCCGCGCCACCGTGGCCAGCTCCACCCAGAAGTTCCAGGACCTGGGGGCGAAGAACGCGGAGCCGCCCGCCCGCCATGTCGACGCCCTGAGCCAGCGGTCCCCCAAGGCCGCCCTGCGGAGGGTGGAGCTGTCGGGGCCCAAGTCCGAGCCCGTGTCCCGGCGCACCGAGATCTCCATCGACATCTCGTCCAAGCAGGTGGAGAACGCCGGCGCCCCCGGGCCCTCGCGGTTCGGGCTGAAGCGGGCCGAGGCGCTCGGCCACAAGACGCCGGAGCCCACGCCGCGGCGGACGGAGATCACCATCGTGAAGCCCCAGGAGCCAGCCCACCGCAGAGCGGAGACCCCCGCCGCCAAGGCCTCCGAGGTGTCCACCGCCCCCCCGGCCGACCCCGCCCCCAGGAGGGTGGAGATCCAGGTGCCCAAGTCGGCCGAGGTGCCCGCCGCCCCCGCCCCGTCCCTGGAGAATCCAGAGCCCACCCCGCTGTCTCAGCTGCAGAGCAGGCTGGAGCCCAAGCCCCTGCCTCCCTCGGCCGAGGCCCCACCCAGGAGCCAGGAAGGTGAGTAGCCAGGTGCCTGGTGTGGCCAGGGGTCGCCAGGGGTGGTGATGGTTGGGGGCGGGAGCTGGCTCTGCCACGGAGTCTTGGAGAAAGAAGCGGATGGGGGGGTGGGGGGTGTGCTTCCATGGGGACCTAGGACACACAGGGGCCCGCGGCCGCGGGCTCAGGGAGCAGACGGTCCAGGGCGGATGGGCCAGACGCAGCAGGTGGCACTGAGCTGGGCTTTGGGAAGGACCCCTTTACGGCCAGCATGGACCGTGCCGTCCAGCTGCTTCTGTGCGAGCCGGGCCGGCGGCGCTGGAGCCTGGAAATGAGAGGCGGGGCGTTTGGGCCTCGAGGACGGGCTCTCACGTCACGTTCCGTGGTCACGGGGCCCAGGGCAGGAATAGCCGGCGGCCCTGGGAGTGCCTGACGGAGGCCAAGGCCCCGGGGTAGGGGCTGGGGGGTTTGGGGGGTCCTGCCCCCCCTGAGGCTTTGCATTGGAGGTTTTCCACCTCCTCCCCCAGGAGGGAGGCTGTGAGCAGAGGCCAGGAGAACACAAGAAACCTCATCTCTGCACCCGCAGGCTCTCTGGGCCGCTGGGGAGGGGCCCCCGGGCCAGGGGTCCCCATGACACCTGCCCACAGCTACGTTTGGGGGTGATGTTCTGATGAAGGGAGGAGGAGGGAAGCAAGGGGCTTGGGTACTGTCCTCAGAGGGCCCAAACCCAGACTCAGGCTCGCTCGGGGAGCTTCCAGGGGAGGCAGTGGGGATCCCCGTGGGACCCCGGGCCCCTGGGGAGCGCCGGGCCCTGGGCTCCTGGGCTGTGTGCGGGTGCCGGCTGCGCTGTGAGCCGCGTGACCGCTGGGTCTGTTCTGATCGCCGGACTCCGGACCCGTGAATGCTCAGTAGGTGTTCTGTGCGTTGGACAGACAGAACATTCTGGGTTTTTGATTTTCCTTGTTGAAGTGACTATTTTTAATTGTGGTTATAACACACATAACGTAACATTCACCCTTTTAACCGCGTTCAGTGCACAGCTCAGCAGCATTAGACAAATTGACATCGTGTGCAGCCGTCCCACCACCATCTCCAGAACTTTCTCTTCCCCCCATCGCACAGTCACGCCCGCCCCCCAGCCCAGCCCCCCACTCCGCTCCCCGGCTGTGCGTTTGGCCGCTTTAGGTCCCGAGTGGAAGTGGGTCACACAGCGCTTGTCCTTCCGTGTCTGGCTGTCCCTGCGCGTCGTGTCCTCACGGTCTGCCTGTGCCGGAGCCGGCGTTCCGGGGGGGGGGGGGGGCGGGGGGTGTCCATCGTCTGTGATGGACAGCAGCCGCTTCTGCTCCTGAGGCTTGTGCGCGCTGACCGTGGGCGCTCGCCTCTCCCAGGCCCGGCCTCCGCTTCCTCTTGCTTTTCCTGGTTGAGTGAGACTTTGCCAGTGGCCAGTGGACTTGGGGACCGGAGGGCCCTTGGCTGGCGTCGGAGTGGGGTGTGGGGTGAGCTGCTGTGTCCTGTTTGAGCAGGTGGGGCAGGGGCTGAGGGGCTGAGGGGCCTGCCCGCGGCGCCGGCCCCTCTGAGCCGCCGACTGTGTGGGTCTGCTCTCGCTCCCATGTCCGTCTCCCCACACGTGACCCTGGTGTGCTGTGAGGACAGAGCCGCGGCCAGTGTCCGGGGCGTGCCCGGGAGGCCATTTCCGCGGACCCCCGGGTGAGCTTCGGTTGGTCCAGGGCCTCTGGCCGGATACGTCCCCCTCCAGGGGGGTGAGGTGTTCACACTCAGCCCGGTCAAACAGGATGTGGCCGGGAGGCGGCCGTCCCAGGCCGGCCAGGTCTTGGCGACAGCTGGCGCTGGATGCGCAAGGAGATGTCCCGGCTCTGGGGGGACAGGCCAGGGGGTGTCTGCTCGGGTGGCAGGGCCCTGGGTCAGCGGGCGGGCGGGGCACAGCTCAGGGTGTGCAAGGACGGTCAGGCTGGCTGTGGCTGAGCAGTGGGACCCCAGGAGAGGACGGGGCAGTGGGACCAGGAGCAGTGTGGGGGCGGCGTCCCAGGAGCACGGCCCGCCCCCGAAGGTTTGGACCCCGTGGGGTTCCCCAGGCAAAGGCGGGGAGGGGACGTGGCGTTTCTCCGTGGAGACGAAGGTGGCTCTCCGAGTGGGAGTGAGCGCGCTCGGCAGCCTCCCAGACCCACGGCCCCCGGAGCGGCCCCCAGCGGGGTGTCCAGCTCCCCTGGCAGGGCCATCACCTGTGCGACTGTGCCAGTTGTGTGTGTACACGCGTGTGAACTCACAGGTGCGCCCGTGCCCCGACCCTGTGTCTCCCGGCTGGGGGCGGGCTCTCTGAGACAGTGCTCACCTGCAGAGACCCTTTGGGCTGGACATGCGCATGGACTGGGGGTGCGGGGGGCTGGATGGCGCTGGGAGAGGAAGGTGCTCTGTGGGGGAGGGGCGGGGGTGACTCACTCTGGGAGGATCTTTCCTTTCCCGCAGGTTCTGAGGGAGCCGCCCTCGGGCCTGGAAGGAGCCGGGGCCAGGAGGGGGCGAGGCCCACCGAGGGCGGGGAGTGTGGCCTAGACCTGCGCGGCCTGGACGTGAGGCCAGAGGTCCTGGGCATCTGCTCGGAGGGCAGGGCTTTCCTGGGGGGGCGTGGGGGGGTGTTCCCGGAATTCGTTGCCGTGGCTTCTGGGGGCCCAGGTCTGCGTTCCCACCCAGCCCCTGCTCCGACCGCCTCTTCCTCTCCCCTCCGCTGGTCCTGGTCCTCCCAGTTCTCCCAGAGGCACATCCTGTCCTGAGCATCGGCCCCACGTCCTGTCCATCCCTCCTGCAGCCGGGCACTCCCGTCCCTTCCGCCCTTCCTTTGGGGGCTGGGCAGAGCGCTGCAGGAGGCCTCCCACCCCAGCCCTGCTCTGACCGCCCTTCGTGGCACACTGCCCCTTGACCCCGAGGCCCGGCTGGCACCGCAGGGGCAAAGGATCAGGGAGGGCGGGCGCTCTGCACCCTCCGATCAGACGCTCGGCCCTCTGCCTCCGCCTCCAGGAAGGCTTCCAGCTGGCTCTGGTGCTGGACAGTCTCCTGGGACCCCAGCTGAGTCGCTCCCAGATTGACCCCCCCTAAACATGGCACCGATGAAATCTTTGCCCCCTCGGGGCCTTCTCCGGCCCACTCGTCCCGGGGCCTCCGCAGCCCAGTCTGTGTTCTGTTTGAGCAGGTGGGGCAGGGGCTGTCCAGGGCGGATGGGCCAGATGCAGCAGGTGGCACTGAGCTGGGCTTTTTCCAGCGGCCACCTCCCTGCCCCACAGCTCCTCCCGCCCCGTCCGTTCCTGGCCTCCCACAGGCCTCCTTTCCTCACAGCTGGTCTGCTCGGACCTTCTGACCTCCGGCCTGGCTCCTCTTCACATCGCTGCTCTTTGAACTCCTATGCATCCTTCAAAGCCCAGCTCGAGGGGCACCTCTTCCATGAAGCCCTCCCGTGAGCTGGAAGCAGCCTCACTGCCTCTGACTCCCAGGCCTTTTTGCATCGTTCTCGTGTGTAATACCTCACGTGTGGCTTGGGGTGTAAATTATTTGTATGTGAGCCCTCTTTCCTCTGCCAGAATTTTTAACGTAGAAGGTGGTTTAGCATAGTACCTTTCCTTTAAAATTCAGGAAATACAGAAATTAGAAAGAAACGAAAATTTACCAATAACTAAATTATTTTTTAAAAAGAAAATATGTTTTATTGATTTTTTACAGAGGGGAAGGGAGAGGGATAGAGGGTTAGAAACATCAATGAGAGAGAAACATCGATCAGCTGCCTCCTGCACACCCCCCACTGGGTATGTGCCCGCAACCAAGGTACATGCCCTTGACTGGAATCGAACCTGGGACCCTTCAGTCCGCAGGCCGACGCTCTATCCACTGAGCCAAACCGGTCAGGGCTAAACTCTTAATGTTTGCTCTGTATTCTTCAGAATTCCCTCCGTGCCCCCCACAGGATTCTAGGTTACTTGCGGGTGGGGATGTTGTCTTTGTTTTGTTTGTTTTTAAGAATCCCGTGTGCTCAGTAGAGGAATGTTGGAGGAGCGAGAGGAGAAGGCCGTTGTGTCACCCTTGCCAGCAGATACTTTCTGGTCAGATAAGAGCCCGCAGACCTGACCCACTCCCCTCTGGCACCGGGGTTCTGGCCATCTGAGGCTGCTGCCCGGCCCTGCACCTGGCACCTTCCTCGTCATCCCGGGGTGGCTCTGGGTGGGGCCGGGCTGCGGAACCCGGAATCCTGTGTGGGGCGGCTGCCGGCTCTGCCTCGCCTGGGAGTCCACCCCCGCCCCCCTGTACGCCACTCCCCCCCCCCCTCCCCCGGGCTCCGCAGCAGCCAAGTTTCCCGAGGCTGCCTTATAAGGCGGGCACGGCCACTCACTCACGGTCTGGCTCTTTGCTGCTGCTGGGTGCTCACCGGCGGCCCTGGGGGAGGCCCTGGTGCCAGGGCCGGGTGGTGAGTGGGCATCCCATCTGGAACCCAGCTGAGTTCCTGGGCGTGTCCTGGCTTTATCTTAAGGGACTTCGATTTGCGCCCCTCCCCCCGACTCAGTTTCTCTACCCGTCAAATGGGGGAGGGGTTGGGTCTGCTGGCCCAGGTGGCCTGAGCTTTCCAGGTGTCCATTCCGGTGTGCCAGGGGGCACGCGTGGCAGTGAGCATGAGATTGGGGTGCGGCAAGCCGAGCGAGGGTCTCCATGGGGTTTCTTTCCGACTAAAACTACCAGAAATGCCCGGCTGGTGTGGCTCAGGGGTTGAGCGTCGACCTATGAGCCAGGAGGTCAGGGTTCGATTCCCGGTCAGGGCACAGGCCTGGGTTGCGGGCTCCATCCCCAGTGTGGGGCGTGCAGGAGGCAGCCGATTGATGATTCTCTTTCATCATTGATGTTTCTATCTCTCTCTCCCCATCCCTTTCTCTCTGAAATCAATAAAAATATATTTAAAAAATAATAATAAATCCACCCAGAAACATTCTTTGTTGTGGGGAAGGCAGACTCCCCTCTGAGCTGCCCCTGAGGCCCTCACCTGGGTTGGAGCAGAAAGGCCCCACCTGTGGGGGCACAGGAGGCGGGAGGACCTGCTGGAGGAGTGGCCAGGCCCAGGTGCGGCCTTCCCGATGGGGCAGAGGAGGGACAGCGAGGAAAAGACCCGCCTCCCGTCGCCGGCCCGCCCAGCCCAGCCCAGGGATGAGGACGGCGGGGCCATCCGGGAATGCAGCCCGGCAGCTGCCGCATGCCTGCCGTAGAGCGGGCACAGCTGCGGCCGAGGGCTGGGCGGGAGGGTGGGCCCGGAGGCGGGTCCCCGCTCTGCGGCTCTGACCACCCAGCCCGGCCCCGGGAGGGCGCCCGGGCCCCGACACATGGCACTGGGCGAGGCCGCCCGCGATGCTCATCCCGGAAGCCGGAGCAGCTGCTACAAGAGCTGCTGTGTCTGCGCCCACCGCCGGCCGGGCCCGGGGCAGCTGCTGGGAAGCGGGGCGGCACAATGGGGCCGCTGTCCGGGGGTGCGCCGGGCCAGACAGCCCCGCTCTGTGCCCTGTGGACAGAGGGCACATTCAGCAGCAGGGGGGTGCGCCCTGCAGTGTGGGCAGCCCCGCGCCAACCCTGGGGTCCAGCCGTCGGCCTGGGGGGTGCTGCGTGGGCCACGCGGGCCTGGCGCGGCTGCGTGTGGCGCCCTCCCTCTCCTGTGCTCTCTCCGCTTGGGCTTTCCCTGACCGGGGCTGTCTCTGGGCTGTAGGTCCGAGCGTCCATTCTCTGAGCGGGCGAGGGGAGAAAAGCGGACATGCTCCGAGGAAGGGGACCCCCCTCCCCTTTCCCACGGCTGTTCTGGGGCAACTTCTGTGGCACCCGGGGTTCTAGGGAACCCGCTTTGGGAACCCACCTGGGAGTCCAATGTAGTTCAGTGAGACCAGGAGGACGCGGGACCGGAAGTGGCCCTGGAGGTCAGCTTGTCCTCTGCCTCCTTCTAAAATGATCCCCCGAGGTTCCGACTTCCAAGTGGACAGTGTGAGAGCCGGGGCCCAGCTGGGACGCCGTGCCCAGTTGCTGGTGGGGGACACGGTCCCAGACGCCTCTCCGGCCCTGCACAGGCCCGGGCCCCGGTGCCGGGTCCCCTCTCTTGTCGCGGGGCGGGCATCATCCCTCCGCCCGGCAGCCTCAGAGCGACAGCGCCGCCCGGTGAGGCTTCCAGGGCGGGCCGGCGCCCCGCGGCCTGGGAACCCGCCCGCAAAGGGAACCGCGCGCAGCCCCGGCTCCACGGGCCGCAGGGCCCGCGCCGAAGGGCTCCGCTCTGTGTCCCCAGCTCCGCTTCCCCGCGGCCTTCCGTTATCACAACCATCGCATGGCCGTCGTCAGGGAGAAGAGGCAGAGGCCCAGGGGGTCCGGCAGGAAACCCGTCTCTCCTGCGACCCTCTCCCCAGGGCGGCCGCGCTCACGGCCGGGCGCCGCGTCCTGGATGTGCGAGCGCGGCAGGTCCCCGAGTCACGTGCGGAGGCCTGTGTAAATACAGAGGCTTTGTGCGAGCACAGATGGAGCCAGACCTCTGCACTGGCTGTGTTTTTCCACTTCCCATCCTGTGGCGTCTGCTCGCCACTCGTTCCTCCGACAGCTGCGTCCCCGGCCGCCCCGCGGCCCCACCGATCCCCTGCTTTCCACAGTGGTACGTGGCGCTCCCACGAGGCCTCTCGTGTCTCTCTGTGCACGGGTGAGTGTCGGATCGACTGCAGAGTGCACTTTCTGCACTGAGGGTGTGTGCGCCTCGGAACGCTGAGCCCTGGCCCTGGCCGGGTAGCTCAGTTGGTTAGAGCGTCGTCCCGATCACCCAAGGTTGTGGGTTCGATCCCCGGTCGGGGCACGTACAAGAAGCAGTGAATGTGTAAATAAGTGGAACCACAAACCGATGTTTCTCTCTCTCTCTTTCTGTCCCTTCTTCCCTCTCTCAAATCAGTAGGTACACATTTAAAAACAAACACGACGTTGAGCCGTGCTGGGCCTCTCAGGCGATGCACCAGTTTTTAGCCCGAGCAGCCGAGGCTGAGACGCAGGGAGGTCTCGGCTGTGCGGACGCTGTGCCTCTCAGGGAGGGAGGTGCCTTTTCCCAGGAGGGCCCTCGGCTCCCTGTAACCGCTTACCTCGTCCCCGGTTGGGTTGTTGATCCTTTTCTTGTTGTTGTTGTTTTAAAATCTGAGAGAGAAACATCCATGATGAGAGAGAATCATGGATCGGCTGCCTCCTGCACACCCCCCACCAGGGATCGAGCCCGCAACCCGGGCCTGTGCCCTTTTCCAGAATCGAACCCGGGACCCTTTGGTCCGCAGGCCGACGCTCTATCCACTGAGCCACACCGGCCAGGGCCCAAGCAGGGATTTGAAACCCTCAGGCCGTCCAGCGGATTCTTTTCTCTTTGCTTTTGGGATCCCGTTCTGCGTAGAGGCCTCTGCATTCCGAAATCACAGGAAAGGAATTCCTCCCTGGTTTCCATCTGGTGCGTTCACGGTTTCGTTTCTGTGCATGGAACCAACCCGCTGGAATGCATTTGGGCTTGCGCAGCGAGACGGGGGTCTGAGGTCTTTGGCACGAAGGGACGGGATCGGGCTGGGTCTGCGGCCAGCCGGCGGGGCGGGGCGGGGTGGGGCACCGTGTTCCTCGGGCTGGTGTCGGTGCGGTGCGGGCTGAGCAGGGTTTCCGTTCCCTCTCTGTTCTGGAACACGGTTCGCAGCCACACAGTCCCCTCTGGGTTAAAACGTTTCGAGAGCTCACGAGGGAAACCATCTGAGCCTGATAGTTTTGTGGGAGCCTCATACGTTAAAAACGGAAAAAATGTTCCGTGTGAGGTTTGTTCCTCATGTTTTATATTCTTTTTCTAGAGAAGCATCCGGAGAGCTATTTAAAACCCCTCCGATGGTTCAGAGGCGGTGGCGTGGGGAGGGGCCGCCCTGCAGCCGCCACCCCGCGCCGTCTGCAGAGGTGGGCTGGGCGCGGCGATGTCCGCGGGACGCTGTCCCCCTGCGACACGCGTGCGGTGCAGCGTGATGAATGTTGGGGGGGGTGTGAGTCCGGAGCCCCAGCCCCGCGGGGGGCGCCCCCTGGGGGGCGGTGATGGCGGGTCTTGCAGGGGACAGAGTGGTCCAGGCGGATTGGGTTTCAGGAATCTCGGGTTTCAGGTCTGACACCGCCCGTCCCATCATCCGTGCGGCCAGGAGAAGCTGGGGGACCCCGGCGTGGAGCCCCCCGGTGCTACGGTCCATGGGCTCCAAGACCCACTGGGCTTGCCTCCTGGCCCCGGGGCTGACCGGCCACTGGAGCCTCGGTTTCCCCGTCTGTGAAAGGAGGGTGACCACAGGCCCCCCTTCTCCAGGTGTTGCCGGATGACCGTCCGGTTAAGGGCCGCGATTTGGGGGCGGGCCGCCTGGATTCCGGCTCTGGCCCTGCCTCGCCGCTCCGTGCCTCCGTTTCCCCGTTTGTAGAGCTGTCCCTTCGAGGCGTTGGGAGGCTGGCTGTGAGGAGGCGCACAGAGCGGCGCCTGGGGCAGCCCAGCAGCCAGGCTCCGCCCTCGATGATGGCCGGGCGGGGGTTCGAGGGGACGGGAGGGTGTGGGGGACAGTGGACGATGCTTCGGATGGCGAGAGGCAGGAAGGCTAGGTCGGCTATCAGAGCCTGTCCCCGGAATGGGGGGCAGCGGGCCCCCGACAGTCCGTCTCCTCCCGCTTCCTCTGGGCCAGCGGAGGCAGGGACCCCGGGTTCCAGGTCCTCACGTGGGGAGGCGTCGGCCGCTGGTGTGGCGACCAGACCCGGCAGTGCCGCTCGGCGTGCGTGGAATTTCCCACAGACATGCGTGTTTCCCATCAAAGCTTCGGGGCCTGAGGACTTCTCACCAGACGGGGAGGCTGATGGGAACGCATGACGCAGAGCCGTCCTTTCCACCCAGAGGCTGCCTGTCGGGAAACACAGATACGGGTACGCTTGTTCTCGTCGCCGGGGCTTTTGTAGGGATGTCCCCGCACTGCTTCCTGCCTCCAGCTGTCTGGAATCCCTCGGCCCCAAACGCCCCTCCTGGGCCCCCGGAGCCCAGCCTCCCGGTGGGGCTGCCCCCCGAGCACACCTGGGGCGCAGGTGTGCAGGGGTTGGCCTCGGAGGTGAAGGGGGGGTGTCAGCGAGTGCAGGTCGCGGAGCCCGGCGCTGTGGGTGAGCCGATGGGCTTGTCCTGTGTCAGGAACCCCGAGAGGGGTGCTCAGGGTCGGGGCGCCCGGGGCACACATTCCAGCCGTGACCTCCCGCCCGTCGGACTGGCCGGTGGGGGCGGCCGCTGCTGTTCTTCTCTCCGTTTCCTGTGGGTGGAGAGGTGCCCTGAGATCACACATCTTGGAGCCCCCCGACGCACAGGTTGGGGTGCCCATGGCACCTCAGTGGCCTCTCAGTTGGCCGGACAGACCAGGGTGGCCTGGCCAGGTGTGGCCCTGGGCGGTGACCGAGTAGCCTTGGCCCCTGGGAGTCCTGCTGTCGGCCATTGTCTCCTGGGTCCAGAGCTCGGTCCGGCCGCCCCTCCTGTTGACAGCGGGCGGCCCTGCCGGAGCCTCCTGAGCCGCTTGCTCTGCAGGCCGCCCTCCGGCCCGGCCCGAGGGGGCCGCTGGGCCTCTTCTTTCCTCACGGACCCAGCCCGGCTCCAGAGGCGTCCTCCCTGGGCTCCCTGAGCCGGCAAAATGGCACGTTTGTGCCTTCCAGGCGGCCTCGCTCAGCCGGGCCTCCCCCGAGTGGCATCTGAGGCCATGGGCCCTGCTTCCCATGCCGGACCCTGGGCCCTAGCTCCTGGGGCGGCAGCTCCGAGATGAGGCTCCCGTGGTGCAGGGGAGACAGCCAGGACGCGGGAGGGCTGTGTCATGTGGGTGGCGGCCCCTCCCTGCCCCCGAGCCCCCAGTTGCCTGTTCCAGCCCCGGGCCCCTCCATCTCACCCATCCCCACGTCCATAGCAACACGTCACGACTCACCTCTTGCAGCAGAAATGGGGGGTACCCACGAGGAGGGGTGCCTTGGGACAGGGCACCTGGGCTGTGTGGTCTTGCCCTCCCCCCCCCCCCCACCCCAGGCCAATCACACGGACAGACAGCCTCCTCCTCTGGCAGAACTTGGGGTGTCGGCTCCCTCCTGTGCCCAGGGATGGGGAGCACGTTACAGACGGGGAACCGAGCCAGAGGGGTGGTGAGCCCAGAGCAGGCCCGGGCGGAGTCCACCTCCCTGCACCCCTCACTGGCTTGGCCCCAGTGAGCTCTCTTCCCCTGCTGTTCCCCAGTCAGCCGTCCAGCGGCGGTGGGGTGGGGTGGGACAGGGGGCCCTGTTTCATGCTCAGGATCTCCCCCCAGGCTCTGGGCTAAGGCCAGGCCTCCCCGAGGCGGTGGCTCCCCGCCTGCCCGCTGACTAAGGCCTCTGTGCCGGAGGGAAGCCGGGCTTGTCACTCAGGGCTCGGGTTACAGAGGGCCGAGGCACCTCCCAGAGCAGGCCCCAAACCACGGCCGCTGCCCGCTGCCCGCTGCCCGCTGCCCGCCTGCGTTTGAGGCGCCCGGCCCCCACCCCAAGCAGGTGAGTTCAGGCCGGGCAGTGGGTTTCTGGGGTGGGCGTGGCTGGGAGGCCAGCCCCGGGCCTGGTCCTTCGGGGCCTCACTACTTCCTGCAGCCACCCTGTGGGGGGGGGGGTTGGCCACGCCTGCGTCTCTAGGGAGGGTGATGGGCAGGTGCACAAACAGGGTGGGACCTCAGTCCAAACCCCAGCTCTGCGGCAGTTCATGCAAACAGCTCTCTGTTCAGGCAGGGGAGCCGGGTCAGACACGCGGACCCCGGTCCCCGGGGCTGCGCTCCGCAGGAGGCTGGCTGTGCCCAGGTCCTGGGTTGTTCATCGTGCGTGCGCGTTCTTGGCGGGCATTTGCGGCCTGGTCTCGGGGAGGGGTGGGGCCCTGGCCACCCTGGCTCCCGTGATCACCTGCACAGCCCCACCTGAGCCTTCAGGCCGGAGAGACCCAGGCTGCAGTGGGGAGTGGGGGGTGGTAGGGGGGTTCTGTCTGGGCCTGGAAGGCCGGGCGCCTGGGGCCGGGGAGCGCTGGGAGCCGTGTCCTGTTGAATGGCCCTCGGGACCAGGGTTCCTTCTTCCTCCTGCACGTTCCCGCTGTCCCTGCCTTTGTCCCTCTCCCCTGCGGCTCACAGCTGGCAAGAGCACCTCCCCCTCGTACTGGGAGGGCTTACTGGTTCTTCCAGTTCCACATGCCTGTGGCCACAATGAGTGAGATGATGAGGGAGATCCTTATCTCGGCTGGGTGGCCAGGGCTGAGCAACCGGGCCGCTCTGGCAGGGTAAGGCTAGCTGCCAGGCCGTAGCTACTCTCATGGTCCCATTTTCCAGATTGGAAAATCAAGGCACAGAGCTCCAGCCAGTTGCCTGCAGCTGCACAGCTGTTGACAGCCTGGATTTGAACCCTGGGGAGGCCTGGCCGCAGCAGCAGGGGGTGGAGCTCTCCACGGCCGCCCAGGGCTGGGGACTGGCCAGTGCAGGAGGCCGGTCCCCGCGAGCTCTGGCTGGGATGCTGAGGAGCCGCGGCCAGCGCCCTGGGCGCCCTGAGTGATGCAATGAAAGAAAACCCCAGTTAGAGAGGAGACACTGGTATTCCCCTACTTCCCCCAGGCTCCCCGCGGCCCTGGATTTTGAAATAAGATACGGCTTGTCAGGGGGTGAGTGGGAACAGATCGGAAGCCCCGTTTCTCTCCCCTGATCACCACGGCAGAGAGCCCGCTGGGGCTGCTCACTGTCACCCCCATCCGGCCCCGCCCCGCCCAGCTGTCTGTCTCCTGCCTCTCCTCACAGACCAGCCTGAATTCTGCTGGAAGAACCAGCAGGAGATATTTGGGCTGGTGGTGGTGGTGGGGGGAGAGGGGGTGTGTGCCTTCTTCACTGGGGCGGGGGCTGGATTAGAACTGCCCTGTGGCCTCCAGGCTGGCCCTGGGCAGAGCGGGAGCCAGCATTCCTGCCTCCCAGGTCTGCTCGCTGGCCCCGGAGCAGGTCCCTACAGGTCCCCCACACTCTGTCCTGGGGTGCAGGGACGGCTCCTGCAGGCTGCAGGCTCGCCGGAGGTTTCGGGCAGCTTCCCCACCGCCGGCGTGGGTGCGGAGCCCACCAGGGTGCGGAGCCCATCAGGGTGAGGTCGGAAGTGGACAAGCCTTGCCCTCCAGGCTGGCAGCTCCCCTGCTGTTCCCCACCAGGAGGCCCTGGCCAGCTCTTGCTGGGGGTACCTTGACCAGCACCGGGGCCTGTCCACGCGGCCTGGACGCCGTCCGGGGTTGGGGCCCTCGGGACACCCGAGAGGTCAGATGGCGAGGCCCGGGAAAAGCCGCGTCTCCACTCTCGTCAGCGCTCCGCTCGGGCCAGGCGGCGCGGCCAGGACAGTAGCGGCCACCACGTGGCTCTCTGGGAGGCCAGCCCGTCCGCGTGGCCTGGGGGACGGGGAGAGGAGCTTCCTCGAGTCCCCGACCCCCGGGGGCGGGACTCCGTGGCAGAGGGAGTTTAGGGCACACGCTCAGGTGCCCTCCCTGCGCCCTCCAGCTCCCCCTCGTCTGGGGGCTTGGCCAGGACTCAGTGCCCTGTCACCAGGTGAGAACTGTGGGCGCCGAGGTTGCACCCACACCTGGGGCTGTGGGTGAGGGAGAGACACCTCCGCCCCTGAATGCCCCAGACTCCCAGGACCCACCAGGTGACCCTCCCACCTCCAGTCACGACAGACTCGATGCAGCTGTGTGACCGACCGTGTGACCGGGTGGAAAGTCTCTGGTCCAGGACACTTGGGAGATGTGGCCCCAGGCTGGGTCCTGATTGGGGAGTAGCGCCAGGCCACGCCAGGCTGGCCCGCCATTGCCCCGTGACCCCGTCTCAACCCCGCTCCCCGCTTCTGCTCTCGGCGAGCAGTGCTCCCCAGGCCGCCCCCTCCCCGAAGTGCAGCCGCCGCGGTCGGGTCCCGGGAGCCTGCTGACACATTTGGCCGGGCTGTTCGTTCCTGGGCAGGAATGAAAGGAGAGAGTGAGTAAGAGTGACGCGGGGGTGGGGGGTGACTGAGTGGGAGAAGGTCAGGGAGAGGGGAGGAAAGATCTGGAAACGTCCAGCATGTGCTTTCGAGGCAGGTGCCAGCCCCGAGATGGACCTGGGTGGTGGCCTGGCCGCGCCCTCCCTGCGGCCGACGGAACGCTCGGGCCGGTGTGTGTGCGGGAGCCGCCGGCCGGGAGCCTGCCCTTGGCTCGCTGGCTGCTGGGAGAGCTGAGAGCGATTTGTTTCCATTCTGGGGACACCGCGGGGAGGCTGTCATCCCCGCCCCGGCTTCATTAATGTTTCATTAATCACAGCGGCCGCTTGCCGCGGACTCCGCGCCCGCCCGAGCGCTGGCCCGGCTTCCCGGCTTTCTCTGATGCGTTCGCACGACCCACTTAGGAAAGTTCGTTCCTGTTGTAGGGAAGCGGGGACGGGGCACAGAGAGGTTGAGGAAGCTGCCCCAGGTCACACAGCTGGAAGTGGCCGGCCCGGCGTGGTGTTTGAACACAGGGCTCTTTGACTCCAGAGTCCCAGCTGGTGGGTCCCAGGGCACAGGGTCTCTGTGCCACGGTGCCAGCATCTGGTCGGGGTGCTTGGGGTTCCATCAGGTGATATGGACACCTCCTGACCCACCTGGGTAGTGGCCCCAGGACTCAGTTTCTGTGTCTGTAAAATGGGTTGAAGGGCATCCTCCTCCCTCAAAGGGTTTTTGGGAGAATCAAGGAGAAGCGTGGCAGGGAAGGAACCCAGCACGGGGCTGTATCCCTGAATGAATGTGAGACTTGGCACCCCCATCAGTCGCAGCCTGGGTGTCGGGAGGAGGGAGCTGGGGGAGAGGCTCGGACCCCAGCGTAGGTTCCTGTTGGGGGAGTGGGGTAGCCGCAGGCAGGGCCTGGGTGGAGGGGCTTGGCCCCAGTGAGCTCTCTTCCTCCTGGAGTGTGATCCCCTCCCCCCCTTCCCTCCTCCGGGCTGTTCCTGGTCCCTGCCCCTCCCCTCCCCCAGCACAGCTCTGACCTCCACCATGTGCTGGGCCTGGGAAGATGGACCAGCGGTGGGAGGTCCTGCTGACGGGGACTGAGTGTGCGGGGCCCAGCTGCACAGGAAGCCAGGCTGCTGGCCCTGGAGGCCTCTGGGCTCGGTGGCTGGACTCCCAGCCAGCGCTGCGGGGCTCTCTCCTGCCTCGGCCCAGAGCCCTTGACCCCCACCCACCCGCTCCAGAGGCCCAGGAGGGGGGCCGTGGCCTTGTCCCCACGGTGGCTGCCCACCCGGATGCAGCTCTGGCTGCAATCCCTGCCTCTCCTGGCGCTGCCTTAGCTGTGGAGACGTGGGGCCGCCATACGGCCCTTCACTGCTGAGGCCGCCCGGGGCCTGGGGCCGAGTCTGCGTTCAGTGACTGAGGGACCCCAGGGACCCAGTGCGCATGTTGGAGGCTGGAAAGAGGAATCCGCTCATCCACCCACCACCACCCGGCATGCACACGTGTGCGCAGGGCGTGTGTGTGGGGGGAGGGGAGCCGGAAGTCGTAGGGTCAGCCCGCCGTGCCCCACCAGCCATGTGATCCTGTACAGACGCAGGCCCACCGCCTGCGGGTCCTGACCTGTGGACGGGAGAGCCACGTGAGGCCTGAGTGCCCTGCTGGGGGCGTGTTCACCTGGGAGAAAGAAGGTCCTCTAGTCACACAGGCGGGTGTGGCCCAGAGCAGGGGATCGGGATGAGCCGAGGGGTCTGGTAGGGTGGGGGCGGGGGGTGGGGACGGGGGCTTCATGGGCCCAGCTAGGCAGCCAGCCATTTCCTCCCGTGGCCACGCCCCGGCCTCCTGCTTAGGAGCCAGCACCCCGTCCACCCACCGCGTGGCCAGGCCCTAAGAAATGTGAGAAGCACCCACGGCACGCAGCTGCTTCCAGCAGATTCCTGAGTCTGAGCACTCTCCGAGCCCTGCTCTGTCCCTAGGCCATCTCCCTCCAGAACCAGCGGCCTGTTCGGTGCTGGTCCCCGCAGTCTGACCCTCCTGTGGCCTGCAAGGCTCCCACACCTTCCTCAGGAGCATTGACCAAAGACCAGGGCAGCAGGAGGGGAAGCGCCATCTCACTGGAGCAATCAGGGAGGCTTCCTGGAGGAAGTGGCGTCTGGGGGACCGTAGAAAGCAGGAAGTTTGGTGATTAGGATAGAGGGCAAAGTGGCATCGCCACACCCCCTAGACAGCCATGGGCATGAAGATCCTGCTGATAGGTGAATTGCGGCTGCTGGTACCTGGTGGGCTCAGGGAAGATGGAGGGAGGAGGTTGGCCTGGACCTGGGTTCCAGCTCTGATCCTAGCACTTAACTCAGCCACTCTGAGTCTGTCTTGCTGGGACGTTGGGATGACGTGAGAGATGGACGTGGCACAGCCCTGGGCATAGTGAGTGTGAGATAAACAGCCCTGCCACCAAGGAGGGCGTCGGCCTCCCGCAGGAGCGGCCGGGGGCGTGCTGGCCTTTTGGCGGCTCCCCCCTGGTTCCCCCGGGACCGAGGACAGGCATGCGGGCTGTGGCGTCACCTGTGTCCTTCAGCTTGCGTGTGGCCGGAGCCCCCGGGCCAGCCGGGCAGGGCGAGCCGGGGCGTGTGCGGGAGGGGCGGCGGCTGCCTCGGGATGCCATCAGCTCTCAGGCCTCCCGTGCTGGCCACCAGCAGCCGTGACGTGCGAGTTCCCGGTCGCCTGGGCTGCGACGGATGGAGGTGCTGGGCTCTGCTGCCTCTGGGGGTGTGACAGAGAATCACGGGGGACATCTGGGTGCGGATGGGCTGGCCTGGGTGAAGGCACCCAGGGGTGTCTGTCTTCGAGGAGAGGCCGGTGCGGGGAGGGGCCGGAAGCCGTGTCGTCGTTTTGTGTGATCCACAAGAGGTGGCCGCTCCGGGGACGTGCTTAGGGACCGTGTCCTTCTGGAGGAGGAGGGTTCGAGGATGCCGGGTGTGGAGGAGGCCGGGGTAAAGGACTGCCGTGTGCTGGCGACAGGAGCTGGTGAACGGGGCGGCTGAGGGAGGGGCGGGCAGGCCCTGGTTTGAGAGATCGCGGAGACCTTGAGCGCCGAGGGGCCTCGGGTCCGGAGAGGGAGGGCGTGCTGGGCTCCTGGCGCCCGCTCTGCGCTGCCGGCCCGGGGTTCGCCCAGGACCTGTTGGCGGTCCTGGCGCAGTGCCAGGTGCTGGTGGCACGGGGACCACTTACTTGGCGGCAGGTCCCGGCCCCGGAATGTGAACGCGTCGCCTCTCACATCCTCTTCCCACGGCCTCAGCAGACCCCGGGAGCTGGCTCCGGTGGCCTTGGCCGTGGGACGCCCTGCCTGGCCCAGCCCGCTGGCTCCCGGGGAAGCAGGTGTGTGGTCCCGGCAGCCTCGTGTCGTGGCCAGAGGTGGGGGCACAGCGATGTTTTGGAGACAGGAGCCGGCCTGGGTAAGGGGATGCCTCCCGGTCCTGTGTGCCCCCAACTCCACTCCCCCGGGTGTGCCCGCCGCCCTCCCGCCTGGGCCTCGCTGGGCACTCTGTCCCCTCTGCCTCGCCCAGCCCGCCGGTCAGCAGGGGGCAGTGGAGGCCTCAAGTCCCTGGAAAGTGTCTCCTGCCACCCCCCCTCCCCCGCGGCCTCCCTCCCTGCTAACATCTTTCCTGGAGTTGTCGTGCTGGGCCGGGGGGTGGGGTCGGGGCAGGGGTGCAGGGCCCCCCCAGGCTGGGCCGGAGCAGAGCTGTGTTGACACAAACTCAGGCTGACCCCACATCCGCCCCGCAGCCCAACGGGAAGTGGCTCATGGCAGTCGCCCTGGTGGGTCCGGGACCCGGCTCTGCGCTCGGAGAAGGACCCTGGGCCCCTCCCCCGCCCCCGCCCCGCCAGGGGAAGACCCAGCCCCGTGCCCGCCGACAGCGCCCGGGAACCTCCCAGCGGCTTGGCGGGCGGTGCCGGCGGGAGCGAGGCCTGCGGAGGCGAGGAAGCGTGTGCCTCCCTGAAGGAAATGTAGAAAGCATGGCTGCTCCCGACAAAAGCCTTCTCAGCGAGAGGACGGTGAAGGGGGCGCTCCCTCACTGTCGCCCTCGGATCCGACAGGAACAGCCCGCGAGCACGTGCGTGTTTCCTTCCCGGTGCTGTCCCCACACGCGCGCTCGATACCACTGGCAAGAAACACACAGACACACACACACACACACACACACACACACAGACAGACACACAGACACACACACACACACAGAGACACACACACACACACACACACAGACACACACACACAGAGACAGACACACACACAGACAGACACACATGCACGCACACACACACATGCACACGCACACACACGCACACAGACACACACATGGATCCGGCCCTTCTCCCGCCTGCACGGGTGCCCCTCGCTGGGATGTGCTCCCCTCGCTCCTTGTCTGAGTCCCGCCTTAGGGAAGGGCCGGGCCACAGGGGCCACGTTGGTGAGGGGAGCCCTGGTGCCGAGGGGCTTGGGGACAGGCTGGGGGGGTGCAGCAGAGGGTGGCCTGGCCGGGGTGAGGCAGGCAGCGGGCCTGGCCCTGCCTTTTATTCCGGGGTCATCTGCGGGGTCATCTGCGGGGTTGTCTGCGGGGCCGTGGGAGTGGGGAGTGAGACTTCCATTGTGTTTTGTCCTGGTCCCGTCGCTCTGTTCGTTTGCTCTCACACTCGCTCACCCGCTGAGGCCTCCCCCGGCCAAGCTGGCGCTGAGAACCGAGGACGGGGGGACGCCGCCGGCTCTCGGCCCCGGGTGCCCGATTAGAACATGAGATTCTCGGACACGGACCCCCTGGACTGCCCCTCCGCAGACGGGGGCGCAGGAAGGCGAGCGGGAAAGGGGGCCAGAACCTGCCCCTTCTTGCTGTGTGGCCTGGGGCAAGTTGCTTAAGCTCTCTGTGTCCATTTCCTAACCTGTTACAGGAGGAGCGTGCCGATGGGCGGGCTCCCGCGGGCCGCGTGGGGACCTGGGAGGGCGCTGGAGCGCCGGGAGCAGCGCCCGCACGCGGCCCTTGCTCCGTCGTGGCTCGCAGTTGGGGTTCTGGGGATCTCCTGGGGTCTCGGGACACGGGGGACCACAGATGGAATGGATGGTCAAGGGCCCGCGGCGGCTGCGGGGACAGCTGGCTCCTGAGCTGCTGCCCAGAGCAGTCGCAGTTCGCAGAGGGGAGGCGGGCGTCCCGGGGTCCCCTCTCCCAGAAGCCCATGTGTACCGTCCCCCGGAAGCTTGGCCTCCCGGGCCCTGGTCACTGGCTGAAGCACGAGGTGGCCCCTTGCAGAGCAGGGCGCAGGGCGACCCCTGAGCCGACTCGGGTGGCTGGGCAGAGGGGGCTGCGTGAGGCAGGCCACCCCATCTGCGGCGGCGACCTCCTTCGGCAGAGGGGCAGGGCCGGGGGGGGGGCCGGGGGGGGGGGCCCAGGTGGGGGGCAGGCTGGCGTCCGGGTGGAGGAGGGGCCGGTCCTTCCTGGCGGCGTGCGGCCAGCCACAGCGAGGCTGTGACAGGACCCTCCACGCCCGGAACAGCAGTCGTGTCCCTGGCTTTCTGGGGGCGCAGAGAGGGTTGGCGGGAGCTGGAGCCTGACCTCTGACCTGTGGGTAAGGAAGCCGGGATGAAGCTGCAGAGGAGGGGCGAGGCCCGCTGCAGCTCTGCACCCCTCCCCTGCAGGCCTGGGCCCGGCGCTCCCCCTCTTCCTCGGCTCCCGCCCCCTCCCGGGCTCCCACCCCCACCCGGGCCCGCGCGTTCCGTGCCGTTTCCTTTCCCGTCCCTCCCTCCCTTCGGCACCGTCTGGTCCTCATTAAGGCCTTCCGCCCGCCACTCAGCGCTCGGCCCAGAGGGGAGCTCGTGTGGGGCCTCCCCGACCAGGGGTGGGGGCTCCCAGCACAGAGCCCTCGCCTCTGGCCTCCCCAGAGCAGACGTGGTGTGTGCTGGGGTGTGTGCGGGAGACGTGGCTGCGGCCGTCTGCGTGTGTAAGTGTCTCGCCTTCCTACTGGCTGAGGGTCCCTTGGCTTGGCGTCTGCAGGCCGTGCCCCCGGCGGCTGGGGGGGGAGGCAGGGCCCCTGCACCCACCCAGGCGGCTGCCCTTGGCCTGCTCCCCAGGAGGCCCCCCTGAGCAGGGCCACGCGGTGCGAGCCCCCACTCCCCTGGCCGCTGTCGGACCGCCCCGCACGTCACCCACCCAGGCCACATGCACCCTGACCTCCCGGCTGCTGGAGGGAGGGGTAAGGGGGGCAAAGGGACGCCCACTGCCGGGGTGGTGGGCCCCATCCACCTGCGTGGGGACCCTCCACGGGCTGCGGGGAGCCCCCTGGCGTCCCGGGGTGCTCCCGCGGCCCCTGAAACATGACTCCCTCGTTCCGTCCACCCCGGAGTCTGAGGTTCCCCGCGCACCGCCCCTTCCCACAGGCTGGGAGAGGTATGTGCCCTCGCACACGGAGCCGCGGGGGCGGGGGTGGGGGGGAGCGCAGGGCGTGGGTTTGATGAGGCCCCGGGGAGACGCGCCCCTCCCGCATGTGGACTGGGGGTGGCCGGGCCTCTGCTCACTCACAGGGCGGTGGGTTGCTGGAGGCGGAGGCTGGGCTCCCGCTCCAGAGGGACAGGCAAGGAGGCAGCACCCCCTGCTGGCTGGGCCCGGCGGCCAGGCCGGTGGGTCCCGGGACGGTGACGGTGACAGCAGGGTGACGGTGACAGAAGGCTCGGGAACCTGCCCCGGCCACTCCGCTCATGGGTGCGGCAGAGGGAGGGTTTGAATTCGGGAAGCGGACTCCAGCGCCCCGTCCCGACACCCATGGGCCCCCACGTAGCTCTCTCGTCCCTGCGGCCCAGAGGGGGGCAGCCCCTTGGCCAGGGGCACACAGCTGGTGAGGGGCAGCGTGGGAGTCGTGGCCCCCAGGCCGGGTTCTGTGGCCTTTCGAGGGGCGGGTGGCTCCTGGTGAGGCCGGAGGAGCCGCCTGCTGTGCCCGGGGCTGCCGGCCGAGGGCTGGTCCTTGGGGGGCGGGGGGGCGGGGGTGCCAGGCGCCTGACCAGCGAGACTGCTCACGGAGCCTCAGCGTCTCGGTTCTTTCCTGCCCCCCGCCCCCCGCCCCCCGTCTTGCATGTGGTCAGCATGTCGCCTTCACTGCAGGTGTGCTACGTGTGTGACTAAGCAACACACGCATGTCAGGGTGGCGGCGTGGGTACGGAGCACATGTCCCTGGGCCCTGCGTGTGTGTCGGTGAGATGGGACCCCGAGGGGCCTTCGTGCTGCCGCCTCTGGGCGCCGTGTGCTCACCCGGCCCGAGCGCGGCGCCGTGGCTGCAGGAACGCGGTCCCCAGTGCCCGTGTCCCCGCAGCCTGACCCTGTGTCTGTGCGGCCGCCCTGCCGTCCACCCGTCCACCCTCGCTCCTCCGCAGCCTGGGGGCCGGACGCGAGGGGCACCTGGACCCCCCACCCGCCGGGCGCCGCAGGCTCTGGGCAGGAGGGGGGATGGCGCCTGTCCAGGCCGCCTGCCCGGGGAAGGGGGGTGGGGAGAGGCCTGCTCTCGGGGGGGGGGGGGCGGGGGGGGGGGGGGAGTGCAGCCCGGCTCTGCGGCACCTCGAGCCCTCGCTTCTGGGGGCCAGCTGTGCCGAGCAGCGGGGGCGGGGCGGGCCTGCCGTAAGCCGGTGAATGTGGGATTCATTACCGGAGTCTGGCAACCAGAGAGCCTCACTTGCTCCCCTGAGATGGGATGGGGATGGGTCCTCCTGGAGGCCCAAGGCGGGAGCCGTGGGTGGGGGTGCAGGCCCCGCCCCTCCCCTCCCCCACCGCGGAGCCGGGGCCCCTGCTTCCTCCGCCCTGAGCTGGAATCGCACAGCCGGCCTTCCTCTCTCCTCCTCTGCCCTCGGCCCTGCCCCCTCCGGCCTCCTTGTTGCTGCCCGGGCCTCTCTCGATGGAGGCTGGGGCGGGCGATGGAGGCTGGGGCGGGCGATGGAGGCTGGGGCGGGCGCGGGCTAAGGCCTCCCTTCCCTTCCCTCCCCCCCCCCCCGCCCGTGACAAAGCTCCCACCGCCCTGCGGGTGGGCTGGCTGTGCTGGTTTTGGGGGGGACACCAGGGAGGAGGTGAGGGTGCTGCTGGCTCTGCAAGCCAAGGGGAGTCGGAGCTCCCCACGGGTGTTCGGTGCGGCAGGAGGCGTGTCCGGCGTGGATCCGTGGATCCCCGGCCCGCTCGCGGGCTACAGAGAGGGAGAGAGGCCGCGGGCTGAGGGGCGTCCCCAGCGCACAGCCCGGCAGCTGCGGGGCCTGCGATGTGGGCAGTGGGCCTCTCGGGGGGGCTCAGCGCCCGCAGGGCCGCCACGAGGCAGGCAGGGCGCCTGGGGGGGAAGCGAGGCCTGAGGTCTGGCCTGAGTCTGGGAGCACATCCCTGACCCCTGCACCCCACGACCCCTGTGACCCCAGGAGAGCGGGAATGACCTGGGCTCCCCTGGACAGTAAGGGGCAGGTGAGGGGTGGTTGGCTGCCCGTGGTTCTGGCGAGGGGGGAGGCACAGGCGGCCGCCTGCCCCCCTCAGTGGCCTTGGCCTGCCGGACCCCGTGGCGGCCCGCGCGGCGGCAGGAGACCCCGAGAGCCTGGGGTTGTCCGGGGAGTCGCTGGCCAATGAGCTGAGGATGCGTTTCTGGGGAGGACCTCGGGCTCCCCGGCCCCTTCAGTCACGTGGCCCATTTCACAGGTGGGATAACTGAGGGCCTCCGCTGAGTGCTGGGCGGTGAACCCAAGCAGGCCGCCTCCTGGGCTGGGACCCTCCCCTTCACCCCTCAGGACCCGGGCGAGGGGTCGTAGGGTGATGACCCGGGATGCCCACACCCTCATTGAGTTAGTGGCGAGTGGAAACAAGGTGGCTGGTCAGCTGGCCTGAGGGGCGGTCACCCCGGAAAATCCCCACGGGCCGTGGCGTCGAAAGGAACCCAGCGAGGTGGCGGGAGGTCGCGTCTGTCAGGGACGCGATGGTGAGCGACCCCTCGGCTCTGCTGACTCAGAAGATGCAGGGAGTGTGGCGGCCTCTGGGCTGCGAAAGGCTTGTTCCTACAGCCTCCGGGGGACCAGCCCTGCCGACCGGCACCCCGACGACCGGCACCCCGACGTTAGCTCAGTGCACCGTGCGGGACTTGGGGCCTCTGAGTCCCTCGTCTGCGGGGACCCGCTGCGGCTTCGCGGGAAGTGAGTGCAGGAGGAAGTGGTGCGCCCTCTGCACGAGTTCGGGCGGAGTCCCCCGCGGGTCCTGGGCCTGGGGGGTCCTGGGCTCCCCCCGCCCCCCTCCGTGCACAGGGAGGCCCCCCAGGCGGGCAGGCGAGAAACCAGGGGAGAGGGTCCCCTTTTCACAAACGAAGGTGAACGTGAGGGCCGGTTCCCGCCCCGTCACTGCTGATGGGCCTTTCCTGGGGCCTAAAACCCACCGGCAGCCTCATCGGGCCTGCCCTTCCGGGGCTCCCCTTCCGGGGTGCTGCCTCCCGGGCTGTGCCCCCAGGGCCTGCTTTACCGGGCAGGGCCGCCTAGGGCTCCTTAAGGCTGACCCCAGGGGACTGTTGTCAGATGCCCAGGCCCATGCCAAGCGTTGCCCAATCAGGTGGGTTCCACCTGCCCCTGCACCTCTGTGAACTCTGTCCCTGACGCTGAGGCCTGACACGGGGCGCCCACATCTGTGCGACCCACCCCTGGGTGCCGTCCCTGCCTCCGTGGCCGCCGGGGTGGAGGAGCGGGGGTGGGGGGGTGAGGGGGGCGGTACAGAGGCCCCGAGTGAAGGAGGAACAGACGCCTGTGAATCGCCAGTCCCCTTGCTAAGGCGCACGCCGTGATGAGCGATCTTGGCATTTGACGACCTTCAAGAAGACTTCTTACTTCGAAGTAAACGCTAGGCTCACTGCGTGGTGCAGAGCTGCCCGCTTCCTCCCGGGGCCGCCCCACGCCTGGCCCGGGAGCCAGGAGCCCGCAGGTGCAGGAGCCGCCGCAGGCGGAGCGGCTCCCCGGGGTCACAGGCACCCGCTTCTGGTGTGACTCCGTGACATGCCACCCTGGGCGAGGGCTCCGGTACCCGCGGTGGGCGCACGTGCCCGTCCCCGAGGGTCTGGCCTGGCCTGGACTTGGTCTCAGCAGTGCCCTCCCGTGTGCCTTTCTGTCCGCTTCCCTCCCCGGATGCCGCGTTCGCAGGGTCTTTCCTGCTCGTTAAGATGCACTTTTAACAGACATTCCCCAGCCGGCCGGGGCCCCGCCAGCTTTGGGGCTCACAGGCAGATTCGGGAAGTGGTCCCCAATCAGAGCTCTTTCTGTCCGTCAGCAGCCTCTGCTTCTTCCCCTTTCGCTTCCCACTCAGGCCCTGGGACCGGGAAGCTGGCGGGTGCTCGCTCCCCTGGGCCCCCAGCGTGCGGGGAGGGGAGGAAGCCGCCATACGGAGGGAGCGGCTGCTCGGGCGCCAGGCACCAGGCCAGCCCGCGCACATGCCATCTCTCCGTTCTCGAATTCCGGTGACAGAAGGCTCCCCTCTGACAGATGAGAGAGCCGCTGCCCAGAGATTCAGACGTTGGCCTGGCCCGGCCGGCATGGCTCCGGGACCGAGCATCGACCGAGGAACCAGGAGGTCACGGTTCGATTCCCGGTCGGGGCTCATGCCGGGGCTGCGGGCTCGATCCCCAGTGGAGGGCGTGCAGGAGGCAGCCGATCCATGATCCTCTCTCATTGGTGATGCTTCTCTCTCTCTCTCTCTTCCTCTCTGAAATAAAAAACATATAAATATATGTATTTAAAAAGAAAAAGAAATCTGCCCAAAGCCCTCACACGTGGAGGTGGATTTGAACTCCCTTCCTTTGGACCCAAAGCCCACGCTCCCGAGATGAAACGGGGAGTTTGGTGGCGCGCCTGAGACCCCGAGGCCCTGGTGGCTCACGGACGGGGTCACGGGCCCCGGGGCAGCGAGGTGCTGGCACGGGGACGCCAGGCCGGGGAAGGGAAGGAGGCCAGTGTCCCCTCTGTAAACAGACGGGGCTGCTGTTCCAGCCGCCCCACAACCTGGCGTTTCCTGAGCTCCCGGCGCTGGGAGGACAGAAAGGAGGAGAGACCTGGTTGGGGCGGGTTTGGGGCCAATTCACACAAGCTTCCTTGTTTCCAGGGGTGGGGTGTTACCTGCGCCAGTGTCTCTGCTAAAGGGATGAGGGGTTTCGGGCACCCCTCCCCCCCAAAGCAGGGGCGGGGCTGACACAGCCCTCGGGCCTGGGACAAGGCCTCCGCCCTGCAGGACCAAACCCAGCCTGCGCTGCTCGAGGCGGGCTCAGCTCTGCGGGGGCCTGGGGCCTGGGAACGGCCTGGAGTCGCTCCCCCGGGCAGGTGCTTCCTAAGCCTTTGACTTGTCCACTCACATCGCCCTCCCCCACGCCCGAAGGGGAGAGCGGGAGTGTGCGCAGCCTCCTCCCCGCAGCTGGGTCGTGGCCCTCGGTTCACAGGTGAGTGAACTGAGACTCAGGGAGGGTACGGCCCGGCCCGTCTCCTGGGTCACCCAGCAGGTTAGACGCACAAAGCTCTCGGCTTCCTCCTCCCAGTGCCCCCGAAGATTCCTTTTAATTAAAAAAAAATTTTTTTTTTTAATTGATTTCAGAGAGGAAGGGAGAGGGAGAAAGATAGAAATATCAACGATGAGAGAATCATGGATCGGCTGCCTCCTGCAGCACGTGCCCTGGACCGGAATCGAACCCGGACCTTTCAGTCCTCAGGCTGACGCTCTATCCACTGAGCCAAACCGGCTAGGGCTGAAGAGTTCTTTGTTTTTAAAAAACGTGTGCCAGCCCGGCTCGCGTGGCTCCGTGTTTGAGCGTCGACCCAGGAGCCAGGAGGTCAGGGTTCGATTCCCGGTCAGGGCACACGCAGGGTTGCGGGCTCGATCCCCAGTGGGGGGCGTGCAGGAGGCAGGCGATCTGTGATTCTCTCTCATCATGGATGTTTCTATCTCTCTCTCCCGCTCTGAAATCAATAAAAATATGTTTAAAAACAAACAACAACAACAAAGCGTGCGCCGTCTCAGACAGCGGGCACCGGGGCCTGGCGAGCCGAGCGGCAGACGCCGGGCCGTCCTCGTCCTTCCTGTGTGAGGCGTGGCCACGGGCCTGAGAGCACCCGCCGCGGCCCCGCTTCTCCCGGCCGCACACGCGTGTCGCTGGGCAGCCGTCTTGCATGTTGCCAAGCTGTAGAACTAGGAGCGCGTTGTGACCTTGCTTCTGCGCTGAGGTCATGGGCCCGACGCCTGCGGGTGGGCTGGGCCGGTGGGACCGTAGCGCGCTCTCCTCGGTGAATTTGGGTTGTTGGCAGGTCGTGGCCGTGATAAACAGCGCTGCCCTGATCGTTCGTGCGGCCCCTGGTAACTTAGGGGTTTGGATTAAAAACAGGGTTCTCCCCCTCCCCCCGCCCCACCCACGGCTGTCTCAGGTTAGCATCCGACCTGTGGGCCTGGGCTCCCTACCCCCACCCCCCTCGGACCCGTGTCCCACGAGGCTGGAGTGGTCTGACGTCTGGCCTGGAGCAGGAGCAGAGCTGATGGGCTTTTAAGTGTAAACCAGTGTTTCCCAAACTGTTCTCTGGGGGACCATTAACAAGCATTAGAGAGGCAAAGGGGTTCCCCGGTCCAGTGAGTCTGAGAAGCAGCGTGCCCTTAACCGTTAACACACACCGATGCAGGGGAAGGACGTGCAGCACACCGGCAGCTGCTGTCAGTCTCAGAGGGGCTGCCGGGCAGCAACCGCCAGGTCTGGGCGTCCCGGAAACCTTTGGGGATGGCGCCTGCCGGCGGGTGAGAACCGGAGTCCGGACCGCCGGCCGCGGGGAGGCTGAGGGCTGCCAGGACGGTGTTGGGAGGAAAACCTCGGAGGCTCAGTAGGCGGGGGTCTGCAGTCATCGGACACGAGCTGCATAAGCAAGAGAATAGGCCAGTGGTCGGCAAACCGCGGCTCGCGAGCCACATGCGGCTCTTTGGCCCCTGGAGTGTGGCTCTTCCACAAAATACCACGTGCGGGCACACACGTACAGTGCGATTGAAACTTTGTGGCCCATGCGCAGAAGTCGGTTTTCGGCTCTCAAAAGGAATTTCAATCGTTGTACTGCTGATATTTGGCTCTGTGGACTAATGAGTTTGCCGACCACTGGGCTAGACAATTTAATCGTGTGTGGGGGGCGCGTTCACAGAAAAGTGCGGCTCAGAGGGGCAGTCAGGCCCTAGCTGGCCTGGCTCAGTGGGTGGAGCGTCGGCCTGCGGACTGAAGGGCACAGCCCGGGTTGCAGGCTCGATTCCCGTTAGGGTGTGTACAGGAGGCAGCCAATCGATGATTCTCTCTCATATTGATGTTTCTATCTGTCTCTCCCTCTCCCTTCCTCTCTGAAATCAATACAAATACGTTTTTTTTAAAAAGAGAAAAAAAGGGACAGTTAGGCTTTGGGGTTGTATGCCCCCTGGTTGGGGAAGGGGTGGGGAGGAGGCGGCCGCTTGCTGGAAGACAGATGACTCTGGAAAGATAAGCGGGCGCTTTGGGGAAGGATGGGGGTGGGTAGCTCTGGGACAGAGCCTTTGGGGGAGGGGGTGCGGACACTTGTCTGCGATGATAAGGGTCAGTCACCCCTGGTCGCCGGGAGGCGGGGGGTGGTGACCGTTGAGTTCTGGGAGGCTCTGCCTTTCAACAGACGAGAGACGGCAGGGACGCGAATGCCTTGTGCTCGAGGTAATTTTACGCCACGGCGGCGTGTGCGGCCCCCTCCTTGGCGCCGCCCTGTGCTCTTCCCAGTCCCAGCCGGGCCGCGGGCGGCGTGGAGACCCGGGGCCGAAAGCCCGAGCCCTGCCCGCCCAGTGGGCCAGGCCCCCCCTGTCGCTGCTCAGTAGCAAAAACGGCCCCACCGTCTGCATCGAAGCCCGTCCGAGTGAAGACTGACTGTGTGACGTCCGCGGACTGACTGTGTGACGTTCACGGACTGACTGTGTGACGTCCACGGACTGACGGTGTGACGTTCACGGACTGACTGTGTGACGTCCGCGGACCGACTGTGTGACGTTCACGGACTGACTGTGTGACGCTCACGGACTGACTGTGTGACGTCCACGGACTGACTGTGTGACGTCCACGGACTGACTGTGTGACGTTCACGGACTGACTGTGTGACGTTCATGGACGGACTGTGTGACGTCTGCGGACTGACTGTGACGTACACGCAGGCTGAGGCAGGGCGCACCCCTGGGGCAGCAGCTTCTGTGGGCGGTGGAAGGACTACTGGCCCTCAGCCCCGCTCACCCCGCACCCCGCACCCCGCCTGTGTGTCTTGGAGCATTCAGCTCGTTTTATCGCGACCCCGCTACATCTGAGTGTGGGTCGGTCTGTCTGGGGGTCCTAAGCTGTAGACCTCAACCCGACCACACACTGGAGTCCCTTGAGGGATTTTAAAACTCCAGCCCCTAGATGAGTTAAATCAATCGCTGAGGGCGGCCCAGGCCCCTGCATTTCTTAGGCGGACCAGGCACCCTGAGGACGTGCCCCAGGATTGAGCGCCGACCCTGCCCTTTCTGCCCCCCCCCCCCCCCCCCCCGATCTCAGGCCCTCAGTCCCCCTCTCAGTCCCCAGCCATTTCTTGTTTGACTCAGAACACTACCATTTTAGCTGCTGGGCTTTTGGTTCTGGTCCTGGTTTCAGGGAAGGGTGAGGAGGGTTGGAGGATCGCACCTAACGCCAACCTGGAGCGCCCCCACCTGGCCATCTCCCCTCCTGACACCCCGAGTGAGCTCCCGGCCAGACTCGCTGGGTTTATACTTGTTGAAATCAGTGCAGGGGCTGATGGCTTTATCACCTGGTGAGCAGGATTCTGGCTGGGAGTGTGCCGCCCCAGGATGCACTGGTTGGGGGGGGGGGGGCGGTGCCTGGGCTGCTGTGAGCTGCAAAGGGGCCCTCACCCCTGAACAATAGACTTGGCTGCAGGGGAGGGCCATGCCACAGAGTTCGAAGCCGAGACGCCATCAGTTAATTTCTCAGAAACGTGGCTGAATGTGTATGAAAGGTGCCTGGGAGGGAAGAGGCGTCCTGACAGCGGGTGGGAGGAGCCTTCTCAGAAAGGAGGAAATGGGGCCTCTCAGTTTCACAGATGATCGATCTTGATCTTGAGCCGCTGCCTTGGAGACTCGGGCGGCGGTAAGTCAGCCTGGCTGGGGCTCCAGGTTAAACAGGAAAGGGGGGCCTATCTGATGGAGGACATCCTGAGGGCTTCCTGGAGGCGGTGACCTAACAGAGCGGATTTTAGATGGGGTTTGGGAGGCAGCAGGCCCTGAATGAAGGCCGTAGGGTCCTCAGAAAAGAGCATGCTGAGATGTGACTGAGCTGGGGAGGGGGTCAGGACCAGAGATGTCAGCTGGGAGGGGGGGTGATGGCTGAAGCCGGCAATGGAGGTGCAGACGCTGAGAGGAGGGGAGAGGAGGCTGCCCGCACCCCTGCCTTGGGGGAAGCGGGGAGGAGGGAGGGTGGTTAATGCATGTCCCACGCTGCCCCGAGGTCGGGTGGGGTGGAACTGGGTGTGGGCGGTGAGGGTTTTTTCAGGAGCTGGGGTTCAACAGGGCGATGGGCAGAAGCCAGACGGCGGAGGTTCCGCAGCGAGTGGGTGGTGGGAGCCGGAGGAGATGCAGACCATCTGTCGGGGGGCTGGGCTGTTCCGAGTTGGAGAGAGTGAGCGTGAGCGGCTGGGGGGCGGGGGGGGGGGGGCGCTGGGCCAGGGCCAGGGGCGGGGCTTGCTGTGGAGATGAGGGGGAACCCAACCGCTCTCCTGCATCAGGTTGAAAAGGAACCGGGAGAAAGAGGAAGATTTACGCCCAATGTGACCGCCCCCCCCCCCCCCCCCACACACACACACTGCAGGGCCGGCACCCGGGGCTGCCAGCCTGGAGCCTGGGGCTCCTCCCCGTGGGGGTGTGGCTGCCCACCTCTGCCCGGAGCCGCAGGTTCATGCCCTGGACCCGCCCGGGCCTTCCCCTGCGCCCTGTGCGAGCAGCCGCAGGCCCGCGTGAGGGAGGGATGTTTGGTGGGAAGCGTCGCTGCGTCCCGTGCGGTTTGCCCGGGTGGGAGGGAGGATTGGCGGGGAGCTGGGCTCTGTGCTCACACCCAGGCTTTGGCCTGGGGACCAGGACGGGCAGGTGTGTGCCGTGTGAGTGCGAGGGCGCAGTGTGAGCGCTTCCCCTCCTGCTCTGCCGGTGTGGGGGAGGCATTGGCCATCGCGTGGGTGGTGACACCTCAGTCTGTGCTCCTCTCCCAGTGGGTCCCAGGGAGGGGGAGCCCGAACCCCACACCCCCCCCCCATGGCTTCCAGGGCAGGACCCTGCTGCTGGACTGCTGACCAGCGGGGTTGCTCCCGGGCAGGTTAATGGCCTGCAGCATCCTTGTTAAGGACGCCAGGGGACCCCCTTCCCCCCTCATGTCAGCCTCTGACCCGTGCGGGGCTTCCTCTGTTTGGGGGTGAGGGTCCAGCTCAGACTGACATAGACCGGTTGGGGCTGGGGGTCTCCCCATCTGTCCAGCAGAGCCCCAGCTCACGCGGCCGAGGCCGGGCTGCGGGCCGCCGTTTCCTGTGGCCGCTGGCCTCGAACAAGCTTATGCTCTCCCAGTTCTGGGGGCTCCGTGTCAGATCGGGGTCCCTGGGCTCAGGCAGGGTGGCCCCTCCTGGCCTTGCCCAGCGTCCGGCGGCTGCTGCAGTCCTGGGCGCGGCCACAGCCCTCCACCATTGCGCCGCACCATCACTTCTCCGCTGTCTCTTCACGTTTCGCCTCCTCGGTGAGCCGGGGTGCTGTCCGCGTCCCAGGCCTGGTCCCACCTGCCGCGGAACGTAACACGTCCCAGGACGGGGCACGGGACTCTGTTGTGTCTCAGGGCCCTCTGGCTTTTTGTTTATATTTTTATTGATTTCAGAGCGGAAGGGAGAGAGAGAGAGGAATATCAGTGATGAGAGAGAGTCATCGACTGGCTGCCCCCTGCACGCCCCACACTGGGGATGGAGCCTGCAAACCGGGCCTGTGCCCTGACCAGGAATCGAACCGTGACCTCCTGGTTCATAGGTAGACGCTCAACCCCTGAGCCATGCCGGCCGGGCTCGTTTTAAACGATAAAACAAGACAAACTGGCTCAAAGCGGGGAGGATGCATCAGGTCCTTACGTTCTGTGCGCACACACGGGGTGAGTGCACGGAGCGCGGAGTTTGCTGTGAGCAGCCCTAGCACACGCGCCCTGGTGTGCAGCCGTCACCGCCATCTGGTGCAGAACGTGTTCGCCCCCCAAAAGGACCCTCTGTGGCCCCGAGCAGTCACCCCTTCCTTCTGCCCCTCGGCAATCGCCTACCTGCTTGCTGTCTCTGGAGATGGTTTTTAGTGGGTGCGGTTCTGTGTGACAGGAAGGAAGCGGGCCAGCGCGTGGTGAGCTGATCGTTGGAAGGACGTGCGTGTGGGGAAGCCGGTGCCCAGGACCCCTCAGCTCCGTAAGGGCTGTTTGCAGTGGCCCGGATGCCGGCCACACGCCCTCTCCCCCCTTTCCTCGGGGTCTCCGCCTGCATTTCCTCAGTTCTCTCGCTCTGTCTCCCTCTCTCCCTCTCTCTCTCTCTCTCTCTCTGTCTCTCTCTGCAAATGGCCCCTCTCCGTGTCCTAACCCCCATGACCTCTAAGTCTCCGGGCCCTCGACCCAGAAAGTTCCTGTGTCCGTGCTGCGGGGGAAATTCCAGCCGCCCCGCCCCGCCACCCCTCTCGCACAGGCCTCACAAGTCGTGTCGCTGGGCAGCCTTGGAGTGGGGGTTCCTCCCGGCCCGAGCACCCCGGGCCAGGTGGACTGGGGACCCTGGGGAAGCTGGGTCGGCAGCAGCAGGAGCTGACATCCGTGGAACCGTCTGATTCCTGCTCCAGGAAGTGCATTTCGTAGGGGAAGCTCCGTTCTTCCTGGCGGTGGAATCTGAGATCAGCACCCCCAGGACGCCCCCTGGAAGGGGCGCTGTGCCGTGGGGATCAGGGCTCCGTGGGGATCAGGGCTCCGGCAGCAGCCGCCGCTGTTCCGGGGCGCTGTGTCCTGCACCGGCCTCCGTGTGGCTGCACTGCTGGTGGGTGGGGTGCGGCCCGCACAGAGGGCTCCAAGGCTCCAGCGTGAACCGGCAGCCTTGACTGTCGGAGTACCATGGCCTCCGGCCGCACGCGGCTCCTGTCGGTCCCAGTTGCGAGGTGCCGTCCGTACAACACACTTCTTAGCACGGAAGGAGGCGAGAGTGGCACGCCTCTCAGTGTTTACCTGGTGACAGGGGAGTTGACGATACGTTGGCTCCCTGAGGCTAAGTGAATGTGGGAAAGGGAATTCACCTGCTTCTTCTGACGCTTTAATGTGGAACCTTTAAAACCACGGCCGGGGCTCGCCTTGCTTCTGCCGGAGGCTGGCGGGCAGCTGCCCTGGCTCAGGTGCCCCGAGACTGACGGCAGCAGCCACCCCGCGTGGGGGGCGGGACGTGGGACAGCAGGGCCCTCAGGCCTGATGGGAAACCTGCAGCTCCTCCGGGAGCCCTGGGGTGGGGGGGTGGCCAGCAGGGTGGGCAGCGCCTCGGTGGGTGGGCCAGTGGCCTCTGGGGAGCAGCCGGCTTCTGAAGACCGGAGGGCAGACCCACTGGGCGCAGTCAGCCTGCTTGTGTGGGTGCTCTGGGGCCTCACCCCCCAGCCACATGGGGGAGCTGGGCATGGGGAACCTGAGAGTGGCCGTGGCCGTGGCCGTGGCCGTGGGGGCTGGGCCGAAGTTAATCCTCCAGGAGGCGGGAGGACCAGCCGCTGGCCCGGAAACAGCCTCCCAGGTGCCCCTCTGGGCTCCGCCCCAGGCACGTCCCCGGAGCCAGCCCCCAGGAACTCCCATGGGAGAGTCAGCCTGAGGCCGCTTGGCCACGCCCAGGCCTGGGAGTGACTCACTCACCCGGGTCAAAGGTCGTGGCGGGGGGTGGGCCGGGCCCTTCCCAGCATGCAGGCCCTGCCCCAGCAGGGTTGCTCCCTAGCTCCCTCCTCGGGGAGCCCCTAGCCCTTCCTCCCAGGGGTCCCGCTCCGCGCAGGGCCTGCAGGGCGGGAGGAAGGAGGAGGCTGACTCACCGCCCGCCCTGAGGGGTTGGAGGAGCCGAGCCGGACTGGGATCCGGGTTCTGAGGCTCCAGGAAGAAGAAAGCTCAGGGTGAGCTGGCCCCCCCCGCCCCCCCCCGTCCCCGCCCTGCCTCCCCGTTCCCGTTCCTCTCCCGGGCAGGGTCCCCTCCCCCACGGCACCCCTCAGCAGTCGGGGGGTGGCGGGGGCAGCCGGCTGGCTGTGCTCTGACCCCTGGAAGCCTGGAGCAGCTCGGCCGCGGGTCTGGACTTCATTCCCGGGGAGCCCTGAAGCCCTGGGGAGCCCCTGAGAGCTGAGGTGTGTCATAGGGACTGGTGGGGGGGTCAGGACCAGGTGTGGGCACATCTGGGGTGCACCTGGCCAAGGGGAAGCACGGGGCGGGGCGGCAGGGAGGGAGGGTGCCCGAGGGCATGTCAGATTCTTGGCAGCACCCAGCACCCAGCCGGGGCGGGCCGGGGGAGGGGCCCAGGGCTGCAGGCACCGGCTCCTGGCAGGGCCGCCAGGCTGGGCTCCAGGTGAGCCACTTGCCCTCCTTCCGGGAGCTGTCCCTGCGGCCATGGCTCCGTCCTCCTGGGGTGACTGGGAGCCCCTTTCCCCGCCGGCCCCCTCCTCCCCGCTCCCTCGCCCTGCCCCTCGGAGCCGGCTCTCCCTCGAAGGCAGTCCCTCCTACCTCTGCCCGCGCTCTGGGAGGCTCCTTGTTCCGAGGCCACAAAGCCCCTTTGATCCTCTGCTCGGCTCCGAGCCATGTGACCCGGTGGGCGGGCCGCACTCGCAGGCAGCAGCCGGCGCAGCCCGACGCGGCCGCTGGGTGAGTCCTCCGCTCCCTTTGTTCCCCCAGCCTCGCACCCGGCGCCCGGGCCCTCAGGTGTCCCGGCCCGGCCGTCGGGCAGCCCCGGTGGCCGGTGGTGGGGCCAGGAGCAGCGGCTGCCTGCCCCCTCCCACCCTGGCCCAGCCGGTGGGACAGCGCCGGCCGGAGAGGGGCGGAAGGCAGGAGCTCAGTCTCCACGCGGGGCCCAGATTCTCGGTCTCCGGCAGAAGAAAGGGGCTTTGTGCGGCACAGCCATCTCTGTAAATATTTGGCCAGCGGAGCCGAGGCCGAGGGCCTCCCCGGCGGGACTTTCTTGGAGGAGTCAGTTTCCCTTTTGCAAGGGGCTTCCCTGGCCTCCAGGGGGGGTGGCAGGAACCGGGCTGGCCACCGCCGCCTCCTACAGGCAGCCCTTAGGGCTTGAGGACCGGCGGGGATCGGCTTCCACAGACACCGGCGATGCAGGATGCCTGTGGCGGGCATGGTGCTGGGGCGGCTTCTGCTGCCGCTTATCTGGGTCCCCAGGGGCTTGGGGTGTGCGATGTTGCTGGGGGCGGGCTGTTGTTGGGGGCGGGCGGGGGTTGGGAGTGGAACGCGTGTCTTCGCTGGAGGACCTGGTGGGAGGGGTCCCCCTCCTTGTCTGGAGCAGGGGAAGGACATGCCGGCCGAGCTGAGGTGTTGGGGGAACCCCCAGCGTCCAGCCCCACAGCCAGTGCCGCCCGCCAGCCCGTGCGCCCAAGCCCAGGTGCCCCGCGGCAGTGCCACGTGCCTGCACCCTCGTCCCAGCCGTCCCGTCCCCGGGCTGGGCTCGGTGTGCGGCTGCGGGCCTCACCCTCCTCCTCCCTCCCTCGCGGCCCCAAATTGTGCCGGCATTTTTGTCGGAGGTTTGGGGGAACGTCTCCACTCACCAGAGAGAAGTTTGAAATTCCTTCGCTGGAGAAAAATGTGCCGCCCGGCAGCGGCGCCCTGGCCGCGGGGACGGCACCCTGGTTGGAATCCAGGGTGGCTCCTGCAGGGAGAGCCGCTGGGGAGGAGGCAGGCGACGCCCGCTCCCCCGCTCCCTTCTGACGGCCTGCGGTTTCCCCGCTTCATTCATTGTTGCTTTGCCTTGGAACTTAGGGGGCTCCTCGGCAGGAAATGGGAGGAACTCATTTGTTTAACCATTTGGGGGGCAGCATCCGTGGGAGGCCTGGGCCAGGGTGGGGTTCTCCTGGTTGAGGACGTGGCTGGGGCAGGGGGCCTCTGCTGTGGCTGACCATAGGGACCTGCTCTGGCGCTGACCCCTCGCCCTCCCTCCTGGGGGCCCCCGTGGCCTCCCAGTCACGCCCGTGTTGTGGCAGAACCGTTGTGTCTGCTGGTCTGTGTCTGTGTTTCCGTCCGCGCTGCTCCTTGGGGCTGGCACCGTGACGCCCGGGACAGTGGCCGGTTCAGCTGGCACCGGGGGAGGGCCTACTGTGCGCCCAGGCCGGAGCCTTCTGAGACGGAGGCGACAGAGCCCCGTTCTGGTGGGAGGGGGCGAGCCCAGGCTCCTGCCCCGAGTGCCAGGCCCACCGCCCGGCCCGAGGTCAGGGTTCACAGGGCCTGCACCGCAGAAACCGTGGACCCGCTGGGCAGCCCCAGCCTCTGGACCGACTTCCTCCCGCCCCCTCCCTGCTTCCCCTGCCACCGTGCCTGCCCCACTTCCTGTTGTCACCGCAGGCCGAGCCGCTCCGTCGGATAGGACGCGCTGCAGGGCCCAAGGCTTTCGGCAGCCGGAGACCCTGGCCTTGGAGCCCCCCACCCGCCTGGAGCGGCCAAGCTTCCTGCCGGGTCAAAGGTCTCCGGCTTTTTTAGGAAGCCAGCACCAGGGCTGAGGCCCCGTGGCTGAGCTGCTGTTATCTGACGCGCCCCCCGATTTAAACCTCCGGCTGGCTTCTTCAGGCCGCTGCGGGTTCCCGACTCCCTCCCTCTCTCGTTGGCTGCGTGCCGTGGGAAGAAGGACGATAGTGTGTGAGGGAGAGGACGCGGGCTTCTGTCCACCCCACGCCCTGGTTCCTGGCCGGGGTCATCTGCAGTGTGGCCATCAGCCTTCCCCGCCCTGTGGCTCCATCCACCCCCTCCTCGCCTCCCCCAGCCTTGGCTTAGGCCATCGATGCCAACCGGGCTTCGTAAGGATGGGGGCTCGGGCATGGCTGGTCTGGTGACCCTGGAGGCCCAGCTCCCACCAGCGGGGTCCTGGGAAGATGCTTCCAGCAAAAATCATCGCCCTTGGCTGGGCGGGACTCCACCCCAGACGCCTGCCTCCCAGCGCCCCGCTTTGATTTGCTCACTGGGTGCCAGGCTGGTCCTGGGACAGGCAGGGGCCTGCTCCCGAGCGCGGTGGAGCCTAGGAGGCCTCCCCCGGAGCCTCGAGGGCGGCGGGCCCAGGAGCCGGCGCTGCGGTGAGCCCGGCCTAGCCGTGCAGGCTGGGAGCCCCGGGAAGGCGCCGGTCAAGGACAGGCCGGACGGAGGGTGTCTGCCCAGCTGGGAGCCCTCCGCCTGCTCCCCTGGAGGGGGGCGTGCTGAGCCTGGTCCCGGGGCTGCAGGGTGCGGGTGGAGCTGCTCCCCGCCTTGGCTCCTCCCTGGGCTGTGGGTGGGAGGGTGGGTGGGGTTCTCCTCTCTCTTTTCTCACCCCTGGAACCACACTCGTCCGGCTCGGAGGGGCAGCAGGAGGGGGCTTGGTCCTTCCAGGTAGGGAGTCGCGAGGTTTGATTCCCACGCTCTGCAGGGCCCCCGGCTGCCACGTGCCCTCGGCTGGGCACCCCTGTCCTGCCACAGAGCCGTTTCCTGGGGGAGGGGCTGGCCTCGGCCTGGGGGTGGGGGGAGGCAGCTCCACACGGAGGCCCTGGAAGAGGAGGTGGCCCCTCGCGCACGCCCCTTCCTTGCTGTTTCTGCCTAAACACGGTTCTAAACGCTTTAGTTGGGGTTCGGTAGCCGAACCACAGGTGCCCCCAAGTTTCTCGTCACTCTCCCGAAGCGGGGCGTGGGGGGCACCCTCTGGGATGGGTGGGCCCCTGAGCACCCCGAGCCGCACTTTGAACCCCAGCTCCCGGTTGGGGCCGAGTTGCCAGCCGTGCCCCCCACATGGCGGTCAGGTTCCCCGGCCTCGGGGGCGGCCCCTGCTCGGTCCCGTCGCACCTGCCTCGCGGGGTCCGTGCCCCCAGGGCCGGCCAGCCCTGCGCTGCCCTGAGACCCAGGCCCAGATGCCCAGTGGAGCGGGCATCCAGCGGTCACCCGCGCGGGCATCGGCAGCGTGTCCTTGTGTCCCCGGGGCAGTGTGACTCCCAGGTCCTTATCTCTCATCTCCGGGCCCCGGGCCAGGCGTCTGTCCCCGGGAGCGCGGGGTGGGGGTGGGGGTGTTGGTGTCCGTCGGTCTGTCCTTCGCTGCATCGCAGGGACTGCGTGTTATTGATCGCTGTCCCGGGCCCTGGGGTCCCAGGCGGTGGCCCAGTTAATGTTTGAACGGATTCCGGGTGCCGACGGCACGGCAGCTGCGCGTCTTTTGTCCCCACACCGCGTGGTTCCTGTGCGCCCGGCCCGGCCCGGAGCCCTTTTTAAGAGAAAGGCCGGGGCAGCATTTCTTCAGAGACTTGAGTACATTCTCCCTGGGGGATGGGGGACTGGACCGACCAGATGACACCCCTCTCTACCCCCCCCTCCCCCCCGCCGCCGCCACGTACCCTGGTGCTAGGGGAGCAGGGACGGGATCTGTGTCTTTGTCCCTTGTCTGCCGAGGCCGGAGGAAAAGCTGCGCATTGCCTGGTGACAGTCGTGGGCCCCGAAGACTAATGACAGGTTGGACAGCGGCCCCATTGTAGCTGGGGCACCGGGGGCCGGGGGGGGCCGGGGCCGGGGACCAGCGGATCTGGGCTCAGAGGCGGTGGAGGGGGCTCACGCACCCAGAGGAGCAGGGAGGGTCCTGCCCAACGTCTCTGCCTCTTGGCCCGTCCCCTGCACGGCCAGCGGTGAGGGCCCCGAGCGGGCCAGTCCTCAGACCGCACGCCCGCCCCGCGGGTGAGTGCCGTCCTCCCCGCTCGGTGCTCGGCCGTCCCTGTGCCAGGCTGGGACCCACGCCGGCGCCGGCCTGACCACCATGTACTCTGGGCCCGGTGCCCAGGGCCCCTCAGTCTGCGTCTCGGGGAATTTCATTTAATCAGACTCTGTCACCAGCTGGTGGTGGGGCCGCCTCCCTCCTCACCGGACCGGGGTGGAAACTGAGGCAGAGAAGGGAATGATGGGTCAGAAGGTTTCCATGGGAAAAAGAACAGGTTTTAACGGGCTCCCCCCCCCCCTTCCCTCCGTCCCCGGGGGTGGGGCTCTGTGGTCCATCTAGTCCCAGGCACCAAGGGGTCACGGGTTGATTCCCCGTCACGGGCACATGCCGGGTTGCGGGCTCCATCCCCAGTGGGGGGCAGCTGATCCACGATTCTCGTCATTAATGTTTGTATTTCTCTCCTCTTCTCCCTCTCAATCAACTTCTAAAAAGTGGGAAAACAGAAAGCTGTCCAGGGTGCCACCCCCTCTGCCTGGAGGAGCAGACAGGGAAGGGCCCCCTATCCCCGCTGTCCCCTGGCCGTGGTCACCTCTGTGGACCCCGTGGCTGGGAGCGCCTCGCACCTCTCCCCCCCCACCCCCCGACCCCCCACAGCGGGTCTGCGTCCATGCGGTTTGCCAGGGTCCTTTTTTCTCACCGGGAGCCCAGAGCCGGCTCAGTGGACTAGGATGAAGCCAGGCCGGGGCGGGGCGGGGCAGGTGGAGGGGGCGCCGGGGAGCCGTTCGGTCTGCCGCTGGGCCTTGGCCTGACTTGCAGTTCCCTCCGCCTGCACCAGGCCCAGACTCGGCAGAAGGGGAAGTGGAGGGAGGTGGGGAGTGGGCTGCAGGGGCCACTGCCGTGAGCGAGAGGAAGTGGGTGTGGGAGGGTGGGAGGGGCTGGCTACCCCACCCCCAGGAGGAAAGTAAGGGAGAGCTGGGGGGCCGTCCCCTCCCCCAGCAGCCTTGTTGGGGGGCAGTGTTGGGGGGAGGATGGTGCTGTTTCTTTCCTGGGACAGTGGCTGCGGGGGGGTTCTGCCTCAGGGACCCAGGGAGGGGGCCGGGGCGTCCCACGGCCTCCCAGCTCTGCCTGTTCCAGACCATTCTGTGCTTCACACACTCGGAGCTTAAGCTGTAAAACAAAGGCATGTCCGCTGCCATCTTAAACCACGGGAAGCGAAGCCCTCACCACATCTGGGGCCTCCCGGGCTGTCCCGTCCCTCGGAGTCCAGGCCGCGGCGCGGCAGCCTCAGCGCCCTGGGAAGGGCCCACTTGGCGCGGCCTGGTCTTGGGAAGGCGGCCAGCGGTCCGGCCAGGCCAGGCCCCCGCCCTCCCCCTCCCTCCGGGCAGGGCTGCTGCAGGGGGAGATTACCATATGAATGCGCCTCCTTCCAGAGCGGGGCTGGAGGGACCCGAGGGGACCCGCTCCCACTCTCTCCCGGGGCTGCAGGGTCTGGCTGGCCTCCGAGAGCCGCCGAAGACGCCGGGCATTTTCCACGCACAGTAGGTCGCCCGGGGAGCGGAGGGTGCCAGGGTGGGTTGGGGGGTTTCTGTGGGGAGGGGAGGGCGCCCCGGGTCCCAGCACATGGAGGGGGGACCTTGTGGCGGGATCTCCCAAGTGTAACTCCCCTGCCGCTTGTGGAAGGCCGCATTGTTACTGCAGCCATCTTGGTCTGGTTTCAAAAGTTGCAGCTCATTAGGCAGGAAATGTAGGCTTTCTTAAAAAAAAAAAAAAAAAAAGATTGTAGATAGAGGGAGGGCAAGGGACGGACGGATGGACGGGGATGTGTCATTGCGCTCACTGATGGAGTCCTTGGCTGATGTGTGTGCCCTGCCCCGGGATCGAACCCCCAGCCTTGGCACATGGAGAGGACGCTCTAACCAGCTGAGCTACCCGGCCAGGCGGCCGGGGCAGGAGGCGTGGACACGTAAGGAAGATGTGAAGGCGTGGAGACGGCGCCGTGAGGTGGAGCCAGTGGGCGCCCTCTGTAAACGGTGACGCGCTGTGCACGGGCCAGCCCTCCGGGGCCTCGCCGGTCCCTGTGTCTTTGGGGCTGAGCCGAGCCCCGGAGCCAGGACGAGGCCTCGTCCATGTGGAAGCCTCTGGTGGCGTCGCAGTTAGTAAGTCCTCTTTGCCGGTGCCCAGTGACTGGGTTTGGGCTGGTGGTATGTCTTGTTACCTGGACACATCGCCGGTTGTGTCCAGCAGCAAATGAATGGGCGCCAGGCAAAGTCTGACTCCCAGGTACTAGCTCTCGGGGCATTTCTTCCGGGGACCCCTGGCCCCTCCACTAGGGGACCCACTCCTTGCTGTAGGTCGGGGGGCGGGGCGGGTGCTGGGTGCAGCCTGGCTGAGGGGCAGAATCCGGGGTGGGTGGAGGCCTTCTCATCGGAGCCTCCTGCCCCCCAGCCCTGCGCACCCCACCTCGTAAACCCCTGGGAGATCCCCCAGCGCCCGGGAGAGCCCCCAGCGCCCGGAGCCCCAGCCGGGGAAGGTGGAGATGGGCGTGGGATTAGGGCGCTATGGTAGGCTGCCCCGTCTCCGCCCACATCCCCTCCCTGGTGGGTGCCCCCAGCCCCCACTGGCCATTTCCTGAGCTGGATTTTCTGAATGGGCAGGAGCTGTCCCAGGAAGTCCCTCCATCCTTCCTCCTCCTGCTTTGAGGCTCCAGGAGGATGGGAACCGGAAATGGTCAGTATCTCACTCACAGGCTGCCACGCTGAGCCGGGACGCCCGTGGGAAAGGATGCGGCCAGCGCCGCTCCGCGGGAGCCTCGCGGGGGCCGGGCGCCACCGGGGTTATCGGGGAGCAGTGGGTTAGCGGGCCGCGGGGAGCAGTGGCCGGTCCCCTGGGTGCTCTGGGAAGAGAGGAGGGTGAGGAAAGGGAGGGAGCTCCCCATTCATTCAGCCAACAGCACCTACTGTGCTTCCCTGTCGGCGTTTGGGAGCGGAATGAGGGACCCAGCTCCGCGTGGGGGAGGCGGGCTTTGGCTTGGGCACGGACCCCGCAGCTACGAGCTGTAATGGGGCCGTTTGGGACAGGAGTCGAGGGGCGGCTGCAGGTTAGCACCTGGGAAGACTGGGCAGCTCCCGGGACGGCAGGGAGAGAGCTCCCGGGCCCGAGACCTGTGAGGAGCCCCGTTTGAAGCTTTTGGGAGGCGGGGAGACAGACAGGCGTACAGGTTCTGGCCTGGAGCCTGGGTGGCCTTCACTCTGTTAACCAACGCTCGGCGGGACTGCCCAGCTCGCTTGGTCCTCAGCACTCAGGAGGACCCTGCTGTCACCCCCTTGTACACATAAGGAAGTGGAGGCACAGAGAGGTGAAGGCACTTGCTCGGGGTCACACAGCGGGGGGAATGGGACGGGACCCACTCCCGGATTCTGGGGCCTCAGGACTGTTATCCCAGCCGTAGTGGGAGCCACGTGAGGTCTCAGGCGGGGAATGAGGAGGGTAATTTCCGTTTTGTCAGCCCATCCTGGTGCCCGAGGAGGACGGAGTGAGGGGTGGGCAGGTCCTGGCGGTGGCTTGGCTGTGTGGCCGGGGAGGCGGGAGGCAGGGTGACGCTGCAGATATGCTGGGTTGGCGTGGACAGGGCTTGGGGGCCAGTGGGCACAGTCCACCCGGTGTGAGGGGCCTGGCAGGTCCCCAGGACCCCTGATTGGACTTGGGGTGCTGGAAAGGGCGGGGGCAAGGCTGGGCCCTGGGTTTCTAGCTGGCAGAACTGGGCCGTGGGTATGGTGGGAGGGCCGGCGGGGGCCCAGAGCTCAGTTTGGGGCTTGTTCCGATTGAGACATCCAGAGCTCACTAGGCAGGGGCCCTGATACCCAGGACTGGGCAGAGGGCCTGGCCCAGCGGGGCATCTCGGCTGAGCCAGGGTGGCCTCGGGACTGTCCGCCTGGCACTGGTGTCCAGTCCTGGACAGAGCTTGGCATTTGGGCCCAGGGGACGGGCGCAGGTCCTGGGGGAGCCTGCAGCCAGGGAGCGGGGCAGAGGCTGCCCGGAGGCGGAGAGACGACGGCGTTTTGGCGAGGAAGGCTGGTGGGCAGGGGCTCACGCTCCAGACTCGGGGTGCGGTGACCCCTGTGCGCTTCGCTCCTCAGACTCCGGCTCTCTGTGTCCCCAGGTGCTTTCAAGCTTCAGGCGGGTGCCGGCTTCCCTCCGCGGTCGGCCCCCTGCCCGCGGCCCCCGGGCAGTGTTCAGGGGCGGCGACATGTCTGTCCCGAGCGGTGGCCAGGCAGCTGTCCACACACTCTGCTTCCTGGGGGGCAGGGGGGCTGGGGACAGCAGGTGCTGAGACTCCTTGGCTAGGCCGGCCGCCCGCCCTCAGGTCGGAGCGAGCTTGAAGCCGTGGGCCTTGAACGTGCCACGCCTCGGGGTGTGCCCTAGGTCTCAGGGGCCTTTCTCTGCCTTGTCCTTGGCCGAGTGGCCCCTGTGGGAGTCGGGGTGGCGGTGGCTGGGGTGTGAGCAGTGGGGCCTCCTGGGTGTGCAGGGTCTGAGCAGGTCTGCAGGCCGGTGGGCAGTCCGCCCGGTGTGAGGGGCCTGGCAGGTCCAGACCCCCTGCCCTCCTGAGGTGGGAGCGTCGCGGGTGGGGAGAGGAGATGACCGAGCCGGCCCAGACCCCCCCTTCCCCCGCCGCCGCCCCAGGCAAGAGGTGGAGCGGCCAGTGGGTGGATGACACCCATTGGCTGCATGTGGTGCTGACCGCTCCCCATCCCTCAACTGAGATAGGAGGTGCCCTCTGCTCCTGCCCCCGCCCCTTTCTGCACCCCCTTTCTGCCCTGCCTTCTGCCCCCCCCCCCACCCCCCCCGCCCCCTGCCTTTCTGGGCGCGGGGAGCCTTAGGCAGCATCCGGCCTGAGATCTGCACAGAGAAGGAAATCGCTCCCTGTTCTTGGGTTAAAGCTCCTTTCTGCTCAGCCCCTGGAGGGGTGCCCTGTTGCACCCCAGGGACCCGTCTCCTTGGTCATTTCAGATGATTTCATCCGTTGGGGGAGGCAGAGCCCGGTGCCCAGCCTCGGACAGCTCTGGGGAGCATCTGCGGACAGCCTGCTGATAGGAGAGGGGCCGGGCCCGGAGGCCGGCCCTCCTCGGGGGGGACATCCCCGATAAGAGGACATTCCACCGGTGACCGATGGCCAGCGTCCACCCCTCGCGGGGGAGGGCCTTTTCTTGCTCTTTTTAACTTGGCGCCCATTTGCCAAGAACTAACGGAATCTCCGTGGTGGGCGGGCCACTCGGACTCCGTGGGCGGCCTGGCTGGGCCGGGGCTGGGTTCTGGGTTGGCTCTGGGTTAGGGGCCCGTCTTGCTGGAAGGTTCCCTGGGCTGGGAGAAGCCCCTGATCCTGTGCGGGGAGTGGGCCGTGGAACACGAAATAAGTCAGGCTGGAGCCGGGCGGTGGCGGCTCCTCCCCGGCCTTCTCCGCACGGAAACTCCTTGTTCAGCAGCGAGTGAGGACCTGGCAGGTTGGAGCCTGCTCTGCCCAGAGATGGATGTCTCCCTGGGCCCGGAGCCCAGGCTCTCAGCTGCGAATGAAGGAACAGGGGGGGGCGGGGAGGGCTGGCCGGGCTCCAAACCTGACTCTCCCGCCGGGGCCATTGAGACCGTGTTGGCAGCAGTGAAGACCTTCTTGAGATTCCTGCCCGGACAATGGCGGAGAGGAGAGGCTTGCTCTAAGGGTTTGGTGAGAGAACGGCTGAGCGGGAGCGGGGCGGGCAGTAAAAGCGGGGCCTCCGACTTGGGGGCGCCTCGCCCCCTGAATGAATGAAGGCGTGGGGTGGGGATGGAGCTGGGACTGCGTGTCCCCTCCCAGGTCCTGCAGAGGGCACGGGTCGTGGGAGATTGACTCCTGCGCCGTCCCACCCGCACGGAGACCCTGGGACTGCGGCTTGGGGTCGGGTTTCCTCTTGGAAAGGGCGGGAGGAGGGAGGGGGAGAGAGGCGCAGCCTCGGAGGGGGCAGATCCCGCCTGTCCCGGGAGCGCTCTGTGCGGGTCTCTGAGCAGAGCTGCAGGCCTGCAGGCCGAGGCCCCGGGCTCAGATTTCTGGCACCCCCGCTCCTGACCAGGCTGTGATGAGATGTTTCCTGCCCCAGACAACGTGTGAAGTGTAATTCGATTTGGAACGACTTATCGAATTAAACGAGCCCTGCGCGCCTTTAAAATTCAGCCCTTGATCCCACTGCACAGTTTGCAAAATTTGGCCGTTGATACTCAGTGTGTGCATCTTTAGAAGGAACAGGAAGTTCCCCGGTGACATTTACGAGGCGTTTGTAGAGGCCGGGGTGGGCTCATGGGGACACCGGAAAAGGTCCTCTGTTCAAAGCCCCGCCGCCGCCCGGGTCTCTGCTGCCCACTCACCCGGCGGCCCCGCCCACCGCTGTGGCCCCGCCCGCCGCCGTGGCCCCGCCCACATTCAGTGGCTCCGCCCACCGCCGCAGCTCCGCCCCCAGCGCAAGGCACAGCCTCTGGTCTTTCCTCCTCTTCTCCCCCTCCCCCGGCTTCTCCCATCAATTGTCCACATTGGATCATTTTAAACCTTTCCTCACCTTCTCTGGCCACACAGCCCTGGCTCCCTGTGTGTGTTGTTGATAAAAGTTTAGTGAAGACACAACGCAAATAAGTTCTAAGTTCCCATTAGACTAAATTATTTTTTTTTCAATTGAGATTCCTCGGACGTAGGGGTTCTTCGGAGACCACCCCACCTCCAAATTGCCCAAATTGATTGGGTGTCTCCCTTGATGTATATTGTTTTGTGGGGGAGTCCTTTGACAGCTTTTAAAAAGGTTTGTGACGCACACAACAGCCTTGGACTGCTTACCGGCTCAGTTTCTCACAGAAGGGGGGCTGCCGGGACTCGGTCTGGGAGTTCTGGGTGATGAGTATGTGTCAGTGGGCTTCGCGCTCCTCGGTGCCACCACTGTTTTCATTCAGACTCATCGCGAGCCTGTGGTGTCTTCTCTCTCCTTCCTTTGTTGTAGGCCCTCAAGGAGTATTTGTTGAGTGAGTCGGTCTTGTGGTCCTGGTCTACTAGGACCCCAGGATCTTTTTCTGTCGCCATTGTGTATAGCCATGTCTTGAACATCTTTTCCCAGGGCCGTTCCCTCTCTGGTTTCCAGCCCCAGTGCCCTCCATTCTCTTTCCTTCACCTGCATGTGCAGTGGGTTAGCAACAGCTTCTCCCTCCGCCAGCCGCTTGCACCAGAAGTGGGGAGTCATCTTTGAGAGCCCGGGGGTGTTGTTAGCTCAACCGGGCGGCCTCCTGGAGGAGGTGTTAGGAAGAGGGGGGGCACCTGGATAATCGGTTCCGCTTGGGTCTGCCCACGTCAGCACCAGAGTCCTGGGAGAGCTGCAGCCGGCCCTGAGGGGGCGCCCTGGAGTCGGGGACCCCGCGCTGAGCCTGGTAGCTGGTGGGGAAGAGCTGCAGCCAGGCTGGGTCTCGGCTGCCTTTTCTCAGCGGTTATGGAGAGTAAACTGTGAGTGTCCCTTCACCGGCCTGGGGCGCGCTGGCCGCAGTTCCTTTCCTGCTGGCCGGGCCGCATCTCCTGAGAGGAGGAGGGCTGGAGCCGGCCCTGCACCAGCGTCCAGCACCTTCTGGTCTTGGCTGGGGGCCCTTGCGCTTCCTTCGTCCTCTCTGGTGCCGCAGGGCCGGCCTGGCTGCCCCGCCCTGGCTCAGAGCCGGGTCCCGGAGAGCCGCCTCTGGTGTCTGCAAGGATGGACTTTCAGGGATGTTTCTGCGTCATTGGGGGTCCCCAAAGAATTGAAAGCAGGGGCTCCAATGGGCACCCATGTTCGTAGCAGCATTACTCAGAACCGCCCAAGGTGGGACCGGCTCAGGTGCCCGACAGCGACCGAGGGTAAGATGTGGCCTGGCCCGCCGGGGGCCGGCGCGCAGCCGGAAAGAGGAAGGGGACGCTGGCGCACCCTCCACCACGGGGAGGCCTGGAAAACGCGGCGAAGTGAAGTCAGTGAGCCATAAAAGGACCAATACGTGTGATTCCCCTACGTGAGGTTCACACCGTGGCCACATTCAGAGACAGAAAGGAGCATAGAGTTTGGGGGGGATCCAGGGGGGGTTGTGGTGATTAATGGGCACAGAGCTGCTGTCCCGGGTCCTGGGGATGGTGCCGCGCTGCTGTGAATTTGCTTCAGGCCCCGCATCGAACTGGACGATGGTTACAATGGTCAAAATGGGATCTTACGTACGTGTAGCCGCAGTAAGGAGAAGAGGGAGGCGGAAGGAAGGCATGAGCCAGTGTGTGAGCTCCCCCAGCCTGGATGGTCACTTGGGCCTGGAGCCGGGAGGGGGTGGCTGGCCCGGGGAGCAGGCGTGAGGCTGCCACGGGGGCCCAGCCCCAAGGCAGACCTGGCCCCCTCTCCTGAGAGGACGGGGAAGCAGGGGTGCGCAGTTTATGCCCTCCCCAGATCCCGTTCCCAAGGGCTTTCCAAAGCTGGATTCATGGCAGCCAGGAGCAGGGAGAAGAGGCGGGAGGTGCTGTGCGACCTTGGAGACGTGGCTTAACTTCTCTGAGCGTGAGTGGTCCACTGAGGAAAAATGGGGCTGCTTCTTGCTGTTTGTTGACGAGGGTGCGGCGATCTGGGACGTGAATGTGAAACCTCTTACTTCTCCGTGAAGAACTTCCCTTTCCTATTAATAACGTCGGATGAAATTGGGGTGTGAACCAGAAACAGTCAGGCGGCTGGGTCTTGGGAAAGAGCGAGGCCCAGTCCCAGGCAGGGGTCCCTGGGGGAGGTGGGACTCGGGTCTGGAGGGGGCTGCAGGCCAGCTGGGGTGGCAGAGCCCTCGCCCCTTCCCGTCACCACCCGCCGGGCGAGACTCTCAGGGCCCCATTCATTCCACGAGTCTTGATCCAGTGTCCCCTCACCATAGGGCTCCGGAGGTCGCCGCCCCCGCCCCCTCCCATCACCAGAGCTCACAGTCTGTAGAGGGGACACAGCCAGATACTAATCAGATGTCACGGAAGTGAGTGTGCAATGCCAGGGTTCCATTCAAAGAAGGCCCGTGGTGGCCTGACCCATTGCAGTGGCATTTCAGAAACAAAATCGCTCTGGGGCCTCGGTTTCCCCGTTTGCGAGGGGAGTTGCAGGTTGGACTGGCACTCGGGCTGTGCTCCGCGTCCCACCTGCAGCGAGTTAAACGTGTCCGTGCTTCGGTGGGGCGCGTGCCTTTCCGGGACTCAGAAGTCACGTGTGAGGGTAGTTGTCGGTGTCGCAAAAAGTTCGAGGTGCTCTGGCCGTGTGACCCAGCCCGTCCACTTCTGGGCCCCCTCCCCGCGGGGCGCAGGGCTCCCGGGAGGCAGCAGCCGCCGGCGTCCTCGGGGGAGCCGTGCTGCCCGGCCGCTCAGACCTCACCGGGAAGGACGCGGGTTCTGCGTCTGTGCGGCCCCTAGACGGGCAGGTTCACGGCCGGGGAGGAGGAGGAGGGGGGCGGGAGGGTGTGTTTAATGGGGACACAGTCTCCGTTTGGGAAGATGAAAGGGTTCAGGAGATGATGGTGGAGCCGGCACCACAATGGGAACGTGCCCCGGGCCAGGCGTGGTTAAGGGGTAAGTTTTACCGTTGTGTGTAGTTACCACAATTCTTTTACAAACTCCCCCGTGGCCACCATATTGGACAGTGAGGCAGAGGGCTTTTCACGGCCGAAGGAAAGGCTGGTCCCTTCCGGCCCTGCCAGCTGGGGCGCCGGGGCCTGCCCTGTGCCTGGCTCTCCGCGGGGAGAAGGCCTCGCAGCGGCTCTGGGCGAGTCTGCCTGCTGGGCTCCCCTTCCCGTGGGGGCCCCAGGGGCAGAACCGAGGGGCCCGCCAGGGGCTCCCCGAGGAGGCAGGAGCGGACCCCGCCTGCGCCGCGGCTGCTGTGTCCCACGTCTCCAGCAGGGCCTGGGCCGGGTGTGTGCTCGGTTCGGTTTCTGTCGTTGGAGGGCCAGCGGGGGCCCTGCTCCCGGGACGTGCAGGGCAGCCAGGGTTCGCCTCCCCCCCCTCCCCCCCGCCCCAGTACTGCAGGGAGGGGGAGGGTGGAGGGACATGTGGGGTGGGGTGGAGAATGGCTCCCAGACCCACAGACAGATGGAAGCAATTTCCAGTCACGTGGGCGGGGCGGCCGCCCCATAAGACTGGGCCCCGCTCTGTCTCCAGGCGGCAGCCCCAAAGCCACACGCGGCGGCCCAGATGCAGCTCTTGTCTTTGTTTGTTTGAAGGTGCGGGCTGGGAGCCTCTCTGAAGAGGGCGGTGCCTGCGGGCGGCCAGGTGGCAGGAGGAGGCCGCTGGCGAGGGCTGGGCCTCCCCTCCCCCTTCCCCCCTCCCCGGGGCCGGGTGGCCTTGCCCTGCCTGGGCTGGGGGGCAGCCTGGACCCGGGGGCTCCTGGCTTTTCATATCATCGTGTCTTCTCCTCCCTCAGTCCCCGGAAGTGGGATCCTTGTGAAGAGGGGACGAGCGAGCCTGATTCTTAGACAAACCACCCGCGGCCGGTTTCTGGAATCGTCCGCCCGTGGCCCTTGCCACCTTCCTGCCTCTGTGGCCCCATGAGCCCGGGTGCGGGGGAGGGGCCCGGCCCTGACCTCAGCTCCCCAGTGCCCGTCACAGCGTGTGGGGCCGTGGGCATCCGCTGCGGGGGAAGGGGGGCCGCTGAGGGTGCACAGCGGGGGGGTAGGGCTGGTTATTGCATCAGGAAGTGGGAACGCAGTTTACGGAAAACTGGGCACTGGCCTGGCACCCATCCTGGGCTCCTGGGGCTGGCGAGGCGTGGGAGGCCGGAGGGCATGGCTGGGGGCTGCTGGCCCACCCGGCAGAGGCCACAGGGGCAGCGGGTGGCTGGCTGAGGGAAGTGTGGGGGGCGCACTGAGTCACAGACCCTGGTGGGGGACCCGAACTAGACGGTGTACTCACCCCCAGCCTCTGACCCGGGCACGTGTGGGGCAGAGGGGAGGGGCTGTGGGAAGGAAGGGTCTGACCTGCCCGCCTGGCCGCTGCCCCGGAAGCAGAACCTGCTCCTGGCCGCGGGCGGGGGCGCTCGGTGCTGGGCTCAGAGAGAAGGTGGCCACTGGGGTCCAGTCCAGGGGCGGCAGGGGCTGCGGGGGGGGGGGGGGCTGCCTGTCCCAGAATGGCCGGGTGTGGCAGGGGGAGGAGGGGGAGCGTGGCTGTCGGGACACCGGGGGTGCGCACACCTCCCCCGGCGTGGCAGGCGGGCCGGTGGCCCCGCCCTCCATCTCCACGAGGCTGCCCTTGTCTGGGCAGGTCGGGGGGATGGAGCCCCACCTGGGCTCGCTGCCCTCTCGGTCTCCGGGTGAGCTCAGGTGATGAGCAGGCGGGCGGGGCGGTGGGCAGAGCGGGGACGGACGTGGAGACAGGTCTGAGGGTCCGGGTGGCTGCCAACAGTGGGTGCCTTTCATTGGGCACCGTGACGAGGGCTTCAGGGCCAGGTTTTCCTCGGGGGTCTCGGGGCAGCTGAGCCTCAGTTTCTCCATCTGAGAAATGGAGCCGATGGTTGGAGCTGCCGGAGGATGTCGGGGCTTGGGGGCACCTGCGGGTGACCTGTCACCCCTAACGCCTCTGCCCTTCTTTCCGCAGCCACCGAGGCAGCTCCCGGCTGCGCTGGCGACATGGCTGACACCCCCAGAGACGCCGGGCTCAAGCCGGCCCCTGCGCCGCGGAACGAGAAGGCGCCCGTGGACTTCGGCTACGTGGGCATCGACTCCATCCTGGAGCAGATGCGCAGGAAGGCCATGAAGCAGGGCTTCGAGTTCAACATCATGGTGGTCGGTGAGTCCCTCGCTCAGCCCCAGGGCGGCCGGCCCTCTCTCTGTAACGTGGGCCACAGCCCTGGCCTGCGGGACGGGGTGCAGGCGGCCGGTGATGTGCATCCGTGTGCCAGCCTGCGGGTTCCAGCTCCTCGGAGCGGCCGCTGCCCCCCATCGGGAGCCCCCGGGAGAGCGGGCTGGCGCTGCCCAGTGCCCCCCTGGCTCCCGCTCGAGCCCTGGCCTTCAGGCCCACGGAGCTGACTCCATACCCCACGGGCCCAGGCCTTCGGCACCAGGAAGAAGTGACCCAGTGACCTTTCGCCGAGGCTGGCGGTCCTGGCTGCATGCTGAGCCGCCAGCCCTTCACCCCAGATAACCCGGAGGCTGGGGGCCCACCCGGGGTTGGACCACAGCCCAGCAGCGTGGGCGGCCGGCCGTGGCCGGACCGTGGCCGGTCACAGACCTCCCTCCGTGGGGGGCGGGGGCGGCCCTCTCTCTGGGTCCTGGGGTGGGGGCTCGGGGAGCTTCTCCTCTGAACCTCACGTGCTCTGCGTCTCCGCCCTTCTCGGGAGGGCGCGTGGGACCCGCGGGGGTGGGTGGACCCCCTGTGGTCAGAGGCGGGGGGGGGGGTCCAGCCACGCGCTGGGGAGCTAGACCGCTGCCTGGCTCTCCCTGACCAGAGGCCCCCCTCCGGAGGGGTGCTGGGGTGCTGCCCAGACGTGGCGGAGGCATGGTGAACCCCTGACCTGAGGCCGCCGGCCCGTTCTCCCCGCAGGGCAGAGCGGCTTGGGGAAGTCCACCTTGATCAACACGCTCTTCAAATCCAAAATCAGCCGGAAGTCAGTGCAGCCGCCCAGCTCCGAGGAGCGCATCCCCAAGACCATCGAGATCAAGTCCATCACGCACGGTGAGCGGCGGGCCGGTCCTGTCTCCCTCCCCCCGAAGCCAGGCCCAGGCCCCGCACTGTTCCTCCGTCTCTGGGTCGGGGTGAGGGTCGGCTCTCAGGACCCCGTGGTCCCCGTCAGGCCCGGCTCGGAGGTTCAGTTCCCACCGGAGGTCGCGGGCGGCCCTCCAGGTGAAGGGAAGCCCAGGCCCTGCTGGACGCCCGTGGGGGCGGCTCTCGTGTCGCCGGTGTAGCCTGGGGCGTCACCCCGGGGCGCCCACGTGGGCCTCGTTGGGGCGGGGCTGGCCAGGCGGCGGCCGCTGAGCTCGGTGCTGTGTCCTCAGACATCGAGGAGAAGGGCGTCCGCATGAAGCTGACGGTCATCGACACGCCGGGCTTCGGGGACCACATCAACAACGAGAACTGGTGAGGGGGGCAGGGCCTGCAGGGTGGGGGGGCTCCCCCAGGCCGCTCCTAAACCCCGGGGGCCCCAGGTTCTGCCCTGCCCCACCCGCCCTGAGGTCAAGTCTGAGCTGAGGCTGTGGTCCCTGCTCAGAAAGTCACGTGCGCCGGGGACCAGGCGGGGCCCTGGGCGTGGGTGACCCGCCGTGGGGACCGGGGAGCCGCCCGAGCTGGGGCGGGAGGAGCCCGAGGCTGACCCCCCGCCCCGCCCGCCCCCCGCAGCTGGCAGCCCATCATGAAGTTCATCAACGACCAGTACGAGAAGTACCTGCAGGAGGAGGTGAACATCAACCGGAAGAAGCGCATCCCCGACACACGCGTGCACTGCTGCCTCTACTTCATCCCGGCCACCGGCCACTCGTACGTGGGGCGCGCCCGGGCTCCCTCCGGGCCGAGGCGGGTGGCCCTCCCTCCCTCCCTCCCTCCTGTCCCGGGTCCGCGGACCACGCTCCCATCCGCCTCGTTCCCTTCCAGCCTCAGGCCCCTGGACATCGAGTTCATGAAGCGCCTGAGCAAAGTGGTCAACATCGTGCCGGTCATCGCCAAGGCCGACACGCTGACCCTGGAGGAGAGGGTCTACTTCAAACAGCGGGTAGGGCCCCGCGCCCCGCCCCCCCCCCCCCCGCCTCGGGCAGCCACGGGTCTCCCGGCAGGCAGGCCTACAGCCGCCCCTCCGCTCCGAGGTCACGGCAAAGGCAGATACTGTGGGGCGGGGCCAGCTTGCCACGTGGATGGTGCCCACATCTCTGCCCCCTGCACCCCCAGATCACCGCCGACCTGCTGTCCAATGGCATCGACGTGTACCCCCAGAAGGAGTTTGACGAGGACGCGGAGGACCGGCTGGTGAACGAGAAGTTCCGAGTGAGTGACGCCCCGGACGCTGCGCCTTGGGGGGTGTGGGCGGGCTCCTGCCCATCCAGGTCTGAGGAAGACGGGGGGATGGCCTGGAGCCCTGAGAACGCCCTCTCTGGGCTGGGGGGGGTCGGAGCCCGAGTGGCCACGGCGGCCCCGGCTCAGGGCGGCTCCTCCCGGGCCCACGTGTGACCACGCCCGCCGCTCCCCCAGGAGATGATCCCGTTCGCCGTGGTGGGCAGTGACCACGAGTACCAAGTGAACGGGAAGAGGATCCTCGGCAGGAAGACCAAGTGGGGCACCATCGAAGGTGACTGCCCGCTGGCGCGTGGGGCCCCGGGACAGAGCAGCTAAACAAAGCCGCCTTCACACCCCCCCTCCACGCCCCACCCCCGCCAGAGCTGCCAGCCGGGCCTGAGCTGGGCTCCGGAACCTCATCGCTTGCGTTGCCCCCGGCCGGCCACCAGGGGGGCTCACTGGGGAAGCGGGGGCAAGCAGCCGTGAGCTGCTGGAGCCGGGCCTCCCGGGACCTCCCTGGATGGGGAGCAGCAGGAAAGGCTGGGCGGTGAGGGGTCCCTCAGAGGGGTCTTCACTCGGTCCTGCCGCGCCCGCCCTGTGGCCGTGTCTGCCCCTCGCAGAGGCCGACACCCTGCCCGGCTCTGGGATGCCCGGGGCCACCCGCCCTGGCTGCAGCCGGAGAGAGGCTGGGAGAGGGTGCAGAGGTGCTGTGGCCTTTCTGGGGTGCCCACCGAGGTGCCGGCAGTGGGGTGCAGGCTGGGTGTTTTCCTGCGGGCTGGATCGCCTTCAGCTCCTCCCTTGTCCAGGGGTCTTGATCCCTGTCCCTCTCAGGCAGCCTCTGCCCCGGCCCCTCCTCTTTCATCTCCTCTCTTCCTGAGATCTTGCTCTTTAGGGACCTTTTTATGGAGGCGTGTTGGGGGGCGGCGGAGGGGGGGACCTGTGAGATAAGACCAGGGCAGTGGGGACATGGGAGGGGCCGGGAGGGCGGCGGTGATTGACAGCCTCTGCCGCCCCCTGGTGGTCAGCTCGGCCCCGCAGGCAGCTGGAAGGCTGGTTTCCTGTCGGGCTCCCTCACGTCCCTGTTCCTGTCGCTGTGCCTGTGTGGGGCCAGCTCACCGGAGGGGCCTCGGGAGCAGCTCCTGGGACTGGGGGGGGGGGGGTGCTGAGGTGCCAGTGCCCACGTCCCAGCAGCTTCCGGGGGCCCCTGGGAAAACGCTGCCCGTCTCAGAGCGGCCGGCGCCGTGCTCGCCCCGGGCCAGCGGGTTAAGTGCTGTGCCTCATGCTTGTGCGCCCCCTCCTGTGCCTAGTTCCCCCCCCATCGGGGCATTTACCCGTCCGCCCTTGAAAAGCGCCGCAGTGTTTTCCAGAGGAAGGCGGGCGTGCGGGCACCAGATAGCTCACTCCACCCTCGCGCCCCTGGGAGGTGGGCGGCGTTATTCTCCCCCCTTTCCGGAGGAGGAAGCGGAGGGTCAGAGGGGCTCTGTCTTGCTCTTGCTTAGCCTGGTTCCTGTGCCATCTCCTTGCTCTTCCAGAACCTTCTGGGGAGCAGGAGCCGAGCCAGTCCTGTCACCCCGGTATCCGCAGCGCCACGTGCCTGTGGGATGCCAGGGCTCCCCTGTGGAGCAGTGACTCCCTCTCTCCCCTGCCCACCTGCCCGGGGTTCCTCTGGGCACCCGAGCTGCTGGGGGAGGGGCGGGGCAGGGCTGGGGGAGGGGCTTCGAGCGGCGTTAACGCCCGTCTGTCCCCCTCCTCAGTGGAGAACATCATGCACTGTGAGTTTGCTTACCTGCGGGACCTCCTCATCAGGTGAGACCTGGGCGGGGGACCCAATGGGGTGTGGGCGGTGGGCGAGGGGGCTCATCGCCCGCTGGGGCAGCGGAGCAGTGGGGGTGGGGGTGGGGAGGGCGGCGGCGGGAGTCCAGGCCGGTGCGGGGGGAGGGGGCAGGCTCAGCACCCGCCCCTGCCTCTCCCCGCCCCAGGACGCACATGCAGAACATCAAGGACATCACCAGCAGCATCCACTTCGAGGCCTACCGCGTGAAGCGCCTGCACGAGAGCAACATGGCCAACGGCGTGGAGGACCAGGAGCCGGGGCCCCAGGAGATGTAGACGCCGCCGACCCAGCCCCCCAACCCCCCCGTCTCCAGCCCCAGCCCACCCCTCGCCCCCTTCATTTTATATCCCTCCCTCCGTTCGGCATCGCTCCCCGCCCCGCCCCACGATGCCAGGACAGACAGCGAGTGCCCCCGAGCATGCTTGTTCCTGGCCCGCCCATGGGGGCCGGGAGCGGAGGCCGGCGCCCCGGCTGTCCCTGAGGTCCAGGGAGGCTGGACCCCAGGCCTCCTGCTCTTGCTCTTGGTCCCCCCACCCCCATACCCCCACTGTCTCAGCCCCTGGAGCGTGCCGGGGGTGGGCCCAGGACGGATGGAGCCCGCTGGGGGGCCTGGAGCGCCTTCCTGCCTCCACCCTCTTACAGGGCGTGGGCCATAACTCGGACCACATAACTCAGAGAGCCCCCCAACCCTGTGCCCCCACGGGGAGACCAGTTAATTCCATGAGATGCAAGTTGCCAATTGCTTAGACGTGGCGAGCCCGTTGGCTGCCGCCGCCCACCCACCTGCGAGCCCGCCCTGGAGCAGGAAGTGCCTTTATTCCGCGCCCACTCGAGCCCCCACGCCCGCTGTCCCCTCGGACGGGAACGGAGACAGGCTGGAGAGGGAGGGGTGCCCTTGTCGCCCTGCGGTGCCCGGTCGTCCCCCTCTGGCTGGGATCTGATTGAGGATTCAAAGGAAGAAAAGATGAGTGCGCACACACACACACACACACACACACACACCCACACCCCAATGTTAGGAAGGTCGAGCAAGTGAGTCTGGTGGGGAGTGGATGAGGAAGTGCGGGCCGGTGCCCGAGGAAGGGCCTCTGGGCCGTGGCTGGCTGTTCAGTGGCCCGAGTGGCCTTGGTCCCTGCCCCCCACCCCCCGCCCGTGTGACTGAGCAAGTGTGCTGAGGCCTGTCTGTCTGGACAGCTGTGTGGCCCGGATGCTCTGGTTACGTGAAGGCCCAGGCCACCCCGGATGCCCGCTCAGCCCCCCACGCCGGCCAAGCTCTCCTGGCTGGAAGGTGGGAGACCTTGACTTTCTGTTGCCCTGAGTGAGCCTGGGGCCTGCACCAGGGCCCATTGTAAAGACACCCCCCCCCCCAAGGGGAAAGGCCAGGATTTCCCATCAGCACGGCCCAGTGACCCCCAGGCTCCCTCAGCCACTCCCCACAAGGGGCCCAGCAGGGACCGCGCATGCGTGCGCAGCGGGCTGCCTCCTGCCTCGGGATGGGTGCGGGGCCGGCCGCCTGCAGACCCCAGGGGTGCAGCGGGGGAAGTGGGGTGCAGACAGACCCCGGCTGCCCGCGGGCCCCGGTGTGGGCGCCTGCGCGCGTTTGCTCCCCGCCCGCCGGAGGAAGGGCCCCTCGGTGAAACAGTTTACTTGCCGACTTGCCATGTTTTTGCCAAAACCACGATGTTGAAGGCCGTGTCCGTGTCCGGTGTCAGCGCGGGACGGGGGCGCCGCCGCTTTCCTCCGGCCCGGAGTCCGCCCTCCCTTCGCTGGGACGGCTCCACCGCGGCCTTTGCTAGGTGCCTCCTGAGAATCCGTCTTTTTGTATAAATGACAAAGTGTTGGAAATGTATTTCCTGAAATAAATGTTCCAAATGCAAACCTGGGAGGCTCCGGTGTGCGGTCCTTCCCCGGCCGGCGGGGCGCGGGCCCAGGGCGGTGCGGGGAGCAGTGCGGGTGCGGGGAGCTCTGGGCTCCTTCGGGGGCTTGGAAGCGCCCATTTGTGGGGGTGACTGAAGAGCGAGCAGCAGCCCGGCCGGCGTGGCCGTTGGCTCAGGGTCCACCCGTGAACCCGAGGCCAGGGCACACGCCCAGGTTGCGGGCTCCATCCCCAGTGTGAGGCCGCCGATCAAGGGTTCTCTCACCATGGACGTGTCTCTCTCTCTCTTCCTCTGAAATCACTAAAAAGACATTTTTTTAAAAAGAGCGCCCAGCAACCCCGTTTAAGGTGAAGGAGCCTTTGAAAGGCCTCGCAGGGAGGCGCGGAGGGCTTGGCTAGTGCGTCCTCAGAAAGAAGAGGGTGAAATGGGAAGCCGGGGACGCCCGCGCTGGGCAGTGGTTTTGTGCCCAGGCCGTGTTCCGGGAGAACCGGGCGCCCAGGAGGTGGCATCCAGGGCCGCCCCACTGCCTTCTCTGCGCCTGCGCTGGGCAGACTGGTCCCTGCGCCGGGGGCTCCCTGCTGGGCTGCGGGTCCGAACAGCCAGAGAACTAGAGCCGCAGGCTCCGCCCCATCCCGCCACGGGTCCCTCCGCCGGCCCAGCCTGTCTCCCTCGCCGCGGCCAGGCCTGGTTTGTTAGCAGTCAGACCGGCTTCAGGGGACACCAGGCCTCCGGCCCCCGGTCAACCCTCCTGGGGTCGGGAGCCTCGTCCGGCTGCCCAGCAGCGACTTCTCCGGGGCCTCGGAGAAGTTGCCGGGGAATGGAGCCCCTCGGGAGAGGCCTTCCCTCCTGGCTGGAGAAGGCGCTGTGGTGGATGCCGATCAAGAGTAAGTAAAGCTGCCGAAACCGGTTTGGCTCAGTGGATAGAGCGTCGGCCTGCGGATTCAAGGGTCCCAGGTTCGATTCCGGTCAAGGGCATGTACCTTGGTTGCGGGCACATCCCCAGTAGGGGGTGTGCAAGAGGCAGCTGATCGATGTTTCTCTCATCGATGTTTCTAACTCTATCCCTCTCTCTTCCTCTATGTAAAAAACCAATAAAATATATTTAAAAAAAAAAAAAAAAAAGAGTAAGTAAAGCTGCCCAGCACGCGGGCCTGGAACCATCTTGATTCAAACACTAAATTACTGGAGAGTTGTCATGCGAGGGAGCCGCTGCACATTGCCTCTCCCCCTCCCCCCCAGCCTCTCCCCCTCCCCTTGAGTAACTTCGTCAGAGTCTGTCCCAGGAAGGGCTGCGCTGGGTGTCAGAGTGGGGTGTGCACCCGTGAGACTCCGGTACACATGCATGACCCCCAGGCGCACAGTGTGGGGGATGCACAGGGCCCTCACAGCCCACGGGCGGGCCTTGGGTTTGGGGACGGGCCCTGGGGGGTGAGGACAGAGGATGCCAATCTTGCAACTGTACCCAGACAAGCCATGGGATGTGCCCTCTGCTGCCACGCTGGCAGGGGTCACAGCCGTGGTGACGCCCAGCACTGCGAAACGCGGTAAGGAGAACCACAGCTGCCCTCGCACACGCGTCGGCGTGCTGGAGGCAGAGCCTGGAGCACCTGCAGACTCCGCACTTAGCTCGCGGAGGAGGCACGAGGAGGGTGGGAACTCCGCTCCAGGCCCCCTGCGTCTTCTCATCTGACCTTGGTTTTCCTAAAGGCCGATGCTCTAGGAGGTGCATGCCCTCCCTGCTTGCCCCAACTCCCCCCTCTCCCCCATTGACCAGGTTCATTGGCAAAGATCATCAAAGGGCAGTGAATCCTGGTCCTTTCAATTACCAGCTGGGTGGCTTACGTGGTTCCCTGCCTAAGTTTCTCCATATGTAAAGTGATGGTAAACTACCTAACACATGGGACTGTTGTGATTAAATGACTGGGTTCCCGTGAAGCACTTATAGTCACATCCGGTGAGTAATGACAGTTCCACGATGTTAGCCATCACCATCACCACCGTCATCACCACCAGCAGCATCATCACCATCACTACCACCACCATCATCATCCCCATCACCATCACCACCATCATCATCACCACCATCATTATCACCATCACCACCACCACCATCATCACCCCATCACCACCATCATCATCATCACCATCACCACCATCATCATCACCATCACTACCACCACCACCATCATCATCATCATCCCCATCACCACCACCACCACATCACCATCACCACCATCACTACCACCACCACCATCACCATCATCCCCACCACCACTATCATCACCATCACCCTCACCACCATCACCACCATCATCATCCCCATCACCACCAGCATCACCACTATCATCATCACCACCAGCATCCTCACCAACATCCTGAAGCTAAAAGAAAGACAAAGATTCTGCTTTAGCCTCATCCTGCTCCTCTGCCCTGGAACCAAAAGGAACAAAAACTAACCAGAAGGTTGAGGGCAGAGCTGACATCAAAGGAGCAGCTGAGCGCTGTGCAGCCCCTTCTGCCGCATTCTGCTGTCCGGGCCGTCCACACGCGCTGCCTGCCTTTCCCACTAGGTCCTTCAGTGCCTTTATTATACCGAACGTCCTCGTCTCCTAATTCCGAGGTCTCAGCCATCTGTGGGTCTGCTTCTATTGATGATTTTTCTCTTGACTATGGGTCCCATTTCTGCTGCTTTGCATGTCTTACAATGATTTTATTCACTTCAAATGTTGTGTGTAGGAAAACAGTGGTGTGTCATATAAATACATTTCTCTTGGAAAAACATCATGCTCCCTCCTCCACTGGGCCATTCACGGAGGGGCTGAGTCGCTGGAACATGCAGGTGAGTAGGGTCTGGGCTTTCACTTCACCACCGCCGGAGGGTCAGGTGCTCGGAGGGAAGAGGCCAGCATGAAAAACGTCATGTGTGTGTACATGCAAAAGGTAGGTGGTACACGCCTGAGCGTAGCTGGCCTGTCAGGAGGCATCGAGGGTGTGAACTGGCGTGTGGAGGGTGAGAACTACAGAACAGGAGACCACCGTGTGCAGAGGCGGGAGGCAGTTCTCACGGACGAGGTGCCCTTGGAGCTGGAGATGTGGCAGCTGCGAATGGTGAGAATGAGGAAGGACAGACGCCTGGTGAAGGGCCTCTCCGCGAATCCAGTGCCAACACGCTCAGGACGTCCATGACTCGGCACAGCCCACGGCCGCGTCTGCACGTTTGGAAAACGCTACCATCCCAGCTACCCAATCCCCTGCGGCTCTGGCTCTCCGGGGGAATTCGCCAGCCCTTGGCTCCCGCCTCACCCGCAGGGGGGCTCCGTGGCCCCACTCAGCTCCCTGCCGGCTTTCCACAGAGCTTGTTGGCTTTTGTCAGCTCAGCACAGCCGCCGGGAGCCGGGGAAGCGGAGGGCGTGTGTCTAATAGAGCTGGAGCTCTGTAATTTAGCAATTATTGTAACCCACACTTGTAATTTAGGGAGTTCCTCGTCATTCTTTGTTCTCTCTCTCTCTCTCTCTCTCTCTCTCAAAAACGATGCCGCTTCACCAGCTTTGTCTGAGTGCTCCGAAGGCTGGTGTGTACCCTCACCCCACCCCCAGCCCCTCCGGGCAGCCCCGGAGCGCACGCGAGTGTGAGGACCCGAGACCCTGGCTTCCTCCGGCTGACGCTCTAACCACTGAGCCAGTCGGCCAGGGCCTTTCTCTCTTCCTGAGCGGCCATCTTGCTCACAGCTTTTCCTTTTTCCTCCTAAGTGCCGGCACTCGTGGGGACAGGTCTCTGGAAAGAACACCGAGGGCTGAGGACCCTGACATCTGTTTCTGAAGGAGGTGGGTCGGGGACCCCCCCCCCCCGCAATTGTCTGGAAGACGCGGTGTCCCCGCCCCCATGGACGGACATTTGTCTTCCTCCGAGGAAGCCGTCAGGAGGTTTCTGCAGACGCCACGCCCGCGTCAGAGCAGCTGGCGAGTGCTGAGGAGCGATGGAGACCACACTGGCTGTGGGGGTTCAGGGAGCTGATGGGGGGAGGGGGGACTTCCATGCAGAGCAGCACCGCCTGGTTATCTCAGCCAATCCTCCCGCAACCCCGTCGAGTCCGGGATTGTTCCCATTTGCAGATAGGGAAACTGAGCTTCCTCTAAGTGCCGGAGCTCACAAAGCCCGGGCTATCGAGCCACACGCTCTGCCTTCCAAAGACAGCCGGGCACCGGGGCAGCCTCGGAGGCCAGGTTCCGATCTCTAGGCTCCTGGAGCCCTTCTGTGACCTTGAGCTCCAAACCAGCAATTTCCCATGATGCAGTACAGCTGTGCGGGTCACGTGGAGGGTGGGGGGTCACCTGGGTGGGTCACGTGGAGGGTGGGTGGGACACCTGTGTGGGTCACGTAGAGGGTGGGGGGTCACGTGGAGGGTGGGGGGTCATGTGGAGGGTGGGGGGTCATGTGGAGGGTGGGGGTCACGTGGAGGGGGGCGTCACCTGGGTGGGTCACGTGGAGGGTGGTGGGTCACGTGGAGGGTGGGGTCACGTGGAGGGTCGGGGGTCACGTGGAGGGTGGGGGGTCACCTGGGTGGGTCATGTGGAGGGTGGGGGAGTCACGGGGGGGGATGGGGTCACCTGGGTGGGTCGTGGGCACTGGAGATGGGAGCCTCCCTCCTGGTCTCCAGCCGCTTTCAGCCTCCGGAGGTACAGTGTCACGTCCTCTAAGGCCGGCCTGTCCGGGGAATGCACTTGGAGGACGGGAAGAGGACTCGGGGTGAATTTACGGTAAAAACCTCAGGGATGCGGAGAGCGTGTCTGACAGCCCGTGAGTGCCTCAGGGACCCCGCTGAATGCACGCTGAGCCGACGGGGGCACCTGCGGGGCCAATTAGACTCCCCGGTGCTGGCGGGGTTCACTGCATCCCCACCGGGCCCCCGGGAAATCGTTCCCAGGAGGCCGCCTGTTGGTTGCTGGTGAAACGGCCCGATCTCGCCGCAGCGGTCAGCTCAGCTCCTGCGGCGCCGGGCCAGCTGCTGCCGGGCCCAGCGCCCCGCGTGTGCCGCCCTCCTGGGGTGCCCTCCCCGCACACACCTCGCCCCCGTCAGCTTCCTCCCAGGCTCAGCACCAAGGACAGGGACTCCGCGCCCTGCTGTCACCGAGGTCCGGCCAGTGCCTGGTGCACAGGGCGTGTGGGCTCAGGGGGCCAAGGTGTTTCCTTACGCGACACCAGGCGCCCCCCCTCCGCCGCCCCCCCCCCCCGGAGCCAGGCCTTCTCTGAGGGCCCCTCGCAGGCCCTTCAGGGGCAGGCCGGCCGGGCTCTGCCCTGGGCACATCCCTCAGCTGGTGTCTGGGCCGCCCCTTCAGGAGCTCACGGCTGAGCTGGGAGATGGGGGTAAGCTCAGGAAAGATTATTTTATTTTGGAAAGCTGAACGTTGCAAGCCAGCATCCCGTGAGGCTGCGGGTCAGGCTGGGGCGGAGCATTCCTACTCCGTGCGGAGCCGGGAGGAGTTCCAGAAAAGGCTGAGCTCTGCACCCCTTCTGTGTTAACATCCTGCAGGGGCTCTGAGCTGCCGCGGTTAGGGTTTGGAGAAAAGCACGGACTGAACTGTCAGTCGACATGTTGGAGCGAGGGGACGGGAGAGACAGCAAGGGGGAACTTGGGGGGTAACACCGGAGGGGCTGGCCTTCGGGGCCCTGGTGGGCCGTCGCCGGGTCTGGGCAATGCGTTTGCTCGGAACACCGTTCCTGATGGGCCGTGTGCACATCCGTCTCCCGTCCCATAGCTGATGGTGCAACCGGCTGCCGGGATTCGGGATGTAAGTGGCACGCAGGTGACAGGGTCTCGGGTGCTACCTTCGTCCAGGGAGCTTGACAGAAGGCGCTAGAATGTCGAACGAGGAGCAGAGCCCCCTCCCCACCCCACCCCCCCAAAAGCTGGGGAGGAGCATGAAGACGGAGCCTCCGGTGAGGAGGAGAACGCAGCTGGCCCGCCTGGGAACTTGAAGTCACAAGCTTACCTGTCCCCAAACCCTCATCTCCTCCCAGGGAATCCCAAGCCCCAAAGGAACCGGGGCAGTTGCACCGAGTGGCCACGCGGGGGCAGTGTGGACCCACATCCCTACCTGAGAGGCTCCTGAAGCCCGGTGCAGGCTGGGAAGTGGCGCGGGAGCCAGGAGGGTCCTCCCTTAATTGAATCCACGTGTCTGCGTTGGTCTCGCGCGCGGAGTCTTCGGGGCGCCTATTGGCTGGGCTGGGAACACGCTGATAAAAAGTTAATTTCTAGTTGCTGTTGCTCGCTAATTGGATGAACATGGAAGCAATTAAATATTAAAACATACAAACAAATGACTAAGTCACTGTAATTAGTCCAAGTTTGATCACTGTCATATTTATTTAAGAAGAGGTGATGCGTCTCAGCAGGTGGCGTTAAGTACCCGGGCCCCTCGGTGGAGTCTTCGGAGAGTGCGGGATAATGTGCGGAGAATTTAATTAAAGCCGTTGTAAATCAGCTCTGATGACAGGGAGGTGACAGCCACATGTTGAAACGGGAATTAGTCCACAGCACGGGATATTAATTACCTCCTCCTCTGAAGGCTTTGGCACAGAGTGGCATTAAAAAAAAAAAAAAAAAGAGAGGCCGCGACCAGTGCTGTGACCCGGAAGGCTGGTGCCTGTTATTATTTTCACAATCCGCCCTATTACGGCCGGGGTTTCTTCCCTGACCAAGTGCAGCCAGTAATCGCCTGCCGTACAATGAGGTTAAACCAGTGGTCGGCAAACTGCGGCTCTCGAGCCACATGCGGCTCTTTGGCCCCTTGAGTTTTTAGCAAAGGCCAGCTTAGGAGGACCCTAATTAAGTTAATCACAGTGTACCTACCTATATAGTTTAAGTTTAAAAAATTTGGCTCTCAAAAGAAATTTCAATCGTTGTCCTGTCGATATTTGGCTCTGTTGACTAATGAGTTTGCCGACCAGTGGCGTTAAACGATTCTTATCTATTTAAATATATTTTTATTGGTTCCAGAGAGGAAGGGAGAGTGAGAGAGAGATAGAAACCTCAAGGATGAGAGAATCATGGATCGGCTGCCTCCTGCACACCCCCTGCTGGGGATCCAGCCCCCAACCCGGGCGTGTGCCCTGACCGGGAATCGAACCCTGACCTCCTGGTTCATAGGTTCCCGCTCAACCCCTGAGCCACTGGCTGGGCTGAACCGTTCTCTCCCCCGGAGCCAGGAGACGGAGAGGGAAACGCGCAGCGTCCAGGATGCCCTGGGGAAGCACGGGCTCGTGTAGGGGCAGCGGCTGGTGCTGCAGGTGGGACTCAGGGAGGAGGTGCAGAGTGAGGAGCTGGGAGCTGGGACAGACCACGCCACCCGCCTCGCCTCCCCCCAGGCCCAGGGATCGGCCCAAGGTCACGGGCCTCCGGCCGAGGCAGGGTCCCGCCTGACCCCAAGCCCGGTCAGTGGAGTTTCCAGGACGGGCTCCCCGAGTTCTGAAACGGAAACCCCCGAGGACACAGGCGTGCCCCGTCCCACGGCAGGAGCTGCTGTCTGTCCCGGCGCTGCCACCACCGGTGCCAGCGGAGCCGAGGTGGCCACACCCGAGGGCGGCGTGAGGTCCCCACCTGCCTCCGCCGGCCTCAGCCTCCGCCGGCCTCAGCCCGGAAAGTGGAGCTGTCGCCGAGACCCCCGTGCACCCACCCCTAGCAGCTAGCAGGGCCTCTGGGGGCCGGGGGCTCAACCCTTCGTGGATGGGAGCAGGGCCAGGGCACTCCCGTGCTCGCCCCTCCCCAGAAGACACGGTCCCGGTGACCGTGTCCGGGTGTGTGGGTCCCGGTGACCGTGTCCGGGTGTGTGGGTCCCGGTGACCGTGTCCGGGTGTGTGGGTGCCGGTGACCGTGTCCGGGTGTGTGGGTGTGTGGGTCCCGGTGACCGTGTCCGGGCGTGTGGGTGCCGGTGACCGTGTCCGGGCGTGTGGGTCCCGGTGACCGTGTCCGGGCGTGTGGGTCCCGGTGACCGTGTCCGGGCGTGTGGGTCCCGGTGACCGTGTCCGGGTGTGTGGGTCCCGGTGACCGTGTCCGGGTGTGTGGGTGTGTGGGTGCCGGTGACCGTGTCCGGGTGTGTGGGTGCCGGTGACCGTGTCCGGGTGTGTGGGTCCCGGTGACCGTGTCCGGGTGTGTGGGTGCCGGTGACCGTGTCCGGGTGTGTGGGTGCCGGTGACCGTGTCCGGGCGTGTGGGTCCCGGTGACCGTGTCTGGGCGTGTGGGTGCCGGTGACCGTGTCCGGGTGTGTGGGTGCCGTCTGTGCACCGAGCCTGGGCCCTTGGGGGGGGGGTAGCCTTCAGCCCAGGAAGCCACACCGGGCCACAGACGTTCCATTGGCTCCTTGGACAACTGCCTCAGCCAATCGAGAGCTCAGCACGGCCCTGCGCCCGCCCCCTCAGGGTGGTTGTGTGTGGGGTCCAGGCCCTGCCTCTGCCGTGGGGTGAGTGGCAGTGGAGACAGCCCTCTGGCCCTGACCCTCCACAGGTGTCCGTGTGAGCCCCCCCCGTGCCCCCCACAGCTGTGAGGGGTTGGGCATCTGAAACCTGGGTTTTCAGAGGACACTTCCTCCGAGCCCTGTCTCTGTTTCCAGAAGTTTCCCCACAACTAGTTTCGGGGTCAGGGGTCCATGTGCACTTGGACCGAGGGGGCAGGAGAGGAGCCCCAGGAGCCGGCTTGCCTGGAGGCGAGGGCACTCGGAGGGCACTGCGGGGGGCGCTGCCCGGAGGGTGCCCCCTGCACCTGGTCCAGGTGAGTTTCCTGGGGGCATTTTGCTGTGATGCTGCACCAGATGCAATGTGGGGTCCGTGCCTGCCCCCGCCCCCCTTCCCCGCCTCCCCCCGCAGCCTCTCCTCCCTCCTGGCTGCCGCCTGCACCTGGGAGCCCCAGGCTGAGCACCTGTCCGCCCTCTGGTCCCCGTCAGCATCCTCGTCCCCGCTGACCGCCACCTGGAACGCACCCGAGCTTTCCCGGACCTGTCACCCCGCGGCTCCTCCGGCGGCCTGTCCCTCCCTGCCCTCTCCTCGGCCGCGTGGGGCCTGGAGTCCCTGCAGGACTGGAGACGGCCGGCCAGGGCCAGGGCCAGGAGCAGGGGGGCTGGGCCAGCGGTGCGCCCAGAGGCCCCGGCTGACCAGGGCTCCGCTCGCTGAGAATCTGCCCTGCACCCTGCACCCCCCACCCCCACCCCAGGGCTGTTCTGTGGGTGGGGTCTAGGCCCTGCCTTTTCCAAGATCTGCAGTTGATTCTGACCGGCAGCCAGGCTGAGGGCGCTAGGGAAGGTTCTGGAAAGGCGTCGGCCGGTTCATTGGCCAGCACAGTCCCCGGGCCACAGCACCGAGGAGCAGAGCTGGTGGTGGGGGGAGGGGGAGGGGGAGGGGAGGGGAGAGCAGAGCAGAGCGTGTCCTTTGTGTACCGATGCAGCGGCTGTTAAAAATAGAACCTCCTCACAGAGCCTCAAATGGCTCCCGCCGAGTGCCCATTAACTCATCAGAGCGGCGGCTCCAAATTGATTATTTCGAGTGGAAGACGTAATAACATGTTCGCGTGGAAAGTAATTAGCAGTGGAGTGGGCCCGGGCGGCCGGCTCCCTGCGGGGAGGGCGGGAGAGGGTCGCTCGAGCGTGAGCGGCTGGCTTTCCAGGGGGCGAGGGTGGGGGGGGCAGTGGGAGAGGGGGGTGTCCCTGTAGCCCTGGCCCCAGGCCCCAGGCCCCGTCCCTCAGGGGGCCTCCCAGCCACGGTGCAGGCTGCCCTGGTGTGGCCTCGGGCAGGTGGGCAGTGACAGGCCGGGCTCCCGGGCGGGCCCGCCACAGGCATTTCTCACTCGCCCAGGGGCAGCCGCCACGCACCTCACGCTGTTTCCCTGGAAACCAGATTGCCTTGGCAGCATTCCGAAGTGCCACACGCACACTTGTACACGCACATACTCACACACTCACACACGTACTCACATATATACACACATTCACACATATACACACATACACACATTCACACATATACACGCATACATACTCACATACACACATTCACACATATACACACATACACGCATACATACTCATTCACACTCACTTGCACACACACACACATACACACTCACACACAGATTCACACTCAGAGTCCCTGAGAGGCTGAGGAACTTGCCCACTTGTGAAAGGCCCACTGTGTTCATCAGCGACACGTGTGGCTGCTGTTAACGATGCTGTGTGACCGTGGGGGCGGCACAGGGGCTCCGAGGCGAAACGGCTGTGTTTGGGCTGTGTGTGTTGGGGCCGTGTGTGGGGGGGCCGAGTGTATGGGGACTGTGTGTGTGGGGGCCGTGTGTGTGTGGACTGTGTGTGTGGGGGCCATGTGGGGGCCGTGTGTGTTGGGGCCGTGTGTGGGGGGGCCGTGTGTGTGGGGACTGTGTGTGTGGGGGCCGTGTGTGTTGGGGCGGATCTCTCCCGAGAGGAGGGTGGGGGGAGGGAACCAGTCAGGAGGCGGCACTAGCAGGTGGGGGTGGGCAGGAGGTCACCCTGCTCCCGTGGGCTGGCCCCTCGGGTCTGCCTGGGCCCAGGGGGCTGTGGGCCCAGGGGCAGGGTCCTCCTGGCCTCCTCGTGCGCCTCCTCCCGGAGCAGCTCATGGCGCATAGTAGGCCTGGTGTAAACCTCAGGGACCGGGGACCGGGAGAAGCTCCGTGACCCCTCCTTCCCTCTCTCTTCCCTGACTCTGCGCCCCCCCCTCCCCCCCGTTGAAGCACGGTGTAACCGAGGGGCAGAGGCTGAACCTGGCCGCAGGAGGGGCCAGACCTTCGCTTTCTGAACCCTGAGCGGCTCCGGGACCAGCCCAGCCGGAGCCTCACCGGGTGGCGGGGGCTGCGTGCGGCCTGGCTGGCGAGATAACGGCTGATAGATGCGGCGTGGCCGCCCGCACCCCCTTCCGACGCCGGCGCCCTTGGTGGCTGCGCTCAGGCGGGTCACGTGCAGCCATAAACCCCCTCATCTCGAGGCTTTTCCGATGGCAGCCCCCAGGGCAGCGGCGTGGCTCCCGAAAGGTCACGGGAGGGAGCCGCGTGGGGGGAGGGGCTTCGCGGGCGCGGGGGCAGGGGGAGCTGGGTGCAGGAGTCGGACATGGGGTAGACGTGAGCTTCAAAGATCCGGGCGGATCGGTGGCGTCCCGGCCGGAGTCGATCGCCTCTCCTCGGGCTGTTTGCCTGGGAGTTATCGGTTCTTTCCAAGTTTCACCGGCTCGGCGCCCACACGCCCTCCCCAGGCCCGGGGCGGCCGTGGCATCCCGAGGGCGCGGCCATGGTTAGTGTTGGCATCTCCGAAGGCGGGACGTCCCACCGGCTGGTCGGGGCCTCACCCCCCTGAGTGCAGGGGCAGGACCCGTGGGCCTGGGGGGTGTGAGACCCAGGGCGGTTCCCAGCCTCCTCCCTGTGGGGCCGGGACTGGGGCCGGGGCTGAGGCCGGGGCGGGGGCTGGGGCGGGGGCCGGGGCGGGGGCCGGGGTTGGGGCCGGGGGCTGAGGCCGGGGCCGGGGCTGGGGCTGGGGCCGGGGCCGGGGCTGGGGCCGGGGCTGGGGCTGGGGCGGGGGCCGGGGTTGGGGCCGGGGGCTGAGGCCGGGGCCGGGCACCTGCGTTCGGAGCAGGTGGCCCGGTGTTGCGTTGACGCCGAGGTTGGGCACAGCCACGCAGCCCTTTGCCCTCCGGCCTGTGGACAGGAATGAAGGTCCAGGAAGTGGAGGCCCCGCCGGGACCCCCCGCTTTCAGGGACAGAGACTCCTCCGAGGGGAGAAGACGGGGAATTGCACCCCGAGAAACAGCCGAAGGACCGAACACGTGTTCACACGGCCCGGGCCCGGCTTGTTCGCAGCAGCCACGTGTGTGCCGCGGAGGAGGGACGCGGCGTGGCCGGCGCCCGGCGGGCTCTCACGCAGCCACGAAAAAGGACCGAGTGCTGCTCGCTGCCACGTGGGTGCAGCTCAGAGACGCGAAGTCGGAGCAGAGGGGGCGTGTGTTCCGTTCCGTTTGTACCCGGTGGCCGGAGCCGGGCAGTCCCCGAGCCGGAGGGGCGGCGGCTGCCGGGCCGGGGTGCGGGGCCTCCGCTCGGGGCGGGAGGGGCTGGGCCTGGGTGGGTGGAGGCGGCGCAGACTGAGTGGAGTGTCCTCGTTAAAAGGCTAGCCGACCCGCACAGCACGCCATCACAGTTTGAAAACGGAGGGGAGCCGCCGTGAACGGGCGACCAGGGCCGGTTTTTGTCCCGAGTTCCCTCCTCCAGCTCAGGAACGAGGGTTTCGGGGGGACCCCAGGCAGCAGGAGGGTCTTAGGAACCGGCCTGAACAGAGCCAAGAGCCGAGGGGGACCCAGACGGGCCACCCCACCTCCTATTCACCTCCCGGCTGCAACGACCCCACACACACACACCCCTGCTCACACCCCCTGCCCCAACCGCCGGCCTCCCGCCTGGGCCAACCCAACAGGAGAACCAGCAGGGCCCGGCCCGCGTGGCTCAGGGTTGAGCATTGACCTAGGAACCAGGAGGTCACGGTTCGATTCCCAGTCAGGGCACAGGCCCGGGTTGTGGGCTCGATCCCCAGTAGGAGGCGTGCAGGAGGCAGCCAGTCAATGATTGTCTCTTATCATTGATGTTTCTCTCTCTCCCGCTCCCTTCCTCTGAAATCAAGAAAAACATATTTGAAGAAAAGAAACCTCTCGAAGGGAAGTAGCTCTCAGGCCCAGGAGTGGAGCTGAGAGCTCCCCTCCCGCATCAGCCAGGGAGACAGACACCCGTCCCTGCCCCACATGGAGGGGGCTCTGGGCACAGAGACCCTCTCCATCTGCACCTGCCCCGCCGCAGCCGGAATCCGAGCTCGGAGGCAGTTCATTCACGAAGGCCCACGTCCCGGCCTCCAGCCTCAGCCCTTGGCCGAGCGGGGCCGGGAGCTGAGGGGTCCGCTGGCCTGACCCCCCCCCCCCCCCCCCCAGGCAGGACGGAGCCGGCGCTGAGACCGGGCAGCAGGCTGGCCTATGGCCTAGGCTGGGGAGAGGCGAGACCAACTGCACTTCTGGATTCGGACGGGGCGAATCCAGCGAGCGAGGGCGCCGTGGATCCGCCGCCCCAGGGTGTGAAGTCGTGTTGGGGGGGCGGGGCGGGGGGGGCCGCTTGCTATCTCGGCCGCAGCTGGCTGGTCGCTGGCGATAAGCGTTTGTGACGCGGCCTGTTTATGAGCTGTGCCTGGAAGGAGATGATAGAAACATGCAGCCTTGTGCAAAGGGGAGGGGGGGGGGGGCTGGTTGCCGGGGCAACAAGGAGGCTATTTTGGTCGCGGGATCTGCGGTAGGAACGTGGTTGCGGGTGCTTGGACTCCCTCCCGCCCTCCTGCCGGCGGCCGCGGCGCCGAGTGCTTAGGAGGGCGGCTTCATTTCTTAATTAAAAAGGATGATGGGTCACCTTCCACCTCCTGAGAAACGGAGGGAGGAGCTGGGGTGCGGATACGCATTGCCGGGTGGAAGGCAGCTTTGTCTGGTAGGAGATGTGTGAATTATTTACCGATCCCGCGGATCCCGCCCCGCCCCCCCCCACGCACACACCGCCTCTCTCCGCCACAGCCACTCAGTGCGGATCCGCTCCCCGCGAGATCCCGAGCCCCGGACCCCAGCGAACCCGCAGAAGCTGCGGGCGAGTGGGCAGCTGGCTGCCAAGGGCCGGCCGAGCGGACCCCAGCTCACCACGGCCCCCCGGCTAAGAGCTTCCCTGAGGAGGGCCGGTCCCCCGTGGGCGCTGCGCCCCTCACCCGCGGGCGCCAGGTGGTGCCCTGGCATCGGTGCCCGCGCTGTGCCGCTTTCTCAGGGACAAGGCGCCGACGGGCTCGGCTGGCTGCCTCCCGCTGCCTCAGTGGTTCCCAAAGTGGGTCCCCGCCAGAGGCCGAAGCAGCGCGTTGCCTGGGGACTTGTTGCCAATGCGAGTTTGGGGGCCCCACCCCTGCCTTGCTGAGTCAGGGCCTGGAGGTGGGCTCCGCCCCCAGGTGACGCTGAGGCCTGTCCGGTGTGAGAGCCACCGTCACAGAAAGGCGGCCACCGGGGCCTGCCCCTGCCCCCGCACGCACCCGCCACATATTCGTAGGTGCCCAGGGGATGGATGGAGAAGCTGGGGTGTTGAATGAATGGAGCTGGGAAACAGTCTTGGGATGGACCCTGGCCCTCCCGCTGGGGCCTCAGCTGTCATCCCCCACCTGCCTGCTCTCCACGCTCTGGGTGTGCACAGTGAGGGTGTGTACAGTGAGGGTGTGCTCGGTGAGGGTGTGCACGGTGAGGTGTGCACGGTGAGGGTGTGTACGGTGAGGTTTGTCCAGTGAGGGTGTGCACGGTGAGGGTGTGCACGGTGAGGGTGTGCACGGTGAGGGTGTGCACGGTGAGGGTGTGCACGGTGAGGTGTGCACGGTGAGGGTGTGCACGGTGAGGGTGTGCACGATGAGGGTATGCACGGTGAGGGTGTGCACGATGAGGGTGTGCACGATGAGGGTGTGCACGGTGAGGGTGTGCACGGTGAGGGTGTGCACGATGAGGGTGTGCACGGTGAGGTGTGCACGGTGAGGGTGTGCACAGTGTGGGTGTGCATAGTGAGGTGTGCACGGTGAGGTGTGCATGGTGAGGGTGTGCTCGGTGAGGTGTGCACGGTGGGGGTGTGCACGGTGGGGGTGTGCACGGTGAGGTGTGCACGGTGAGGTGTGCACGGTGAGGGTGTGCACGGTGAGGTGTGCACGGTGAGGGTGTGCACGGTGAGGTGTGCACGGTGAGGGTGTGCACGGTGGGGTGTGCACGGTGGGGTGTGCACGGTGAGGGTGTGCACGGTGGGGTGTGCACGGTGAGGGTGTGCACGGTGAGGGTGTGCACGGTGGGGTGTGCACGGTGGGGGTGTGTACAGTGAGGGTGTGCACGGTGAGGTGTGCACGGTGGGGGTGTGCACGGTGAGGGTGTGCTCGGGGGGGTGTGCACGGTGGGGGTGTGCACGGTGAGGGTGTGCACGGTGGGGGTGTGCACGGTGAGGTGTGCACGGTGGGGGTGTGCACGGTGGGGGTGTGCACGGTGAGGTGTGCACGGTGGGGTGTGCACGGTGAGGGTGTGCACGGTGAGGTGTGCACGGTGAGGGTGTGCACGGTGGGGGTGTGCTCGGTGGGGGTGTGCATAGTGAGGTGTGCACGGTGGGGGTGTGCATAGTGAGGTGTGCACGGTGGGGGTGCACAGTGTGGGTGTGCTCGGTGGCGAGGGTGGTGGGCACACAGCAGGTGGATTTCCGCACTTGCAGGCCCGGATCTGGAGGGGGAGAGCTGGCCGAAGGCTGACTCTTTCTGACCTGGGTGGTCCCGCTGTCCCGTCTCGTGGCCAGGCACGCCTCCCCCTCCGCCCCGGGGCAGGGGGCTGGTCCCCATGGACGCCCATGAACTGGGACACCCAGATATGTTCCCTGTGCCTGCTGAGCTCTGGTGTCAGATCTAAGGCATGTTCTGGGCTGGGGGAGCATCTTGAAGGGCCAGCTGGTTCTGGAAGATTCCATAGGTGTCAAAGTTGGGAGGAGCATTGGGGGGGAAGGTGCTCAACTGTCGTTCTGTGGTCAGAGAGGGGTCTGTGCCCTTACCGTGCTGCCTCTGTGCCACTGGCGTGGTGACAAAGAGCTGTGCTGGGGTCTCCCGGTGGCCCCTGCCCGCTCCCACCCGCCAGGAAGCTCGGCGTGTGCCCTGTGGGCTGATTTTCGGGCGGTTCTTCGTGATAAATTAGGGGCGACGGTGCTGTGGCTTCAGCTGTGGGCCCTCCCCGCAGGGGTGTCACGGTTAGAGCGCCGTGGCCCTGACATTGAAGAGAGAGAATTGAGCTTCCTTTGAAAAGTGAGCTTTTAAAGGCACGGCCCCCAGCCCGCACACGCTCGTTAGAACGCGGGAAAGGACAGAACAGGCAGAGGAGAGCATCGTCCGTGCTTTTCTGTCTGAAGACCAAGTATCAATGTTTCTGATTTTTGTCCCCCCGCCCCCCCCCCCCTTTTATAAACCTGAGACCCTCTGCGTTCCGCTTCCAGCTGGCGTCCTAACGGAGCGCCCTCCCCGCTGCACGTCGTCTGCGAGGCCGTGGCTTCCAGGGGCCCACGCGGCGGCGGTGTGGGTTGTGGGCGCCACCGCGGCGCTTCCTGGGGCGTCAGTGGTTTCCCGCGTCTCTTTCAGGCTGTGGCCGTGGCCGTGGCCGTGGCCGTGGCAGCACGGATTCCCGGTTCCGGCAAAGGCAGCGCGGGCGGCGGAGCGGAGGTGAGTTCCCGCGTCTCTCGCCCGGCCGGGCACAGAGCAGCAGTTTCCGGAAGCCACGCTAATCAATCGTGTCTTTTGTGGATCGTGGCTTTGGTGTTGTGGTCTATACTTTTTATTTTGAAATAATTTTAGATTTCTAAAACAGGGCACAGCTAGGACAGAGTTCCTGTTTGTTGTTTTTTTAAATATGTTTTTATTGATTTCAGGGAGGAAGGGAGAGGGAGGGAGAGAGAAACATCCATGATGAGAGAGAATCATGGACCGGCTGCCTCCTGCACGCCCCCCACTGGGGATGGAGCCGGCCACCCCGGCGTGTGCCCTGAGCAGGAATCGCCCCGTGACCCCCTGCCTCCTAGGTGGAGGCTCAGCCCCTGAGCCACGCCGCGGGGCAGGGTCCCTCCCTTTAAGGCTGAGTCCCGGTCCCACGGTCCTCGGAGCAGAGCTGTGGCTCGCGCTGACCCACAGGGTGGGGACGGGAGGGCAGGGCTCAGCCTCGCTTATTCCAGCGGATCCACCAGGGACACCTGTGCGTCCGGAGGCATGAAGGGGGGGCTGCTCAGGGACTTGGGGTGGCTTGTCAGCAGGCAAGCTCCCGCCAGCCTAGACCCCTCCACGCCTTTGCCTTGGGCACCCGGGGGGCGTGTGCCACGCGGCACAGTGGGTGCTTTTCGTCATTTCTCTCCGGGGAGGCGAGACCTGTGGTCCCGCCCACACTCGCTCCGTTATTCGCGGGCCAAGCGCCCGCCCCGTCGCGGTGTCTCAGTGCCGACGCGGCGAGGCATCCCGGGCACGGGCCCACGGAGACGGTTTCCAATTCAATTAAGCACTTGCCTCGGTGCCTCTTCATTCCTCGCAATTCGCCTCCGCAAATAATCTCCATCCGGCGTCGGAACCGGCCGCTGGTTGTTTAGATTAATGAGCGGCCCGAGCCCCCGACGGAATGCGGTCTGAGCGCCAGCAGCGAGCGCGGCCCTCCCAGGTCGGCGCGGAGACAATATTAAACCCGCGGTAAGTCACATGTTAAATGTTAATTCAGAGAACCTCTCCATTTAGAGCTTTTAATTAAATCCTTAAGTAAACGGCGCGGGCTCCGGTCCAGCTGGTCCCGGCCTCGGCGGCGCCGCGCGGGAGATAACGGGGATCTATAGGCTCATAACCCTAATCCCCGCCCCGCGGGGCCGCCCCGCCGGTGGGGAGTTAATTACAGCAGCCCGCGCTCCGGAGCGGCAGCCCGAGGTGAAATTAGTCTTCTTTCCACCGTAAGGCTCTTCTCACCTCCACCGTATTAATTGTAGCCAATACCACCTCCTGAGGAAGAGGGGCTAACGCAGCCTCAGATGGAGGGGCGCGGCCTTCGTACTTAAGGGATTAGGGGGCACCTCCTCCGAGGAAATACTCTGCAAATGTCACCCCCCGGGGGGGGGGGCGGGGAGAGGGAATGAAGATGCTCAGAGAGGCTCCTGTCTCCGGCCCCGCCCCTCCCCCGTCCCCCTCCCCCAGGCTTCCTGAGGGACCTAATCTAGAAAGTTCCATCCTTGGGATCAAGCCGTGTCACAGGGGCGTGGAGCGTGTCCGTGAGGGGAAGGGACCCGTGGCCCCGGGGAGAGGTCATGCCTTCACCTCAGAGGCAGGTGATGGGACACCAGGCCCCCCGCCCCCCGCCCCCCGCGGCAGCATCCCTCTGCGTGCCCCTGAGCGGGCCTTCATTCCCCAGCTCGGCATCTCCATCTCTGGGCCTGGAGAGCATCCCTCCTCCCCAGGGAGGGACCGAGAAAACCGCTCTTCCCAGCCCCTCCTGGGGCCCAGACACCCTCCGACGCACCCCGAGTTCTCACAGCGATGTTTGCTCAGGCGGCCCCCCAGGATCTGGGACAAACCTGTATTCGAAGCTTCGCCCCAAAGTCCACCCGTTCTCAAACAGCTGGGAAAAGCTGACACGCCCTCAGGACTCTGCCCCGACGGGACTGGGACCGGAAAGACCCCGAACCTCTCCACTCTGTCTCAGAAGCACAGCGTTCCGCCCTGCAGCCCCCGGCGGGCAGCGGACGTGGGCTGGATTCCCACAGCCCTATCCCCGCCCCCCCCCAGGAAACCCTGTGCTCCCTGCGGGCTGTCAAAGCCCCGCCCGCCCGTCACTTGACCTTCTCTGACGGGGGCTGCAGGATGCCCTCATCGCTCCTCCCCTCCCCCCTCCCGCCCCCCTCCCCGACCTTGGCTGCTGGGTGTGTGGCTGAAGGACTCCTGCCCAGGGGGCTGGTGGGTCCCCGCGCACGGCCGTGGCGGCTGCGGCGGACGCGGCTGAGGGCAGTGTGTTTGAGGGGTTCTGAGCCGGGCTCCCCGCAGCCGCGCACCGCACAGGCGTGTGCAGTGGGGGGGTTAGGCCCAGCGCACGCCGATGCCAATCAAGCTGATGCTGCATTACGTTCAGACGGGGCTTGGGGTCCCCTGGGGTGCACCCCTGCTTCACGGATAGGAAAGGAGACCTGAGGTCATGGGCACCTGCTCCCAGGGCCGGCCGGCGGCTGGTGGAGCGGAGGAGCTGGGCCTCGGTCGGAAGCGCTCTCTCCAGCGGGGACACGGAGCTCGCTGGCCCTGCTCGCCACCTGCCCCGTCGGGCTGTGACCCTCTGGATGTGCCGGGAGGGAGAGGCACTGGACGTGGGTGCCCCTGCTTGTCCCGGACAACCACAGTCACGCGCTGGCCGCGCACCAAACACAGCCCGGGGCTGGGAGCCAGGGCCGGCCGCCCCTCCCGGTTCTCTGCCTGTGGCAGGGTGGGCTGTCCCTCCCCGGCTGGGCCCTGGCCACAGGCACGCTGCCGGGGAGCGGGCGCCAGGAGGGGCGTCCTCGGGCCACGGAGGTCACCGCGGGGGCCGGTGGAGAGCAGGGGCGTGCGCCTGTGCCCTGGCCCGCAGGGGGGGTGTTGCCCGCTTTTCGGAATGTCACCCGAGACATTCGGACGCCCACGGGCAGGGGCTCTCTGGCTCCCGGGCAGCCCTCACTCGGGGTCCCTCTCCTGCCTTTCACTGATGGTGCCCCGACTTCCCGGCAGGTGCGCCTGCTGCCGCTGGGAGTGCAGACGCCGCTCCGTCCGCGTCGGGAACAGTCGGGGCCCCTGGACCAGACACGCGGAGCCCACGCCGGCGCCATGAATGGGCTTTTACTGTCCCTGATCCGGGCACGCCTTCCTGTCCGGGGCAGCGCCCGGTGGCGGCTAATTACTTTCTTTTAACCGTGATGGGATCTTTCCTAATCAATTGTCTGCTTAACACGAATGAAGGGAGGGTGGTGATTAATGAGAGAATAAATCTCGCCCAATAGTCACAAGCAAGCCGTCAGTTAAAATACGGTGGGTGATTTTTTTCTTTTCTTTTTTTTTTTCCTTCTCATGGAGCACATTCTCCGGGGATGGGATAGGGCCGTGGTCGGCAAACCTCGGCTTGAGAGCCACATGTGGCTCTTTGGCCCCTTGAGTGTGGCTCTTCCACAAAATACCACGGCCTGGGCGAGTCTATTTTGAAGAAGTGGCGTTAGAAGAAGTTTAAGTTTAAAAAATGTGGCTCTCAAAAGAAATGTCAATCGTCGTACTGTTGATATTTGGCTCTGTTGACTCATGAGTTTGCCGACCACTGGGCAAACTCCTTGTCTGCCCCCGGCTCCCACCTGGGACGTGGAGGTGATCAGGCCTGTGCCCCTTGGACTAAAACAGCATTTCTGACGCATTTCCCTCCACCCCCACCCGAAACCTCTCTCCACTAATAATAGAATTAATTATTCAAATTTAATTTGTTAGAGGTTTGATGTTTAATTTGAAAATCCTACTGAATGATGAATATTTAATACAGAACACAATTTAATATCTATTCACTTGGGCTTCACTATATAAACTGTTTGGTTTCTTAATTCAATGCCTTTTTTTTTTTTTTTTTTATGAAACAGACAGGAGTCACTCCCCCAGCCAGCAGGGCCCTGTTCTCGGTGAAAGCCCGCCGTGGCATGCTGGGTCCCCGCCGGGCCAGCGGTGTGCAGAGCAGGGCGGCTGGCCCAGGAGGAGGCCCGCGGTCACCCCTCAGCTCCCGCCCAGGAGGGGGGGCGGGGGGAAGGGGGAAGCGGCAGTTCACGGGATGGGCTGCGGGAGTAGCTGCGCGGCTTCTTATTTGAGTGTTAATTGGCATTGACATTGACGCCGGGCACTGAGCGAGCAGGGAGGCTGGGACGCTGCTGCCCGGTGGCTGAGAAGTCGCCGGCCCCTCCCCGGCAGCCACGCTGAGCTGGTCCTCGGGGGTGTGGGGGCTGCTTGTCCCCCAAAGCACCACATTCATTTTTAAAGCTACATTTTATTTTTTAATGAGACGCTTCATGAATTTGCGTGTCATCCTTGCGCAGGGGCCGTGCTAATCTTCTCCGTGTCCTTCCCATGTTAGTATATGTGCTGCCGAAGCGAGCACCAGATATATGTGTACTGATTTTGGAGAGGAAGGGAGAGGGAGAGAGGGATAGGAGCATCCGTGATGAGAGAGTCCTGGATCGGCTGGGAGTGTGTGTGAGAGGAATTTTCTCAGGATTTCCTGCTCCCAGCTTCATAAGCATGGGCGTGTGTGTGTACGTGTGTGTGCATGTGTGTATGTGCTATATGCATGTGCGCGTACACATGTATGTATGCATAGGTATACGCACCAATGTGTACATGTGTGTGTATGTGTGTGGGGGGGGGTGGGCGTGCAGGGGGAGGTCAGGCAGCAGCAATGCTGAGACGCGCTGACCGTGCGGCTGCCGAGGCCGGGAAAGGGCCGGGCTTTCCCGCAGTAAATAAACCTGCCGGCACGGGGGGGTGAGCAGGCAGGGGGCACAGGGGGCGTGGGCAGGCGGGGGGCACAGGGGGGGTGGGCAGGCGGGGGGCACAGGGGGGTGGGCAGGCGGGGGGCACAGGGGGGCGTGGGCAGGCGGGGGGCACAGGGGGCGTGGGCAGGCGGGGGGCACAGGGGGCGTGGGCAGGCGGGGGGCACAGGGGGCGTGGGCAGGCGGGGGGCACAGGGGGCGTGGGCAGGCGGGGGGCACAGGGGGCGTGGGCAGGCGGGGGGCACAGGGGGCGTGGGCAGGCGGGGGGCACAGGGGGCGTGGGCAGGCGGGGGGCACAGGGGGCGTGGGCAGGCGGGGGGCACAGGGGGGTGAGCAGGCGGGGGGCACAGGGGGCGTGGGCACAGGGGGGCACAGGGGGGGTGGGAAGGTGGGGGGCACAGGGGGCGTGGGCAGGCGGGGGGCACAGGGGGGCGTGGGCAGGTGGGGGGCACAGGGGGCGTGGGCAGGGCCGGCGCGGTGTTCACTAGAGAATATTTGCGGCTGCGGCTCCGGTGTGAGACGTGGCTGCTCAGATGCTAAGGCGGCGGGACGTCAGGAGAGCGTGGTTTTACGGGCTCGGCGGGGGCTGCACCTCCGCACCCAGAGCAGAGGCGCCGGGGAGGGAGGGGGCGCCGGCGGGAATTTCCTGCGCGTGACTGTCCATCCGCGCGGAGCCCGTGCCCTGGAGGCCGGCGGAGGCGCAGGCGGACAGTGAGGCTGCAGCCCGGTCTGCGCCTGCATCACCGTCGGTGACTCCTGAGTTTGACGGAAGATTCCGCGTGAACCTCAGCCAGCGGGTCCCCCGTGGACTCGAGTTCTAGCTTCTAGGATCTCAGCGCCGGGCGGACTGAGATAACAGAATGCACACCTCCCTTCTGGGGATTCCCACCGAAAACCACAACTCTGCCCGGCGGCGGGGCTCAGGGGCTGAGTGTCCACCTAGGAACCAGGAGGTCACAGTTCAGTTCCAGTCAAGGACGCAGGCCCGGGTTGTGGGCTCGATCTCCAGTGGGGGGCGTGCAGGAGGCAGCCGATGCATGATTCTCTCTCATCATGGATGTTTCTCTCTCTCTCTCCCTTCCTCTCTGAAATCAATAAATATATATATATATAAAATATAAAATATATTTAAAAAGTGTTATTCCAAATGAGCGCACAATTACCCAGCCCCCCGGCCGCTCGGCTCATGCGCCTTCTCCCCGAAAGCACTCAGGAGCCCGAGAAACAGCTGCTAGGTGCTTCCACTGGCCAGCCCGAAACGTGCCCACCGTGACGAATCGGCACCTTTTCCCTCCTCCTCCCCCTCCTCCTCCTCCCCCTCCTTGTCATCCTCCCTCCTCCCCCCTCCTCTTCCTCCCCCTCCCCCCTCCTCCTCCCCCTCTTCCTCCATCTCCTTCTCCTCCCGCCCACTCTTCCCCCTATTCCTCCTCCTCCTCCCCCTCTTCTTCCTTCTTCCCCTCCTCTTCCTTTTCCTCCTTCTCCCCCTCCTCCTCCTCTTCCTCCTCCTTCCTCCTCTTCTCCTCCCCTCCCCTCCCCCCTCCTTCCCCTTCTCCTCCTCTTCCTCTTCCTTCTCCTTCCTCCCCCCCTCTTTCTCTTCAGCTTCTGAGTCACTAGTGACTTTGATCTGAGAGAACAGCACCTCCTCCTCCCTCTCGGCCTCAGCTCTCCCAGAGAGGCTGGAGGAAGCGTCTGGAAGGTGTTCTGCGGGAGACCGGGAGCTGAAATGGAATGTCGTCACGATATAGAACAGCCAGCACCCTGCTTGACAGCTGAGAGCGCGGGTTCTGGGAAACAGCGTTTTCGGCGTCAGGCCTGTACGGGAGTGCGCGAGAATTAAAGTAACCGCAGCTGATAGCACAACAAAGGGCCCGTCGTCAATCATCCTTCACCAACGCCAGGCGGCGCTGCCCGGGTGGGAGGGCGCTGTCGGTGGGAGAACGAAGGTGCTCGCTAGGGCTCCTCTGGAAACCCTGCGGGGTCGGGCCTAAACTGGCAGTCAGACATCCCTCTCCCAATCTGGGACTGCTGACTCCTAACCACTCTGCCTGCCTGATGCCCCTAACTGCTCCCCTGCCTGCCTGATGCCCCTAACTGCTCCCCTGCCTGCCTGATGCCCCTAACTGCTCCCCTGCCTGCCTGATGCCCCTAACTGCTCCCCTGCCAGCCTGGTCACCCCTCACCGCCTCTGCCTTGGCCCCCACCAAATGGCTTTGTCCGGAAGGATGTCCGGTCTAATTAGCATATTACCCTTTTATTAGTATGGGTTAGTGAGCAGCACATGCCGTGGGCAGACAGGCCCTGTAAACACGCACACACGAGCCACCCACACTCGCATCATCCATGTGTCAGCCGCATGGGAGACCTGGGCTTGGTCAAAGGTGGTGAGGCCTAGGGGAGGGGGGGACCAGCCACAGGGAGGGCAGGGCCCAGGGTAGCACCAGGGCTGCCCAGAGTGCCAGGGATTTTTATTCTCATAGGAATTCACCATGAGAAAACAGTGGGCACACTGGAGTCGATAGATAGATAGATAGATAGATAGATAGATAGATAGATAGATAGATAGATAGATAGATAGATAGGTGGGTGGGTGGATGGATGGATGGATGGATGGATGGATGGAAGGATGGGTGGATGGATGGATGGATGGATGGATGGATGGATGGATGGATACATGGATGGATAGATGGATGGATGAATAGGTGGATGGATGGATGGATGGATGAATAGGTGGATAGATGGATGAATGGATAGATAGATGGATACATAGATGGATGGATGGATGGATGGATGGATGGATAGATGGATAGGTGGATGGATAGATGGATGGATGGGTGGATGGATGGATGGATGGATGGATGGATGGATGGATGGAAGGATGGATGGATGGATGGATGGATGGATGGATGGATGGATGGATGGATGGATACATGGAAGGATGGATGGATAGATGGATAGGTGGATGGATAGATGGATGGATGAATAGGTGGGTAGATGGATGAATGGATAGATAGATGGATACATAGATGGATGGATGGATGGATGGATGGATGGATGGATGGATGGATGGATAGATGGATAGGTGGATGGATAGATGGATGGATGGGTGGATGGATGGATGGATGGATGGATGGATGGATGGATGGATGGATGGAAGGATGGGTGGATGGAAGGATGGATGAATAGATGGATGGATGGATGGATACATGGATAGATGGATGAATGGACAGATGGATGGATGGATGGATGGATGGATGGATGGATGGATGGATACATAGATGGATGGATGGATAGATGGATAGATGGATAGGTGGATGGATGGATGGATGGATGGATGGATGGAAGGAAGGATGGATGGATGGATGGATGGATGGATGGATGGATGAATGGATAGATAGATGGATGGATGGATGGATGGATGGATGGATGGATGGATGGATGGATGGATGGAAGGATGGGTGGATGGAAGGATGGATGGATAGATAGATGGATGGATGGATAGATGGATGACAGATACGGGACTTAGTAATGGTACCAGGTAGCACTCTCTGAGCTCCAGGCCTTTGCTGAGTGGACTTAGATGCTTGAACTTGGTAATTCTCTCAACTCAGCAGTTAAGTCACATGTCCAGAGTCACACAGCCAGGACGCAGGCGAATGTAGACTCGGCCCCTCCCTCCCTCCTGACGGAGTGGACACGGCTCTGTGGGGTGCTGCAGACTTTGAAGGACATCTGCTTGGTGTTCCCCCAGCACTGGCGTCTGCACCCCACTGTCAGCACCCAGTGGGGAGAGGCAGGTGGGTGCCTACAACAGTACGTGCCAGGCAGGTGCGATCTGGGATGGCTGACACCTGTGGGTCTGAAGCCAGTCAGCCAGGTGGAGTCTGGAGAGGCCCAGCGCTCCCCTCCCCCCTGGCTCTGCCTTCGGAGCCGAGCCCCCCGGGACCCAGGATTAGGGACACTTACAACTAATGCCAAGTAAACAGACAAAATTACCCGTAATTACCCTCCAGTCCCGGGCGCGTGCCGGTCGTTGACCTGTGCGCCCTCCGTCTGTAACGCCCTTTTAAGATTCAGCCTCGGGGAGTCACCGTGGTGACTGACGCTGGTCACGGGCGGGCTCCGGGGCGCGAGGCTTTGGTCAAGGCGCCTTCCAAAGAAACAAGCAATTTAGGGAGATGTGACCTTCGCACGTGGGGTGGGGGGTGCGGGCTCAGGGGCCGTGGCTGCCCAGGCTCAGGGTGGGATAAGGAGGTGGTGACGGTGATGATGATGATGGTGGTGATGATGATGGTGACGGTGAGGATGGTGACGACAGGGCCGCAGACATGGATGGATGGCTCAGCATGTGCTACACATGAATCCTCTTAGCAGGCCTTTCAGATAAATGCTACTGCCCGGCCGGCGTGGCTCAGTGGTTGAGCATCGACCTATGAACCAGGAGGTCGCAGGTCAATTCTCCAGTCAGGGCACATGCCTGGGCTGTGGGCTCCATCCCCAGTGTGGGGCGAGCAGGAGGCAGCTGATCCATGATTCTGTCTCATCATTGATGTTTCTCTCTCTCTCTCTCTCTCCTCTCCCTCCCTCCCTCTCCCTCCCTCTCTCTCCCTCTCTCCCTCCCTCTCTCTCTTCCTCTCTCCCTCTCCCTTCCTCTCTCCCTCTCCCTTCCTCTCTGAAGTCAATAAAAATGTATTTTAGAAAAAGAGTAAATGATTCCGGAGCAGAGACAAATGCTCCTCAGGCAGGTGCGGGGAGCAGCGGGCGGCAGAGAACAAAGGACAGTGGGCTGCCGCGGGGAGCCGCCAGGGTGGGCTGTGCGAGGGGGAGGGGAGGGGAGGGGGCTGGGGTTCTCCTGACACAGCCAGGCAGGAGGAGCCGAGCCTTCCATTCTGTCCCTCCCCTCCCCTCCCCTCCCCTCCCCTCCCCTCCCCTCCCCTCCCCGGGGGCAATCGGGGGGGGGGGGGGCTCTCGGCCAGGATGTAATATGCAGAGGTGAGAGGCTGGGAGGGCCGCTGCTTGCACCATATTTCAAACAAAGACTCGACACCAAAGCGCCCTGGCCGGGGATTTGTCAGAATGCGTGACCGTGACCTAAGGGAGCGATGGAGCTGAGCGGGCAGGGCCTGCGACCTCGGGCTCGGGCTAAGATGAGCCCCGACTGCGGAGACAGAGGAGGGATGCTCGCCATGCGATTACCATTATTTAATCCGATGGCCGAGGCCGTAAACGGCGGGGAGGGAAGTGGGTGGCACCAGAGGCTGTTTTCATCCCGAGACGGAGGGAGACGTAATGGAGGGGAACAGGCAGGGAGGGGGAGGCGGGGAGGTTCCTGAGAGGAAGGGGAGAGGGAGCAGTGGGCAGAGGAGCAGGAGATGAAGGAGAGAGCCTCCCCCCTCCGTCCCCTCCCTCCTCCTCCCTCCCCTCCCTCCTCCTCCTCCCTCCCTCCCTCCCCTCCCTCTGTCTCCTCCCTCCCCTCCCTCCCTCCCTCCCCTCCCTCCCCTCCCTCCTCCTCCTCCCTCCCTCCCTCCCTCCCCTCCCTCCCCTCCCTCCCTCCCTCCCCTCCCTCCCCTCCCTGCGCATTCAGCCTGGTCTTGGGGGGCACATGGGGTCAGGGAGGGGCCAGGGGCTTGGGGGGAAGTGATCAGGGAGGGCATGACCTGTCCCAGCCTGTGGAGTCAGGGTGTGGCAGGCCATCAGCCTCCCCAGTCTGGGGTCCAGGGCCACCAGCAAACCTGGGCACCCCATTCTAGGAAGCTGGGCCCAGTGGCGGGCTGTGCGTGTGTGTGCGTGTGTGCGCGTCTGTGTGTGTCTGTGTGTCTGTGTGCGTCTGTGTGTGTCTGTGTGTCTGTGTGTCTGTGTGTGTGCGTCTGTGTGTGTCTGTGTGTGTCTCTGTCTGTGTGTGTGTCTGTGTGTGTGTGTCTGTGTGTATGTGTGTGAGTGTGTGTGTATCTGTGTGTCTGTGTGTGTCTGTGTGTGTCTCTGTCTGTGTGTGTGTCTCTGTGTGTGTGTCTCTGTGTGTGTATGTGTGTGAGTGTGTGTATCTGTGTGTCTTTGTGTGTGTGTGTGTGAGTGTGTGTGTGTGTGTATGTGTGTGAGTGTGTGTGTATCTGTGTGTCTGTGTGTGTATCCGTGTGTGTGTGTGTGTGTGTGTGTGTACAGTGCTTTGGGGTCAGTGAGGACCAGGGTTGGGGAAACAGGCTAGTGGGGGTCAGAGGGCTGGGGGTCCGTCCACTAGGTTCCTGAGAAGTGGATTGTGCCCCTCGGACAGTGTCCAGTCCCTGGCAGTGTCCGCCCTGAGCTGTGGCCCCGGGGGCTCCGGGCTGGGGCTGGGTCACCTCGCTGCCCCCAAAGCCAGAGCAGAGACTCTGGGCTCTGCCCGTCTGAGTGCCAGGCCGGGGGTGGAGCTGCGGGCACCGGGCTGAGCAGAAGCAGGCCCTCGCTCCGCAGCTTGTCCTCCCGCCGCGTGGAACTTCGCATCTATTTCCTAAAGCCCCCCCCCCCCCCCCCCGGCTGCCCAGGTTCAGGTGCAGCTGAGACGGGTCAGCTGGTGGCTGTCAGGACCCATGGAGGCGGAGTGACCGCGGTGCTTCGTGGAAGGAACCGGCAGCCGGGCAGGGGCTGGGGGAGCTTCCGAGCCAGGCACCCAGGTGGTGGGTTCGAGGGCAGCGGGCCGCCAGGTGGGCCAGCCAGGGCCCTGGCTCCTGCCCCGGTGCCGCCGGTCAGGGCATGTTCCGTGGAGAGATTGCCTCGTTTCACACGAGCGGGGCAGGCCGCGGGCCGCTCGCACCCGGGGCCTGGGAGACGGGAGGGGGAGGCCGAGCTTCCCAGCCCCGGCTGGGCTCCCGGCTCCGAAGCAGCGGGGCCACCGGGCCTGTCACTGAAACAGCCTGCAGGGCCGGGTCTGTGCCTCCGCGGGTGCCCAGGAGGCGTGCCCCTTGCCCAGCACTCAGCACCCAGCACCCAGCACCCAGCACGGGGCAGGGTGCGGGCTCGGGTGCGGGCCGCGGGAGAGGCTGGGAGCCACGTGACGGAAGAGGCAGCTGCCCCTCCCCCTCACTCACCAGGGACTGGGCCCAGGTCGGCGGCAGGAGGGAGCCAGTGGGCGCAGGCGCAGCCGGGTGCTGGTGGCTTTAGGCTCCGTGAGGGCCCTGGGCCAGGGGAGCTGGAGGCAGGGCACAGGGGGGCTGGAGCCTGTGGGTGACCCTGAGGGAGGCCTGCGTGGGCACGAGGACCCGGTGCCCCCGGGAGGCAGCGAGGCCTGTGGGAGGCCCACCGTCTGCTCAGGTGAGGCCTGGGCCTCCAGCTTCTCCTCTGCAGAACAGGGTGAGGACAGGGCCTGCTGCGGGGTGGCCCTGAGAACGGGTGGGTGAGTGTGGGGGCTCTGCAGGCTGCAGGGGTGGGTGAGTGGGCGGGGGGGGGGGGCGCTCTGCAGACCCGGGTAGAGGCTAACACGTTTTCAGTCGACAAAAACCCGTGGTTAGCGTAAAATTAAGCCTCTGTGTCTCTCTCTCTCTCTCTCTCTCTCTCTCTCTCTCTCTCTCTCTGTGTGTGTGTGTGTGTGTGTGTGTGTGTCTCTCTCTCTCCCTCTCCCTCTGTCTCTGCCTCCCCTCCTGGCTCTGGCTCCGCCCCTCCCCGCCCCCATGCCCGGGCACATGGGTGAAGCTGTGGCGGAGGCTGTGACCTTCCTGTCCCTGGTCCTTCGTGGCTCTGGTGGCAGTTTCTGTTCCCAGGACGGATGGTCCCTCCCTGGGGGTCCTGACCCCCCGCTGTGGGGAGCGGAGCGTGTCTGCGGCTCTCCCCCATGAGTCCTTCTCACCTGCCCCACGCCCTGCGTGCCGCCGCACAAACTCATCTCCCGTCTGCCTTGGATCTCATGCATTTCCCTCCTCACAGACTGATCCGTGGAGAGCGGCCCTTTATCAGTCGCTCCGTTCTGCTGCTCAGAGGCCCTGGGGGCCTGGCGCTCGGGGAGCCTGGGGGGAGTCTGGGGGCATGGGGAGCCCTCTGTGAGCGAGCGGGCACCGGCCCAGGGTCCTCTTCCCTGCACTCCGCGGCGTTAGTATGAGATAACGCAGGTCTCGGCGAGCGCCCTTTGGCTCTGGGAAAATTACGCCGGACACTTCCCATGTGGATCAGGTGATTAACCGGCCGTTTCCTCCAGCAGAACGTGAAGGGGGCGAGACGCACGCTCATTCAGATCATTAAAGAGCCATTGGGGGCGCGGCGCGGGGAGTGCGGCCGCCGTTAACCTGCGAGCTGCCCCATTCTCCACACCTCGCTGCGGGGGGGGGGGGGGGGGGGCCGGCTCCCCGGGCCCAGGAGCCCAGAGCCCGGCCGCCACGTCAGGTGTAACTGAGTGGCCCCAGCTTAAGGGAGGGGGTGGAGCGTTCTGTCAGGAAGGGGCGGGGCTGGCTGTCATTGTCCCCCCGGTCAGCCTGCCTCTTTCTGTCCACCCAGGTTCGCATGTGTATGTGTGCATGTGCGCGTGAGTGTGAGTGTGCATGTGTGTGTGTGTGCATGTGAGCCTATGTGTGTGTGAATGTGTATGTGTGTGCATGCATGTGATTGTGCATGCATGAGTGTGTGAATTTGAGCATGCATGTGTGAATGTGCATGCATGTGAGCGTGTGTGTGCGTGTGTGTGTGTGTGTGTGTGTGTGTGTAGCACCAGGGTGGCCCCTGAGGCGGCCGGTTTAGAAACCTGGCGGCCAGGAAACGGGCAGAGCTCGGGGCTGCGACTGCCGCCTGGGGAAAGGGAGTCACACTGTGACGGAGCCCTCCTCAAGGTCAAGGTCACCTTCACCTCTCGCCTGGCAGTGGCCGCCTGCCTACTCATGACCTCTCCTGCGCTTGTGCCGCCCTGAGGCCGAAGGTCAAAGGCCCAGGCTTGGGAGCGGGGACTGTCCTCCTCCTCACTGCTGGGCGTGGTCGGGGCCCCGGGCAGGCTCCCCGCTGTTTCATGGGCCCGAGAGAAGGGAGGTCCTGGGTGAGGTCCAGAGCCAGCCAGGCCGCCGCCGGGAGGTGACACTTGGAGTTTTGGAGGAGGCGGCGGTAGAAGGAGAAGCAGGCAGGAGCGGGACCAAGGTCAAGGGCAGAAGGACTGATGGGGAGGGAGCTCCCGGGGAGGAGAGGGCGGGAGCATCCGGGGAAGCTGTGCTTTGCAGAGGGACAGACAGACAGACTGCCCATCGCTGGTTTTAACAGCTGCTTGGGGCCGAGACCTTTTTGTTTTGTTTTTATAAATCTTTACTGTGGAAAGTATCACCTGTGTCCCCTTCTCCCGGCTGAGCCCCTCCAGCCCAGCCCTGCCCCTCCCCAGGCCTTCAGCACCCACTGTCTGTCCGTGGGGGATGCACAGCGCACAAAGGTCTGGTTGGTCACCTCCCGCCGCCCCCCCCCGCCCCCCCCCCCCCCCCCCGCCTTCCCTCCCGGTTCCGCGCTCGGTTCCCTGCTCCCGTGTCTGAGACCTTTTCGGCTGAAGGAGAGCTCCTGGCCCCGCGGCCACAGCGCCCAGCCCACCTCCTTCCTGCGGCCCAGCCTGGCCCTTTCCAGCGCAGCCGGTCCCTGGATGCATGCGGGTGCGGGTGCGGGTGTGGGTGGGGGTGTGGGTGCGGGTGTGGGTGTGGGTGTGGGTGCGGGTGCGTAGTAGGTGGGCTCTCTATGTCACTGGAAATCAGCACACACTGCCGTCGGCAGGGGAGACCTGGGGGGCGGGGAGGAGACCCTGAGCTGAGCCGGCAGGTCCTGGTGGTGCCGGTCAAAGGTCAAGGCGAAGCCTCCCGCGGAGAGCAGGGTCTCTTCGGCGGCAGGAGCGTGGGGCCCACCGGCAGGAACCCCTCCTCCACCAGATGAGGGGCTGGGGGCGCAGAGTCCTGACCGCAGCGCCTGGCAGACTTGGAGTTTGGGGGGGAGGCAGCTGCAGGTGGGAACGCTGAGCCCCCCGTGGAGTGGGCGGTGCAGGCCCTTCCCAGCCCAGGGGTCCAGCGACCTCTGCAGCCCACGCGTTTTTTTAAAAACACTGGCCACTTGGGGTGACATTCAGACAGGGGTCCCACGCTAAGCGTCTCCCCGTCTCTCGGAGCCGCAGCCGGTTCCCAGGCTCAGGCTGTGACGGCAGCCAATGGGGCCCGTGTGCTGTGGCCTCGTCCGCCTCCACCGGGAAACCGCGAGGAGCAGGGAGACGCCCCAAAGTCTCGTCCTGCAGTCAGTCCTCATTCCAACCGAGAGGCCGCAGGCGCTGCTTTCATATTGGGGGACCGTGGCTTCTCCTCAGAAATGAAGCTGTCCAGCGATCGCCTCCATGAGGGAGCGGGCAGGGCGGGGGGGTGGGGGGCTGCGCTTTAGGGCTGATCTTCCAGGCTCCTCCCCAAGTGGCTGTGAGCCAGGCAGCTCCTGGCCTAGAGGGCCTTTGCCTGGGGTGGGGGCTCCCCCAAGAGCCAGGGCCCCATCTGTGTGCCGTATGCCCCCCCTCAGCCCCTGTTCGTGCTCGAGGCTGGGAGGGGTACCCAGCCCTCTCGGCCCTGACCCGCCCCCTGGGCCTGCGCCCGGGCTTGAGTGTGGACTGGAGCCTCCTGGGCCTGGGCCGCCCTCCAGCCCTCGGGGCCCTGCTGGGCCTCAGGTGGCGGGTTCCTGCCTCCCCATGAGGGCCGCCTCCACCCGCCCCCGTTATTGCTCGTGTTGATTTGCATGCCATTTTGCTTTCTGTTGCCATAGCAACACCTACCAATTGGCCTAAGGATAATAGAGGGGCTCTAGGGGCAGGTGGGGGGCCCCAAGACCGGTTTTGGCTTTTGAAGATGAAGGTGGAGATTTCACCGGTGCTCCCCTCCTCCCGGCTGCTTGGTCACTGCGGCCCCGAGTGGCCCTCCACCAAGGGCCGGTCCCTCCTGCCCGGGAGGGGGCAGCCTCCCTCCGAAGGAGCAGTGTGCGGGGATCCAGGACCAGGGAAGGGCTGCGGGCAGCAGGGGCCCGGGAGGGGCCGGAGCCCAGCGAGGCAGGGGCCCTCCTCTCGGTGGTGATGTCTCCTCTCCAGTGTCTGTCTGTCCCATCTCCCCACGCTTCCTCCCCCCTCCCGCCTCCTCTCTGCAAAACCCCAGCATTGCTTCATGGCTCAGGGCCCAGCTTCTGGGCCAAATGCAGAGAAACAGCCCCTAATTCCTTACGCGTGTCCAGCCCGGAGCTTAAAAATGCACCCACAGCCGCCACCTAGGTCCAGTGAGGCGGGGGCCCGGGCTGGGCACCCTCCCAGGTAAAGATGAGCACACTGGGCCGGGGGAGGGCCAGGGGGCGTGGGAGGCGGGGATGCGGATGGGTTACCCCTCCGCCTGCAGCCACGTCGTGCCGGTAGTCTGAAACGGGTCCAGGTGGGGTATTTACACCACGGAAATGGGCGAAGGCCCGGTGTCCACCTGGCCCCTCCCCTTCTCCCAGCCGTCTGGTTAGTGCCCTGGACTTTATGTCTCTCAGCGGGAAATGCTCCCTTTGGGGGAGCCCCTGGGAGGAAGGGCTGTGCTGGGCTGAGGCGGGCAAGGTGGTCCTGCGCCCGGGGCACGGAGAGCCGCTGGGGGCGGGGCTGGCGTCCCCGGGAGCGTAACCGTGATGAGCCCCGCTCATTCCCTCCGGCTGGGCCTCCTGCAGAGCCTCCTTATAAATGCCAGTCAAGCCTATGATTCCCCTCTCATTATTCAGCGAGGAGAAGGCGGATTAAAAATACATGATGGCATTTTCCAGGCCGGATCGCTCTGGGTGGCAGGGTGTTTATCAGGGGCTGCGAGGCCAGCTCCCCCCAGCCGCCCCCACCCCCCAGCCCCTCGGCCCACCTGCCTCCCTCACTGGGGCATCTGCTGTCGGGAAGCGGGCGCGGCTCCTGCCAAAAACACGCGTCCTCCGTGCCTTATCACCGCTGGGGTCGCTGGCACTGAGGGGTCTAAGCAAGTGGAAGCAGTGCAGGCCGAGTAGACAGTTCAGCCCCACATCGGGGGAGGGGCGGGAGAAGAAGGGGGAGGGGGGCGGGCCGAAAGGCAGCCCGCGCCCTTGTGAAGCCATCGCGGTAAGTGTTAGCAACCAGCCCTGGGGGGGGGGGAGGGAATCCCTGTTGGTCGCGCTTGCCGTGGTGTAAACGCTCCCACCGTGGCCAGTTTCCAGCTGCCGACGTGAAATGCTCATCTGGGCAAGGCGCTCCCGCACGCCCGCCCACACCACTGGCCTCTGCTCTGACCTTCGCTCTCTTTTCTGCTGAGACGTGAACAACGAGCAAGCAGATAACCTTCCTCTGCTGGGAAAGGGCCAGAGGACTGGCCAGAAGCCGCGTGCGAGGATGAGAGTCGCTGGGAGGCCTCCGAACAGCCCCGCCCGAGGCCAGCCCAGGCCCCAGGCAAAGGCCGCAGGGCTGGGGTGGGGGCAGAGCCCAGTCAAGGCTGCTCTAGAGCGCCCTGTGCAGGTCGGGGTGGCTCAGGGCACCGGGATCCATTCCGGAAGAAGCATGCAGAGCTGGCACCTGGCCAGAGCGGTGGAAGCTCAGTTTCCTCGTCTGTAAAATGGGGAGAGTGGTTGTGAGAACGAAACGAGCTGACGCGTTGAATGCTTGAGGAGTAACTAGAAAGTGCGGTTCGGGTGGATGAGATAGCTGTAATAATAAAAGCATAATATGCTAATTAGACCAGACGTCCTTCCGGACGACCTTCCGGACAAAGCCAGGGCTGCAAGGGAAGCCCAGGTCCCGGGTGCCACAAGGAAGCCAGTGCAGGCCGGAAGGAAGGCCTACTCTTGCATGAATTTTATGCATTGGGCCTCTAGTCCTATCTAATAAAAGAGTAATATGCAAATTGATTGTCACTCCAACACACAAGATGGCTGCCCCCATGTGGTCAAAGATCCTGCCCCCATGTGGACACAAGATGGCCGCCACAAGATGGCCAGCAGGAGAGAGCAGTTGGGAGGGACCAGACCTGTAAGGGAGGACAGTTGGGGGCAACTGGGCCTGCAGGGGAGGGCAGTTAGGGATGACCAGGCCTTTAGGGGAGGGCAGTTAGGGGTGACCAGGCCTTTAGGGGAGGGCAGTTAGGGGTGACCAGGCCTTTAGGGGAGGGCAGTTAGGGGTGACCAGGCCTTTAGGGGAGGGCAGTTGGGGGTGACCAGGCCTGCAGAGGAGGGCAGTTAGAGGTGACCAGGCCTGCAGGGGAGGGCAGTTAGGGGCAATCAGGCTGGCAAGGGAGCAGTTAGGCATCAATCAGGCTGGCAGGGGAGTGGTTAGGGGGTGATAAGGCTGGCAGGCAGAAGGGGTTAGGGGAAATCAGGAAGGCAGGCAAGCGAGCAGTTGGGAGCCAGCAGTCCTGGATTGTGAGAGGGATGTCTGGCTGCCCATTTAGGCCTGATCCCTAAACGGGGTCCCAGATTGGAGAGGGTGCAGGCTGGGCTGAGAGACACCCACCCCCACATGCATGAATTTCGTGCACTGGGCCTCTAGTGTCTATATAAGTACCTGCACCACCCAGCTGGGGACGGGGAGCCGTAGGCCACATGAGCACGCGCTCAGGGCTTGGAGAGCGTATCTCCAGCAAGAACGGCCGGAGGAAATCGGAGCCGTTACTGCGATGGGAGACTGAGACTTTCAAACACACAGAGCGGTGAGTAGCTAGAATTGAAAGGAAGAGCAAAAACATGGACGCACAGAGCAGCGCCGGTCCTTGTCGTCACGGCTCAGGGCAGCGTCCTGCCCGCCTGCTAGCCCAGCACCCCCATCCCGAGCTCCTTCAGAACCGCAGGCCTCGGGGGCTGATGGGTGTCCACTGAACGGGTCCCGGGGCGGACACCAGCCCGCCTCCCAGCACCGACAGCCCCTCCACCCGCGTCTCAGATGAGGGACTGGGTTCCCTGGGCTTCGAGTTCTTGCTGGGGTGCCAATGGTTGCTAGTGAAACATCGGGTTGCCGTCCTCAGATATGACTCGTACATTTTCAGTGGGGTCTCTCGGTGCCTCGCCAGACGGAATGACGCTCTGTGACAGGACCTCTTTGGGGCAGAGTCTTTCATTTCTCCTCAAAGTCTAACCCCAGGCACACGGTCACGTTGTCCACGCGGGCGGCTGGTGCCTTCCTGCTCCCTCCCTCTCTCCCTCCCCCGCCTGCCTTTCCTCCCCTTCCGGAATCGGGGACTCCATGGGGGGGGGCGGCATTTGCAGGCGGCTGGAGTTTGGGCAGGGGGATCGGAGCTGGGGCTGGGGGCGGACGTGGGGTCCGCAGGCTCAGCGAGCTGGACGGTGCTGTCGGCCAGAACCAACACGAACGCCGCGTGGTGGGTCCCCAGGCGCCCCGTGTCCCTGGGAGAGCCGGCGCCCGCCTCTCTCTTTGTTTCCTGTCTCCCCGCTCACCATGGGCCCCCAGCAGAGGCCCGGGAGAATTCCTCCCTCCCTCCATGCAGACCCCACAGGACTGAGGACAGCACCCCACCCCATGTCCCAGGCGGGAGCTTCCTCCACCCCTCCCTGTCCCCGCAGCCTCCGGAACCTGTCGTCCTGCCCCCCCCCCCCACACACACACGCAGTTTCCGCAGCCTCCTCTCCCGAGTCCGCCTTCAGCGTGGAGGCAGCCCGCCGGCACCTTGTTAGCGTGATTCAGTGCTAAGTGGTCTGATTAAACGGGGCTTTCGGGGCCCAGCTGGAGGTGATCAGCTCCAGCGAGGAATGTGCTTTACCTCAAACTGGGCGGCTTCACCCCAGGAAGGAGAAACAGCCCCGCTGCTCCCTGGCCCTGATTCGCGTCTCGCTGACGGCGCCTGGGCTGAGCTGATGGGCCATTTGCAGGGACGGTTGGATGGAGCCAGATTCCGTGGCGGAAAATGGCATCTCCTGTGGCCACTTAAGAGAAAGTAAACCGTGAGCAAGGCAGGGCTGGCGGCCTTCCGGTGCGGAGGGATCGACACGCCGGTCACGGCGGGGGCCGGCCTGCCGCAGCTGTGCCCGGGCCTCTGCCACGCTCCTGTGCGCACGTCGGGCCCGGTCCACAGGCCAGCCTGCGTCCGGCAGCCTCTGCTGCCCCCGAGATGCGGCCCAGTGGGGGTGTCTGGGGGAGGCAGGCGGGACCTTGAGGTCCAGGTCTTGGTGCCACGCCGACGGACCTGGGTTGGACTCTGGCTCTGCTACTTGCTCGCTGTGTGACCTCAGGAGAGTGACTTAACCTCTCTGGTCCCCAGAACCCTGGTCTGTGAAATGGAGATAGTAATACAAACTTCCTCACGGCGTGAGTCTGAGAATCGAATGAGAGGCGAGCGAAGTGCGCCGTGCGGGGCTGGCACACAGCCAGGGTGCGGGAGGTGGCTGTCCTCTCGTGCCGGGTGGGCAGGGGTGTTTGTGGAGGTCCTGGGGGGGTGGCGGGGATGGGGCATTGGTGTGAGCCGTGTGGCGGGGCCGCCCTGGGTTGGGGGGCCTCTCGGCCGAGCGCACCGGGCTGCTGCGGCATTGGCGACTTCAGGGAACAGCATGTCGGTGATGGATGAGACTTTAATTAAAGTAATGAGATGTTTATAACGGTGGTTATCTCCAAAATTAGACTATTTAGCAATTATTCCTGGGGACTGTTCCCCGGGTAGATGACTCACTTCTTAGTACCAGCGTGGGGTGGGGAGTGGGATTTTCCCAGCATCCCCTGGGCTGTGACGGGGCAGTGACGGGCAGTGATGGGCAGTGATGGGACAGGGTTCCCCCGGAGAACAGGGCGTGGCTTCTGCAGAGGTTTCTTCCCGGAGGAGGGAGGGTTTGGTGACCCCCGGCACTGGCCGCACTGGCCAGTGGTGAGAAGGTAGGTCAGAGAGGGGGCGTTTGGCCTCGGGACCCGAAGAGCTGGGTGCAGGTCTGGCCTTTGCACTGCTCCCCGGTCCTGCCTCTTTGAGCCCCATTTGCACCTGTGAAGTGGGGTGAAGACTCACAGGCTGCTGGGAAGAACAAGGAGTGAGGGGAGCAAACACTTTATAATCTCCCCTGGCACCAGCCCCCTGGTCACCCCAGCCCGTTCCAGAACATTCCTAATCAAACGGCAGGCCAGCCCCCTCCCTGGGCAGGCCCTCCGCCCCTCAGCATCAGTGACGGCCGTGGAAACAAGCAAACGAGCAGGCCTCACAGGCCCAGCCACGTGAGAGGCAGGGGCTCCGGGCAGAGGGCAGAGGGCAGAGGGCAGAGGGCAGAGGGCAGAGCTGTGGGTTCTGCCCTCCGTGGCCGGAAGGTGTGTGATTCGAGCCCAGTCCTTAGCTACCTACCTGGGCCACCGGTTTCCTCCGCAGAAACGTCCCGCTCATGGTCACCGGCCGGTTCACCGCCGGGGGAGGCGGGAGGACGGACGGCGATGGCCCTGGAGAGGCGCACCGCGAGCCTCGGACCCCTCATCGCAGACACGGGGGTCCCAGGACAGAGGCCCCCAGCGGCCACCCGCCCAGGCCCCGCCCTCCCTACGCAGCAGGGCGCTGTCCAGAGACCAGAGGGGCACCCCATGTCCCAGGACCACACACACGGCCAGGTGTGGTCACGTGGGATAAAGCCCGGCCTCGTGCTCTCTGAGGCTGTCCCCAACTTCCACGCTTCGGCCGTGATTCTTGGTGGCAACGTTTTCAATGAAATTTATTTAACTTTCCCCACGCGCCAGGCATGATGTGAAGTGCTTCTCACGCGTCATCACAATGACTGCTCATCATAGCCCTGCGAAGCTCGTCCTTATTGTTGCTGTTGTTCCCGTGTAACAGATGGGGACGCCGACACAGAGAGGCTGAGAGATCTACCCGAGGTCACACAGCAATAGGGACCCAGGTCCGTGTCCCTGCGAAGTTTGTACTCCAACCACTCCAGGCACTGCCTCCGTCCCTGCATACCCTTGTGCCCACCTGCTCTTCCAGCAAGAGCCGGGCGCTGGGAAGGGGCGAGGCCCTGGGTGGGAGCGGGGGAGGGGGGCCCACAGGCAGCAGCCGGAGAAATGACCCGCAGCTGCCTGGGGAGGCCGCAGCACCGTCCCGGCTTTGATCCCCCCGTGCGGGGCTGGCCAGGACGGCACTGGGCCCAGGGGGCCTCCGACGCGGTAGCCATGACCTCCACGGGGGGGGGGGCAGCCCCCTGGGAGGGGGCAGCGAGGGGAAGGACCAATGGCCGATGTGGGGTGGATCTTGCCCAGCAACAGCTGCCCAGACGGAAGCTGCCCCTCCCACATCCTCTCGGAGCCTTGGCTTTGCGGAGCGGGAAACCCCGGCGGGCGTGGGCGGGGCCGATTCCCAGAGCAGAGCCGGCTCCCTGCCTCTCCTGGCTGAGCTGGGAGACGCCCACTTCCCCGGGCCTGCAGGGGGGGACAGGACTGCAGACTGCCCCTGAGGGTCCTGGCCTGCAGGTGCCGTCAGTCAGCCGCCTGCCCCCACCCCCAGGGCTCCCCCCAGACCCTCCCAGCAAAGACTCCTCTGCAGGCAGGGAGCTGGGCTGAGCCCTGGGGGAGGGGTCTGCCCTCCATCGCCCCTCATTTCCAGCTCCCCTCCCCCCAGTGGAAACCCTCCATTCCCTGGGGGGCCTGAGGACCCAGATAAATCCCTCCGTGGAGACGAGGGCCCAGAGCAGGGAGCGGCAGCCCAGGCAGGGCGCCGGCAGCAGGCGTATAAAGCTCCCACCCGCTAGGAGGTGCCGTGCGCACGGTGGGCTCCCTGGGCGGTGGGTGAGGTGGGAGCGAGCCCCAAACGCACACATTCCAGAGCCCAGGGGTCAGGGGTCGTTGCGCAGGGAGGCTGGGGCCCAGCAAGCGAGGCGTTTAGAAACAGGAACCCACTCACCCCTTCACCGAGGCCCGGGAGCCGAGCGATCCCGGCTGGTCCGCCCAGGTGCCCATGGGGGGGGGGGGCGGTGTCGGACCCGAGCCGAGGGATGCCATCAGCTGTTGCCACCCCGAGGTGCCTGCACCCCCACCTGTCGACATGTTTTCAAACCAGGAATTGGGAGTTTCCGTGTCTGGGGCTGGGTCTGACGTGGAGAGCACCGTAAAGACAACCGCACGCAGCGGGCCGGCGGGGAGGACGCGGGGAAGGGGCCGGAGGAGAGAGGTGCCCGGAACCCGCTTCGGGTGCCCTCCTGCCCGCAGGACACACACGGCTTAGCCGGGCCAGGACAGCTGTGCCACGGGGCACAGAGCCCGGCCAGCTCCCCCTCCTGAGCGCCCTGTGGCCGCCCCCCTGTCTGCCTTTGTCCCCACACACTGCCCTCCTCTGCTGTTAGCGCCCCTGGCTCTGCCCTGCCACAGGGAGCGTTTTTAAAAAATGTTTATTGGTTTCAGAGGAAGGGAGAGGGAGAGGGAGAAACATCAATGATGAGAGAGAATCATGGATCTGCTGCCTCCTGCATGCCCCCCCCCCCCCCCCACACACACACACACACACACTGGGGATTGGCCCGCAACCCGGGCACGTGCCCTGACCAGGAATCGAACCATGACCTCCTGGTTCACAGGTCGATGCTCAACCCCTGAGCCACGCCGGCCGGCCGGGCCAGAAAGCATTTTGAAATGCGACCCTCCGCCAGCTTCCCCAAACCCAGGTGAAGGGAGGAGGTAGCAGAGGGTCCCCCAGGGCCCTCACCTGCAATCAGCCCCCCAGCCCCCCTCATGCCTTCTCACTGACCCCCACCTCCCCCAGAGGCCCGTGGGGTGTGTCCTGCCCCAAAGCCCTGGCTCCCGGCCCCTCGCCTGCTCTCCCAGCGCCCCGCCGGCTGACAGAACGGTGAGCACAGAGCCGGCCTCTCTCAGTCAGAATCAATGACAGGGCGGCTCTCAGGCAGCTGGGGAGGAGGGAGGAAGCGCCTGGTGTCAGAGCCCAGGCAGGCGGTTACGGAACCTGTTAGGGCTCCAGTCGCCTCGGGGCACGCTGCTCTTTGGGGGACCTCTCACTCACAGGAGGGGCCGGGACAGCTCCACCGGAGCCTTACCAATGCACTCTTGGGGAGGGGCGGGGGGTGTCGGGGGGGGGGGTGGCTGTGACTCAGGGAGCCCCGAGCTGCGGCTGGCAGTGGTGCCCGGGAGTCCTGGGGTCTCAGAGGAGGGAGCCCACACACAGCTGGTCCTTCCGCGCTGAGAGGAGCCTGGACGGACGTAGATTGGAGCGGGGTGGGGGGAGGGGGGTTGTGCCCAGCGGGGGGGGGTCTCTTTGTCTCTCTCCTGTCCTCCTCACTGGCGGGAAGCCAGCACCTGGGCATGGCCCGCGCCCCACAGGCCTCGCCAGGCTCCTCCCGCTGAGTGCACTGGCCGCCCGCTCCCCTGAGAGGGGAAGGCGTGGGGTGGGGCTGGCACCGCCATTGGCCCAGGAGGGACAGGAGTAGCTCGCGTCCTTGTCCCTTTGCGCCTTGCCCCGGAGAAGGGCTGGGGTGACCGCGTTGACCCCGTCCTCTCCCCGGAGAGAGAGAATCACAGAGGGTCTGGGTGAGGCGGCCGGTGTGGCTGAGACGCAGGGGCTTTGCCCTCCTCACCCATCTTCCTGGGCAGCTCCCTGTTTCCTCGCCTGTAAAATGGGGGGACGATGGGGGGGGGGCGGGTCGGAGGCTGAGGCAGGCTGGCTGCCTACCCAGCAGGCCCAGGCGGGGGCAGGGAGGCCGGGGGAAGCGGAGGCACTGGGCGGTGGCAGTCATTGCCAGGAAGGGCTCCAAGAGCGAGAGCCGGTGCAGAGCCCGCTGAGCGTGGGGACTGGCTGGGAAGCCCCCCCGCGGGCCCGTGCTGGGGGTGGGGTGAAGTCCCCGCAGCCGCTCACTGCCCCTGCGCCCGTGCGGGAAAGGAAGGAGGGAAAGAACGAAGTCCCGTGAATTGGGAAGGGAGCCGAGTGCTTCCCGATGGGAGTGGCTGGAAGTTGGGGAGGGGACCCGGGAGCCGAGCCCAGGTCCCTGCAGCCTTGACCGGGACGGACCCCGGCGAGGGCCCGGGGCCCGCGGTGCAGAGCTGGATGGAAGCCCCTGGCCCCGCCCCGGGGAGAGCTGGGAGTGAGGTGGTGAGCCTCGGGGCAAACCCTCCCAGACTGGTCCCCCTCCCGGTGCCACCACAGCCCCTCCATCAGGTGCCTCGTGGGAGGCCCAGCAGGGTGCTGGTAACCATGACAACAGATGTTGGCAGCATCTCCCATCAAGGTAGCAGGGAGTGAGTGGGCCCTGGTCCGTGAAGCTAATGGCATTGGGTGGGCAGAGAGAAGGCCACACGCCCACCGTGGGCCCAGCACTGGCCAAGTGTCCCCCACAGTCTTGTGAGGAAACTGGGGTGCAGACAAGGCCAAACACCTGCCCCAAATTCAGAGCTCGAAGCCAGTGGCGAAGCTGGGATTGGAACCCAGTGCCCTCTGACCTCACTGTCTTCCCACTAGGCCATCCTGTCTCGGGACCACACACCTGTAACTCATGAGTCACCCTGTCACCCCGAACGGGGCTACCGTCAGTGCCTTCACGCGGGGAAGAGCAGAGAGGGCCGAGAGGGCAGAGGGGACGCGGCACGGGACGGCGTGGGGCTGATATTCCCATTAAATAAATGCATTTCGCTAATTGGGTTACGCAGACGGCATAATACACTCCCGGCTTTCCAACAGGATGCTAATGAATTGTGTGAAGGACTTAATCACGTTAGCGTCCAGGAAGCTGGTTAGAGACGCGATTCGAGAGCGGGAGGGGGGGGGTACAGCTTTCAAAAGGTTTGAGACTCGGGAGCTTCCCCGAGCCGCCCTGGGCCCGGCTCTGAGAGGCAACAGGCCGCGTGCTGGGTGCGGGAGAGGATGGGGGTTTGTGCTGCAGAGGGTGGAACTCGCCATCCCACCAAGCCGGCCAGCGAGCGTGCACACGCAAGGCTACCCTTCAAACCGCGTGCAGACACACGTGTGCACAGGCGAACGCACGTGTATACGCACACACGCCGTCCCACGCTCACGAGCACGTGCACACGCCCCTGAGCAGCTCTGTGGGGATCAGGCCTCATTAATGGGATAACTGGCTCCTCTGGCAGCTTCCCTGGGATGGCCGCAGAGCGCACGGGGTTCTAATTAGCATAACAAAATCCCGCGAAAGAGGAGGGGTCGGTGCGAGGCCTCCCGGTAATTAGCCAGAACAATTACTGCAGTGGAGTATCTCCCGCCAAGATGCCAGGGCCGCACTGAGCGCGTGCACGGGGAGTCAGTCCAGAGAAGGCAACACAAGGCCGTGCTGAGGGCTGCTCCCCGAGGGCGGGCACGCAGGGTTGCAAGCAGCGCACACCTGCCCCACGCCTCGCCCGTGCACTCGCCCACGCCGCCATCCACCCCTTCAGCAAACCCCAGGGGCAGGGGCCCCGTGGCGCAGGCCTCCTGCTCTGTGCCCTGCCCCCCAGATCTTGCTCCGTGTACCCGCCGCTCACTGGCGCCAGCCTTCTGTGCGTGTGCTGAGGGATGGGGACGCGCGGGTGAGCGGGTCAGCCCTGTCGGGAATGTCACATCAGGCAGGGCCCGGCCCGCATCCCAGGGGACGAGGCCGAGCGGGGCTCAGAGGGCGCACGGAGGGCACCTTCCCCTGCCCGGTGGGAAGGGCTCAGGGGAGGCGCCCTCCACCAGGTGCCCAAGGAGAGTCGTCGGCCAGGTGGGCGTGGGAACAGGAGCAGGAAGCACACGCGTGTGCGCCGTGAGGTAAGGCACGGAAGGCAGGAGACAGAGGGGCCACCCGGGCGTGGCTGTGCGCCGCGAGGGCAGGGCTCCGCGGGCGACTGGGGCAATGGGTGTGAGTGGACCGCACAGGTCAAGGCGGGAAGTGACGGGCGACAAAGCTGGGAGAGTCGATGGGGCGGGCGGGAGGGCGGGAGGAGCCTCGAATGCCACCCTCAAGGGCCCATCTTTCTCCTGCAGACCGCGGGGCCCCGAAGGGCTGGGAGCGGGGCAGATGAGGCCGCCAGGGCATGCCGCTGGGTTACCACCTAAGGGACGAAGTCTGGGGCCTGAACTCGAACACTGGCATTTAGAACAGAAGAGTCGAAGATCCATAAACTAGTTTTTATTTTTTTAAATATATTTTTATTGGTTTCAGAGAGGAAGGGAGAGGGAGAGAGAGATAGAAACATCCGTGATGAGAGAATCATGGATCGGCTGCCTCCTGCACGCCCCCCACTGGGGATCGAGCCCACAACCCGGGCCTGTGCCCTGACCGGGAATGGAACTGTGACCTCCTGGTTCATAGGCTGACGCTCAACCCCTGAGCCACACTGGCCGGGCGATCCCTGAACTATTTAAAAGACCTCACTGGCCAGACTTGGTGTCCGATTCAACAGGGGTCAAGGGACACAGTGTGTCCCCGAAACGTTGGCCCTGATCTCCAGGTCTGAGAGCCACAGGCCGGCCTCAGCACCTTCTGCAGGAAGAAACAAACCTGCCAACACAGCATCCGTGGGTCGACGCGGCCCGCAGGCCCCACCGGCTTCCCGCCGGCCTCTTGCGGGCGGTCAGGGCCGCCCAGCCACGGGGCGACTCCCGATGCCCCCGGCGGCAGGTGGAGCCCGGCTGAGGAGCGAACGCACGGGGCGGCCATGATGGTGATGGACTGAGGCACCTCAGTGACTTGGTGGGAGAGGGGGGGCGGGGGGGACACTCGGCCTCGCACTTCCCGGAACTCATTGTTCGCCCGGCCCAGACGCCCGCCGGCTGCTCGGGGCTGGTTTACGGAGGTAACGGTAATGGCTCAGTACGTAAAGGCCTTTACTGTTGTGACGTTGGTGCAATCAATGGGCTCGGCTGGCTCCTGGGATGGGCCCTGTGATGGAGTGGGTGTGCGCTGTGCGGTAGGTGCTTCTGGGAAGAACTCGGGGAGAGAGGAGCGGCCGCCACAGAGCCAGGACGCGTGTTCTGACCTGGTCACACACGTGTGTTCTGACCTGGTCACACACGCGTGTTCTGACCTGGTCACACAGCCAGACGCCGAAACCTCGGGCCCCGGAGGCCTGTGGGCTGGCGCCTGGATGAACCGGAGCCGTCACTCCTTGTTGTTTTTTGTTTGTTTGTTTTTTAATATGTTTTTATTAATTTCTGAGAGGAAGGGGGAGGGAGAGAGAAACATCAATGGTAAGATCAATGATGAGAGAGAATCATGGACCGGCCGCGGGGACCGCGGGGAGAGGACGATCCTGGCAGCAGCCGGGCCCCGGGTCACACTCGGCTCTCAGCTGCTGAGAGGGTTCCGTCCGAACCCCTGATGCAGGCACACAGTGGGGCAGCAGCCTGTCTCCCCCACCCCACCCCCACTTCTGGGGTTTCCTGGTCATGGCGGCAGAGTTTCTCCTGGGAAATTAGGAGATCGGAGAGGCTCCAGGAATTTCTGAGGACAGCAGGGTGCGCGTGCCCACCACACACACACACACACACACACACACACGTTTACACATACTCACATGCATATGCTCACACACATGCTCCTATACATGCATGCTTCCACACAGACATGCTCACACACGTGTTCATCCATACGCGTGTGTACTCACATGCATGTGTTTGCACATGCTCTCACACATGCATATGCATACGCTCACACGCTCACGGCCCTCCCTGCTCTCAGGAGCCCCCCCACCTCACTGGCTGTTCAGCAAACCTTTGTTCCCGCTTCCCGCCACCCTTTCGAGAGGGGCCTGGCTGATGAATATTCACGCTGCGGGACCTCTTCCCAGCCGTTTAAAGGGCCATCCCCCCTCGGCAGAGGCGGTGATTAACGGACACACAGCTGGACCGGGGTCGATGCGGAGCTGCCGGGCGCAGGTCCCAGTCCGCGGAGGGCAGGCTTTCATCTCTCCCTCCTCCTCCGCGGCCCACGGAGCTCCACACGCAGCCAGAGGGGCTCTCGGCCGCACGCTGTGTCCACCCCCCAAATTACCTCCCAGACAACGTGATGACGAGCGGGGCAGGGCCGCCGCCTCCGTACATCCCGCCCGTCCGTGTGGCACCCCCCCCCCCCACCGCTCAGGCCCCCTGCCCGGGGGGCAGCCCCTCATTCAAGAAGCCGGCCGCCCTCCCCACTGGCTGGCCTGGGCCAGGGCACCCGCCTGGGGTGGGCGGTGGGGTGCATCCCCCAGCTCTCCCTCCCGCCTCTCCGCACAGCCCTCCTTCCTCCCCCCAGAGCGGCTGTAACTGACGTTTTCCATCTGACAGGTTCTGTTTTCCCTGCCTCCCGTTGCCAGGGAAACGCAGAGAGAGGCCCGGCAGCCAGGGAGCCGGCAGCCCCTCTCTAAGGCGCCCTGGACATCCACACACGTCCGATAAGGGGCGCCGGCGGGCACGCAGGCTCAGGAAAACACAGCACAGAGCAGGAGGCTGACAGGGAAGAGGTCAGGGAAGGCCCTCGCCGGGTCACCTCGCCCCCCTCGCCCACCTCGCCCCCCTCGCCCCCCTCGCACACCTCGCCCTGTGTCAGCACAGCTCCGATTCTGCTCTGCAGTATTCCAACCCCTCCCCACCTCCACCCCCCGGACCCCTCTGTGCCCCCGGCCCCTGCGCACTTTCCCACGGCCAGGCTGCCGCCAGCAGGAACCTCTCCCCACACACACCTGTCCCACGGGGAACCCCATGATTCCCCTGGGAGCACCCCATGCCACATGCGAGCCTGGAGCCCAGCACCGGCATCGTCTGACTTTGACTTCGCTTTCCACTTCTCCCATCTGCCTCCTGCACGCTGACCTCTGACCCGGTGGGCCCCGCAGAGTCCTGTACTTGTGTGTTCGCACCTCCATTGCCTCAGCTGGAAGGTTCTTCCTCCTGATCCTGCTCAGGTTAGCAAAGTCCCTGCTCACGACCCAGGAGAAATGTCACCTCCGGGCAGAACCCCCACCGCCGTCCCTGGGCAAAGTGCCCCCCACTGACCTCTCAGCTCCTCCGCAGAGCACCCGTGGGTGCGGCAGCAGGCCTGCCGCCCTTCAGCTCTGAGGGCGCTGGGGGCCGAGGGTTTGCCTGCTCCTGCACAGCCCAGCGCATACAGCAGGTGCTCAATAAATGCGGTGTCTTCGTCCTCATGGTGGGCCTTACGGGGCGGAGGGGGGAGACTTGCTGTAGAGAGGACCCGTGGTGACACCAGGAGTCGGCACCCGGCCACAGGCAGGCCCCACCCCTGCAGGCCCCACCCTGCAGGCCGGAGGGGGCGTCGAGCTGAGAGAGCCTCCTGGGAACGGGCTCCTGGGAGACCTCCAGCATGACGTGTTGGAAAATCGGAGGATCAGCTCCCTGGGCTGTGCTGACGCGTCACAGCCGCCAGGGGGAGCTGGCCGGGGTGAGCAATGCTGTGCTGGGCTGTTTCTCAGGCTGCTTCCTCCCAGGGGGGCCGAGCCTGGCTCCCCGCCCAGACCCGGAGCCGGCGGCCTCCCCAGGCAGCCTCCCCGCGCCCCGCCCCCCGCCAGGCCCCAGGCTCGGTGAGCACAGAGGCGGGACCCGAGCGTCCTCCCCCATCCCAGGCTCTCCCTCACCAAGCTCCGACCGGGCGACTGAGGACCGGGTCCCTGTTTGTTCCCGGCATGGACCCACTCCTCTGCATCCAACGGTGCTTCCGCCCGAACTGCGTCAGTTAGAGGAGACTCAGAAGAAATCTCCTCCTTTGTTCAGAGTCTTCTTCCCCAAAAGGAGGGTGGGCGGGAGGCAGGCCCCTGGCCCGGGCAATGCCCCTCCTCTCCTCTGGCCGTGCCAGCTGGCTGCCCCGCCAAGGCCGTGGCTGAGGCCGGGCACAGGGAACCCTGGGGGTGGCCTCCCGTTCTCAGATTATCCTCTTTGAAATCAGACCCAAATCTCTCCCGGCTTCAGTCCACTCGTCTGTGAAATGGGATCGTTTTCATGGCTGCGTCCTGGGCGGTCAGGAAGGATACGCCCGGTGAGACACCGTGTGCCGTGTGTTCAGGAGGAGCCCTGGGCGTGTCGGGCTCTCCCCGGATAAGATGGGGTGGCCGTGATGGGGTGGAGAGTGGGCTGGCTCCCCGGAGGCGTGTGGGATGTTTGGGGGAACCCACACTCTGACCTTTCCAGGAGGTGCCGGCTGCCCTGAGCCAGCCCACGCCCACTGAGCCCTGGGCTGCAGGACCCGGTGCCCGCCCGCCTGGAGAGGCAGCTCCACCCGGTGCCCAAGGAAGCCGTGGGCGCCGCCATCCCTGGGCCCCATCAGCCCCGCCCACCACCCTTCTCTCCTTCCTTTAGCTCCAGCGCGGCCGGGCTGTGGCCGGCGCCTTAGATGCAAATGAATTGCCTTTGCCAGGCTAATTGTGCCGCGTCCCCTCCGGTTCCTTTTCACGCAGCAGCCCCTCGTGTTTTGCTAAAAACGCACACACCTGACTCCCGGCTCCCGGGGACGGACAGGAAGAACCCGGCACAGCCATCCTCTCTTCTGAGTCAGGCCTGGGTGCCAGGGGCCTGCGGGGCCGGAGACGCCCTGAGCATGAGCCCAGCTGCACGGGGCAGAGAGGGTGCAGGGGCCGAGGGCTCCCAGCTGTCGGCCGCACCTGCTCGACGGCGCTGTTGTGAAGAGCCCTTTTGCACCAGCTGACCGGCGGGGCTCAGTGGTTGAGCGTTGACCTATGAACCTGGAGGTCACAGTTCGATTCCCAGTCAGGGCACAAGGCCGAGTTGCGGGCTCCATCGCCAGTAGGGGGCGTGCAGGAGGCAGCCGATGCATGATTCTCTCTCATCATTGATGTTTCTCTCTCTCTCCCCCTCCCTTCCTCTCTGAGATCAATCAAGATACGTTTAAAAATAAATAAGGAAAAGAATCCTTCCGCACCATTTCTTCGAGCTGCTCCCCGCTCTGCTGTTTGGGGTGCTGTCTTGTGGAAGGCAGAGGTCTGGGTTCTTGTTTTTGGTTCTGAGATCCGCCTGCCTCCTGCTCACGCCAGGCGGGACGTCCTGTTGAATCTGGGCCCCCCACGGCCTTGCACCGCGGACAGAGGCCGCCGGGCGGACCCGCAGGGCACCAGCCTCACCCACAGGAGCTAGGCGACCCCGCCCCGCCCTCCCTCTGCCGCCCCCCTGCCCCCCCCAGTGCCTGTGCGGCCTTCCCACGCTCTGGGGGGTCCGCCTGCGTTGGCTTCAAGGACAGACCCCGCGGCCAAGACGCAGCGTCCGTGGCCTCGATGACATGGACTCTGGCTCCGAGGTCTGGCTCAGGCGTCTCTGCCTCCTCCTCGGGCTTCCGGGTGCCCCCCCCACCCCCGAGGGTCCCGTGCGAATTAAAGGGCCGGAGCCTGCCACGCCCTCGCCGGTGCCGGGCCAGGAGCGGGTTCACACGGCCCCGCTGATGAGCACCCACTGTGAGTTGCTGGGTTCTGGCTCCCGCGCTGCTCTCCCAAACGCGGGCCCCACGCCCGGCTCCCAGCCCCTCTCCTTCCCGGAGCCTGAGCCCCGGGTCACGAAGAGTTGGCTGCGGAGCAGACCCGTCCGGCCGGCCGCCCCGGGGAGCAGCGGCCGGAGAGGAGGAGGAAGCCTGGAGAGTTCCCCGCAGCCGAGGCCCCGATGGGCCAGGGTCTCTTCCCGGGACCCGCTGTGTTCCAGGCTGCCCGCCCGCTGTGGACCGAGGGAGCCGCGTCCTGCGTGGCGGGGACCGCGGGGAGGACAGCCCTTCTGGTGCGGGAGGCCCTCCGAGTGGCTGCCACCTCCTCCCCGGGGAGCCCCCTCCTCAAACACTCACCTGCCGAACGTGGGGCGCCCGGCGGTGGGCAGCGGGTGCGAGGGGGGGAGGGGGTCCGGAACGGGGGGGGGGCCCTGAGCATCTTTAAGAGAAGAAGGTGCAGCCCCCGCAGGCCCTGGGGAGGCGGGCTCTTCAGGGAGATCACGGCCCGGGGTCTCCCCCATCGCCGGCCCGTGGGCCAGCCCCGCGGACATGCACGCTGCGGGCCCAGACGCGGCGGCCGGGCCAGGGACGGGCCGAGGACCCACAGGGACAGCCTCTGTGAGGAGCCACCGGCCTCCAGGGCCCTGCGTGCTGAGCAGCCCGGAGCTGAGGGAGCCCAGGTCATGGGTGACGGTGCCCGCTGAGCACCGGGAAGGGCTGCCCACTGCGTCCCCCAGGAGCCGGCAGCGGGAGCCACAGGGCTCGAGGGGCGGCCGGCCACCCTCAGCGAGAGCCCCCCCGGAGTCCCCGGGAGCCCTAGGCTCTGGCCCGCTGCCCTCGGGAGAGACCCCCCCCTCCATCTGCCCTCACCTGCACACACTCACACTCACACACTCACATGCTCATGCTCACACGCATGCACACTCACACACACATACTCATTCACTCACACACATATACACACATGAGCACACACTCACATGCATGTACACACACTATCACATGCTCATGCTCACATACACATGCTCATGCTCACATGCACAGTCACACACTCACACATACTCATACACATATACACACACACATACACTCACACATGCGCACACGCTCACACACCCCCTTCCAGACATGATGGTAGCTCTTGCTCAATAGACTTGGAGCTTTTCCCAAATCAGCAACAAGCAGCGAGGAGCCAGGCCTTGGTTCTGCTTCACCGTCACCCCGTCACCCCATCACCCCGTCACCCCGTCACCCCGTCACCCCGTCACCACGTCACCCTGTCACCCCGTCACCCCGTCACCCAGGACGCTCCAGGCAGCGCCGGGGGAGGGAGGCTCACAGCGAGGCCCCCGGGAGCCACAGCCGGGCCTCCCCCCGGAGCCGCCCCTTCCTCACCCCGGGGAGGGTGTGTCCCGGGGACTCCCGCTTGGAGAGGGGGTGAGGGGGAGGTCACCCTCTTCCCCCCTCTGGGTGGGGTACGGAGAGCTCAGGGGAGTGAGGTCACACCTGCCAGGCTCCTCCCCACACCCCAGATGTCTGTGCTACCCGTCACTTCCTGCAGGCCTGTCCCACGTCCGTGAACTGGGGGTTGTAGTGGCAGAAACCTTCCAAGGTTACACCGGAGAAGCCACGGCGTGCTCACAGAGCGGCAGTCAGTGGTGAACGTGTGCGTTGTGAAATAGCGCGTCGTTGAAAACGGCCTTCTGTTCACGGAGCGGGGGGGCTGGAGACGCGGGGACCCGGCAGCGGGAGGCGGGACGGACCGCGGAGGGAGGCCCGAGTCAGGGCGGCGGTGGGAGGGGGTGGGTGGTGGCCCCACCGCAGTTCCCGCCTGGCCCCGCACATCCGAGTGGGTCCCTCTCCTGCCTCCCCGCCGAACCAGCGAACCAGCCATTTCCAGGAAACGCACTGTTGCCATGGGAACACATGTCCAATTATTCCACTTGCAGAAAATCACGTATGAGCCAACTTGGCTGGAACATCCCTTCTGGGGAGCAACATGGCCTCTTGGTTTTCTGCTCCTCCCCTCCCCCCCCCCCACGCCCAGGTCCCTGAGGGCAGAGCTGCAGAAGCAGGGACCCAGGCCTCGGACCCGGGCCTCAGACCCAGGCCAGGAAGAAGACGGGTCTTCTCCGGCCACAGAGCCCTTTAACAAACCGAGGCGGGCTCCTCGGCGTCTACCGTGGATGGGCATGTCAGAGCCTCCTGGAGGGGCTTTGGGGGCGCAGGGCACGACAGGACTGAGGCCACTGGCCAGCACCCCGAGTGCCCACTGTGAGCCTCTGGGCGCTCACCACTGGGACTCAAGGGGCAGCAGAGGCAGCCAGGCCGAGGCCTGGGGCAGCAGGAGAGGACCCCTTCCCCCCCCCCCGCCACCCCTCTGCCACCCCGCCCTCGCCGCCTGCGCAGCTGGAGTTCTGGGCGCGGAGCCTGCCCTCCGCTAAGTGCCGGGCACTTTGGCCACTGAGTTCTGGCTCCGCAGCCCAGCTCCCAGCGGCCAGGTCTGCCGCACTCAGGGCCCGGCGCCCAGGTTCCTGCCCCCCCGCTGCTCACGCCCCGTTCTTGGAGGCATCTCGCACTCAGTGGGTCTCTCCCTGGGCAAACACAGGCACGCAGGTGAGCACAGAGGGCTGCATTCAGGCCTGTCTGGGGCCTCCTGGGGGGGAGGCCCGGTCCCCGCCTCCAGGGACGCCCAGGCCAGGCATGGCAATGGCTCCTTTGAAGGGGTGCTGAGAGCTGCCGGGCAGAGGTATGAACTAAATGCCCAGGAAGCGCCAGGGAGGCTGGCGGGCTGTGGGAGAGGCGGCCCGGCCGGGTCCCCGGGACGCGGTCAGGAGCGAGCTCTGGGCTACACATGACCGTCTGCCATCCTCGGAGCCCTGGGCGCCCCAGAGGCAGCAAATCCGGGGCGATGTGCCTGCGCAGACACTCCGTCCCAACCCACCACACGGGCTGTCTCCTTAGCCTGCTCCCGCCTCCGCGGCTCGGGCCCAGCCTGACCCTCCCCGAGGTCACCGCGGGGGCCAGCCCCTGGGAGGGGACGTGGACCTTCACGGGGTGGAAACCCTGGTGGAGGCCGCAACGTGGCCGTGGCGTGGCCCGCGGGCCTCCGGGCAGCAGGGGACGCAGGCGGCACAGAGGTCGCCGCAGGCTGCGGGCCCAGGAAGTCTCCGGGAGGACCGGCCGGGGCCCACCCCGCCGCCCAGCCCTGGGGCGGCCCCGCTGTCCCTCCCGCCTCGGACCCTTCCTCCCAGGGGTGCTGGGTGACTCAAGGGAGGAAACTCCACCCCGATTTTCCATTGTTTTTACAGAAAAGTCAGTTTCTGCCAAAAGGGACAAAATCGGACGGGAACCGCCTTTCCCCGCCCCACCCCTCACCCCTACCCCTCACCCCCACCCCCCACCCCCCACCGGGGCTGTCACTGTCTTCATTGGACCTTCCCGCCGATGGGCAGGGCCGGTCTGTCTCCTCCTCGGCTGAGGGAGGCCCCGCCCCTCCCTCTTTACATCAAAAGCAGAAGGTGGGCCGGTTCAGAGGGTCGTGGGTGGGCGGGGGAAGAGGCATCGGGCGAGTTTGAGTTTTTATGGCCCCGGGGCCTCCCGGGGTCCCCCCTGGTCAAGTCCCTCTTTCTGGGGAGAAACCTACCAGCTCCCACAAGGCCAGCGGGGGGGGGGGGGTGGGCACAGCAGCTCCTGGAGGCGGGTCCTCTCCCGCCCCCTCCGTCCACGCCCCGGGGTCACTGGCTTTGGCCATCCTGCCCAGCTGGTGACTGGACTGCGCCCCTGCCCGAGCCAGGCCCTCCCCCCGGCCGGCCGGAGCGGGTGACGGGGGTCCCTCCAAACGTCCTCCAGGGAACCCCGATGCTCCTGAGGTCTGCGGAGGGAAGAACAGGAGGGGGTGCTCGGCGGGTCAGTGCCAGGCTCCGGCTCCGGCTCCGGCTCGGCTCATCGCGGCCCCACCTCAGGCAGCTGCCAGCTCTGCGGGCACCTCACAGGCCTGGAAGGCGTGTCCACCCCACACCGTGCCCGGGAGTGGGGAGGCGGGTCAGCTCGGGAAGGGGCCCTGGGCTGCCCTCTGCCCCGCACCCAGCACCCGAGGGCTCCGCAGAGAGGACCTGGCCCCGGAGCAGGGCACTGGGTGTCTGAGGGGCTCGGCTCCCTTTGCAGGGAGCTCTCCCCCACCAGGCTGCCCGTCGGCGCCCGCAGCCCCTTGCCGTGAGGAGGAGGACGGCCTGAGGTCTGGGCCGCTCCCCTTTCCTGGATCACCCCCCTTGGCGCCGTCTCAGGCGCGGCACCTCCGAAGGCTCCGTGGATGTAATTAGTGTGAACACGGGACGGCTCCGTGGATGAAGCTAATTAGTGTGAACACGGGACGGCTCCGTGGATGAAGCTAATTAGTGTGAACACAGGGACGGCGGTTGCCGATCGGCTGGCAGCGTTGGTCGTTAAAGGTGGCGACAGCCTCCGTGAGCACCCCTCTGGGGCGCGGCTCCGCCGTCTTCCCTGCAAGTCTGGTCTCGGGGCCCAGGGAGGCCCAGCAAGGTGAGCCTGGGGGTCTGGGGCGGGTGAGGAAAGCGGTTTTCCTCTCCCCAGTGGCCCGTGGCAATGCTGGGCAGGAGGGAGCCTGGCCGGGCCTGCAGGAGGCGAGGGCCTCAGGTCTGTGATGGCCGAGGTGTGCGGGAGCCGAGGGCCCCAGGAGCGTCCACAGAGAGGGCCTCGGCCTCGGGCTCTAAGAGACAGCGGGGGGGGGGGGCAGGTGGGGGGGGGGAGCCAGAGGCTGTTCCAGGCGCTGCTGGGGCGCCAATCCACGCGGCACCTCTGGAAAGTCACCTCATTCATTCATTCGTTCATTCATTCAACAAACTCTCCGAGGCACTAAACATGGGGTTCTCCTCGCGTCAGCACGTCCCGGCACCCCTTCGACTGGTCCAGAACCCGCCGCTTCTGACCGCTCCCCGCCACCGTGGCCCCAGACCACTGGGTTACGCCTCCAGCGCGTTCCCGCCCCGGGGCAAGGGCTGGCTGCTCCCCGGGGCAACGCCGCGGCCTGGCGCCCCTGCAAAGCCCGGAGGACTCCCCTCCGGGACAGGGGGGAGGGGAAGAGCCCCGGCCGCCTCCAAGCAAGTTAGCCCGGGGGAGACTGAGGCTGCGACACGGGTGCTGTGCTCGAACCGAGGAGAGTGCGTGTGAGGAGCCTTCCCTCCAAAGTCCTGTCCCCCTCCTCCCTCCGTCCTGTCTGCTCCCAGGGCCGGGGGTCCCGTCGGCCTCAGAGAGACCGTGCCCCCTCGCAAAGTCGCGGGGTCCGGGTTCGGTGGGCTGGTCTAACGGGAGGAGGGACAGGTGGGGTTCGCCGGCCTTCAGCGCTCCCCTCCGGCGCTCCAGGCTCAGACCAGACGCCTTATTTGGAAGGGAAGCTCTCCCAGGCCGAGGCGGGAGCTGAGTCACCGCAGGAATGCCCGTGACGTTTCAGGACCAAGAACAACAGCTCCTCACCTCCGCGACCTCCCGATTAGCTCATTGGACCTGCACAGACCTGTGAGCCGCTGGCCCGATATTGATAAGGGGCACAGGCCCAGGCAGCCTCGCCTGAGGTCACACGGGGGAGGGGGGGGGGGAGCCGCCGGAGCGGTACGGGTGCGGAATCCAGGCTTCTGGCTGCGCCCGGTGCTGCGCAAGCACTTCCCCCTCACGGCCAGGCCTCCTGGTTCTCTGGTGCAGAGCCGGGCGAAGGCCACACACCACGCAACGTGGGGCCCCGTGTCGCACAGGAAGCTGCCAGCCCGGCAGGCGGTGAGGAGGGTGAGGCCTGGCGCAGTCTCCAAGCTGCGCGGCGCCGTGGCGGAGAGAGAGCCTCCGGGACAGCGCTCACGGCCCTTCGCTGCAGCGGCGCTGGGTGTCCGTCACGCGAGGTGGCACCTCCACAGCGGGCATCGTTTTGTTAATCCACACCCGAGGATATTGTCCCCCCCCCCCCATTGCTTTTTAGAGAGAGTGGAAAGGAGGGGGAGAGACAGAAAGAGAGGAACATCAATGTGAGAGAGACACATCCACGGGTTGTCTCCTGCGTGCGCCCGGACCGGTGCGGGCCTGCAGCTGAGGTACGTGCCCTCGATCAGCATCAAACCCAAGACCCTTCAGCCCGTGGACCAACCCTCTCACCACTGGGCAGAACCGGCCGTGGCCACAGCTTAGCATTTTAAAGCAACACGCATTGATGGATGACGTCACGTCTCTGTGGGTGGAGAGTCCAGCATGGCTTGGCTGGGTCCTCTACCACAGTGGAGGTCAGGGCTGCGGTCTCATCTGAGGTCTCATCTGAGGCTCACCTGGGGAAGGGTCTGCCTCCAAGTGCCCAGGGCCATTGGCAGAATTCAGCTGTGTGTGACCTGTTGGACGGAGGGCCTCCGTTTCCTGCTGGCTGTTGGCCAGAAATGACCCTCACGACCTCGCTGGGGGTTGGCCAGAGGTGTCCTCCAGCTCCTGGCTGTGTGGGCCACCCCAATACGGCCACCTGCTCCATCAGAACAGCCGGAGAGAGTCTCTCGGTAAGAGATGCCCCATCTCACCAGCTATAACCACGGAGGTGGCATCCCAGGCCCGTTGCTGTATTCTATTGGTTAGAAGCAAGTCACAGGCCCCACCCACATTGGAGGCCAGGTAAGGTTTGGGCCTCAAGGTTGGAGGGCCTCGTGCACCGAGGGGGCAGTGCCCCGCCCTGTCTAGTCTCTGCGACAGGCAGCAGAAGGTGGGTGCGGTGAACACGTAGGCGGGATCTCGGGAATCAGCCTAGACTCCGGCCGCCACCTTCTGTGTCTCCCGCCCCTTTCCCAGCATCTCCAGAGGCAGGTGGCTCACTCTCACTAGCTCACGGGGCAGCCTGCTCCATCCTGATGTCATCGGTGGTTAGACCGTCCTTCCTCGTATCAAACCCAAACCCACCTCCCTGTGACCTGGATTCACTGGTCCCGGCCCTGCTGCCCGGAGCGCCCCCGACAAGGCCGCACCGGGCAGGCGTCCAGCCCCAGGAGGGCAGCCGTTTGCTGTATCCTCAGGGAGTGGGGTGCCAGAGACCCCTCCGAGGTACTCAGCAAAAATGTGCTGGGAACACACAACACGGAAGAGCTCGGCAGGGGGTCCCCGCCGCTGGCTGGAGGACTGACCCTCACAGTCTGCCCGGGGACCCCGGGAACGTGGCACTTTAAGAGGCTCCAGTCCGATCCCAGCGCCAGAAAAAGCCCAGCTCGTTCAAGGTCGCACAGCTGGCGGCTGGCAGAACCCCTCTCCGCGCCAGGCCCGCTGCGGGTCCCTCTGCCTTTATCTCCGCATGGATGGACCGGGGGCCAAGGCCACCAGCTGGGCTGGCCCTGATCCTGGGAGTTTGCACCCAGGGCCGGTCTCGCCTTTCTGAGAGCTGTCTGGATCCCGGGCCAGGAGAGCAGCTGTGGCCCTGCACCCCCCCACCCCCCTCCCCGTGGGAAGCAGGCACGGAGGGGGACTCTGCGGGCTGTCAGGGGCTGAGGTCGGGCTGCTCTTCGCTGCACGGCCTCCCCCAGGAGTGACCACGCCCGGGGGGCTGCCTGGGGCGCTGGGGCCTCCGGGAGCTGAGAGCCCGGCCCAGCCCCTCCCTCTGCTCGGCAGCTTCTGCAGGGCCAGGCGCGTCCTCCTGCCCCCACACCTCTGTTCTTTCCGGACAGGGCGTCCTGTGAGGTGGGGCCTCAGGTTAGCGGCCTCGTGCCCCGGGGGCAGTGCCCTCCCTGTCTTCCTCTGCGAGGCAGCGGAGGGTTGGTGCGCGGGCGCGGTCAGCGGGACTTGGGGAGAGGCCCACCGGCTCCTCTCTGCCGGCGGGGACTGTGCGTCCTGTGTCTGTGGCCGCCTCTGCCTTCTGAGCACGGGGGCGGGGCGAACCCGGGGTCTCACCTGACAAACGCCCCCGACAGGGGCTTGAGCAGGAGGGGGGGCTGCACCAGGGTCCCCTCGGAGACGGCTGCTCCCCACTGCTCTGTCTCCGCCTCTCCCCGCTTCCTCCTCCTCTCGGATTCCAGTGCCTTCCACCGCCCCCCTGCCAGGCTCTCCTGCTCCCTCCCGCTCCCTCCAGGCCTTAACCCCCCCCCCCCCCGCCGCCCGCCAGGCTCTCCTGCTCCCTCCCGCTCCCTCCAGGCCCTTAACCACCACCCCCCTGCCAGGACTTCCCATAGACTCCTTCCACATGGCGTGTGTGTGTGTGTGTGTGTGTGAGTGTGTGTGTGTGAGTGTGTGTGTGTGTGTGCGCGCGTGTGTATGTGAGTGTGTGCGTGTGTGTGCATGTGAGTGTGTGTGCGCAAGAGTGTATGTGTGTGTGTGCGCATGTGTGAGCGCGCACGCGCGCGTGTGTGTGTGTGTGTGTGTGTGTGTGTGTGGCCAGCAGCAGGGCCTGCCGCAGGAGATGCTAAATGCTGCTGCCCCGCCTGCCCCGCTCACACCTGCCGGGACCTGGACTCAGGCCTGAGCCTCCCTCGTGCCCCCTCCGGCCCGTGGCTGCCCGCCTCCGCCCTGGCTGGCTCCGCGGGGAGCCGTGTGCAGGGCCATGAAACATTCATGAGGCGAGTGTGCCGTGTGCTGCCTGGGGAAAGGCTGGCGCCGGGCTCTCGGTGGGCAGGAGGGCGACCCTTGGCTGTGGGCGGGGAGCTGGGAAGGGCAGCCTGGCACAGTCCTGGCCGTAGGGGAGGGGAGCCTCCCCATGGTGCCCCCAAAGTCAGCACATTGTCGGGAGGAGGGGGGGCGTCCGTGAACATCAGGCAAGAGTTCCCTTTGCAGGGACAGGAGACCTGAAGCGCAGCCCCGGCCAGGAGCCGGCTGTCCCCAGGGGCTGCCGGGCAGCCACCTCCTCTTGGGGGGCAGGTGTCCTCTTGGGGGGACAGGTGTCCTCTGGGGGGCAGGTGTCGGGCCCTTAAGGCCGCTGGAAGGTCAGGGGGCCGAGTGCGCAGCCGCCGCACCTGTGCGTGTCTGACCCGCTCGCGGCTCTGCTGCCTCAGAATGTGCCGAGGGCGGCCGGAGAGGCGAGTGGGCGGGTGGCTGCTCCGGGAATCGGGAGCCTAGCGAAGGGCACGCGTTCCAGAACCTTCTGGGGAGCTGGGTGACAGCTGACAGCCTGATGGGCTGGTCCCCACGCCGCCCTGGCTTCCTTACCCAGCCCAACATTTACAACCCAGCTCTGGCCTCCGGGCCTCACCCCGGCGCCCCGCTGGCCGTGCCCGGAGCCGAGCCCGCCGCCCGGGAGGCTCCCCAATGAGGCTGGGAGGGTGAGCCTCTGCCCAAGCAGCCATCGCTCCTGCGGGGGAGGGGTGCCCTGCGCCTGGCCCGCCCGGCCCCGCGGCTAACTCATGCGTGGCTCTCCGTCACGTCCCTCCCCTCCCAACACCTCGGCTTCCTCTGAAGGGGCAGGAGCCCCTGGTGCCAGGGACCGCCCTTCCCGCCCCCAACCCTGTGGGCTCTGGGGGTGCAGCGGGTGGCGAGCCCGGGCCTCAGGGCTGGGGGCGGGGGGGCCGGGAGGGACATGACCCTGGGCCCTGGGCCCTGGAGTCCCAGAGGAGGCCTCCCCGCGCCAGGGCTTCCTGGCTCTCGGCGAAGCTGCTGGCCGTCACAGCTCATTGCAAGGAGGAGAATGGCTGTCACCTCCCTGCAGCCACGTCCTCAGGAAGCCTCTGCCCCCAAGATCAGCTTATCTCCTGCACCCCCAGAGTGTACCTCCTGCCGCCTCGTCCCTGGGCACCTGATGGAAAGAGGTGCTAACACCTGGGGGGGGGGGGGGGATGGTGAATGAGGGGCCTCCTTCCCGGGGTGAATGAGGGACCTCACAGCTGCCGGCCCCCGGCCTCCAGGGCCCCGCTGGGCACCACGTGCCCCCGTCCCTGAGCGGTTCCCCGCTTGGTGAGCAGGGCCCCTTCTCAGTCCCGGGGATGTGCCGACGTTGTCGATGTTTCGGGGTTCGGAGCAAGAACTCTGCGGAAGGAGGGGGCTTCCGGTGCCAACGTGGCACCAAACACAGACTCCAGGCCCCGGCAGGCGGGTTCGGAAACCGCGAGCGCGGCCGCGGGGATGTTAGATTTGGGACCACAAGGCCGAGATGACCCCTGACCCCGCACTCCCTGCTCTGACCTTGACCTGCGCCGTGCCCTGGGGCCGGACCCTGAACTTGGCTCCGTCTCAGGTTTCCCCCTGAACGCGGGTCAGTGTGTCAGCCCTGCAGCTGGTCAGGCTGCGGGCAGATCGGGCGAGAAAGTGGGATGTGAATGCGCTTCTGTGCGCCGTCCAGCGCGGCGCAAACACAGGATGCTATTGTAATGACGTCACTTCCCTTGTGCTGGGCGCCCGGCGCCCAGCCTCCCCCGAGGCCGCCTCGCTCCAAGCTCCCCAGCGTCTTGCTTGCATTTATCCCACCCCCAGGGGCTCCCCGCCGCCGCCCATCAGGAAATGATGACGGGAGCCGACCTTCCTGGAGCACGTTGCAGGCGTCAGCATGTTCACGCTCCCAGCAAACCCATTTTCCAGATGAGGAAACTGAGGCTTAGCGAGGATGAGAAATTGTCGATCGTCAGTGAGGCTGGGCCTCCACCTCAGATGTGTCTGGTGGCTGCCGTGCCAGGTTTCACGGGCGTTTGCTCTTCACCCCCGGGAGCTGTGCCAGGCGTACGTCCCCCCGCCGTCGTGTATATTGTAGTGCAGGTGAGTAGGTTACGTACAGCCATTCGTTCGACGCGTTTTTATTGACCTAATATGTGCCAGGCGCCATTTCAGGGCCTGGAGATAGAGGGTGAACAAAACAGACTAAAGTACTTGCCTGTGAGGGGTCGACCTTCTAACACTGTTATCTCTTCACTGGACGGCTTCTAACCACTGTTTAAAGCGGGATGGGGCACATCCGGGCCAAGGGCTGTATCAGGAGGCGCGTGAAATCGTTCGGTCTGGCCCGGCCACGGCGCTAGGGGTGAGCTAACTAAATGTTGGACCACGTACAGCAGGCAAACTTTTAAGCTGGTCATTTTGGATGGCCCTCAAGTGATGTTGTAAATACCCAAATGGCCCTTGGCAGAAAAAAAGGTTCCACCCCTGTTTTATTTTATTTTTTATTTTTTATAGTAGTTTTTTTTTTTAATATATTTTATTGATTCTCTACAGAGAGGAAGGGAGAGGGATAGAGAGTTAGAAACATCGATGAGAGAGAAACATCGATCAGCTGCCTCCTACACGCCCCCCACTGGGGATGTGCCCGCAACCAAGGTACCTGCCCTTGACCGGAATCGAACCCGGG